>NC_045162.1:9338582-9491082 GCF_900700415.2 Clupea harengus | reverse complement strand
AAGGCCTTAGGTACTGCAGCTTTAAATTCATCCGAAATTTGGGGCCGATAGAACTTCAAGAAATTACATTGAAGAAATACTTGCATCAATGCAGAATCTTGCAAGATTTACTGAAATCTATGATCTATTACATTATGTCTAGAATGTACTATTACTTAATACTATTATTCTCTTCCAGATGAACACATCAGAAAAGGACACAGACAGGTAAGATGTGTGTTGTTTACCTCTCCCCTGTTTCACATCACTTTCCCTATGATACAGATTATGCTACACAAGATAAACACTGACTTTTTTTTTTACAGTGAACCAAGCCAGAGACCAACAGGACCTGGTCTTCAGCTCACTGACAGCCTCGCCTCCCCTGGGCAGCCGAGCCCTGAAGAAGAAGCGTAGGGGAGAAGGGACAGTAGTAGCCCTGAAGATTACGGATCATTTCTTGTGTAAATGTGTAGTAACCTTGGGAACGACTATAGGCTTGGCCTTAGGTCTTATGCCCACTGGCTGCGTTGCATGTGCGTTACGGCTGCGTTACCTGTTGGTTTTCATTTCGGCGCCCATGTTAACAGGTTAGAGTATGAAGCAAGGAGCAGCTCGAAAATCAATGGAAAAACAGGTAACGCAGCTCTGCAAAACAGCCAGTGTGAAACGGGCCTTAAGGGAGACTGGACTGAACAGAACTTGCAGAGGCGACACCTGCTGGACTGTTTGAGTAACTGTCAGTCTTCTGTGTTTTTAGTACCTGCACTCTGTGAAAGACTTCTGAGAATGACTGTGAATCATCTTCCTGTAAACTGAAATTACAGAATGAATAGTTCTTCTGACTACTGTTCAAGTGCAATATCACTTTATGGTTAAATATTATTGGTAAATATTAAGTTTGATGAAGATACAACCATTGAATGTTATTGTAATAAAGTATAAATGTATAGTTATTGTGTCTATAAATGTGTGGTAAACCCTTTCTCCAGTTTGACAGGTATGTTTGGGTTCCATATTTAATAATAATAGTTTGTAATATGTTACATATTTCACAATGTAGGCCTAAGCATAGGTCACGACCAGGGTTGGGAGGATTACTTTAAAAATGTATTCCGATACAATTACTGATTACCTGTTAAAAATTGTATTCAGTAACCTAATCAAAGTATCACAATATTAAAGTAATGTAACTTGATTACTTTCCGTTTCTTTTGAATTTCCTCAAAATCAGAAAATGTGCCAAATGTGCAAATGAAGACAACAGAAAAGAGACCTCAATAGCCTTATCCACTGTATAATGGTGGTCTGTGATGGATATAAATGCTGAAAAACATTGGTCCAACCTTGAAGACAAAGACATGTACTGCTAGAGTCATAAACTGTGCAACTCAATGGTCACATGCATTTCATGAAGTGGTTGTGCTATCCACAAACCCCTCCTAAAAGGGCACACACCAGCTTTTTCAGATTACATACTTTCTGCATTTGTGCAGTAGTAGTGCTATATAAGTAACATCTGGTGTGGGCGTCCTACTTATTACTGAGGAAATTAACTTAGTATGCTACAAATATCAAAATATACTATATTGTCATAGCTATGTGTTAGACAACAAACTGAACTCAATACTAAATATGTAAAGCTCTTTTTATGTGCCACTGTATTGATTGGAATGTCAGGATATCCTTTTTGGGCCCAAATGCAGAAAAATTATTTTGCACAATACATTTGCAAACTCATTCGAATTATTATCTACTGTATACTATGTTCGTCGCCCAGAAGAGTGAAAAATAAATGTCCGTTTTTCAATGCGCCCTCGAGCCTGCGAGACAAGATGCTGTAATTTCATTGGCTGAAAAGGCTCACGTTCTCAGCAAGCTACTAAATACGCCAGGAAATAATAAAGCCTCATATTAGTATTTAGTTTGGTCTCAGCATTGATATTTTTGAGACTTTTGTGCTTTGTCGATAGGAAAATGCCACCCAAAAAAGAAGAGACATCCGAAGTTTTTCACCACCCCGAGAGTAAGTAGCCGAGCTATCAAGAAGCCCAGGTCGTTGTTATGCATTCAGGAAACTCAGAAATCCAGTGCAGATGTAGTGCAGGTTGAGGAAGCAGCAGCTGGACCATCAGGGCTTCAGGTGAGGTCTTACTCATGTTTGGGATATCCAAAAACGGACAACAAAAATAAGTGATGTGGAGAACGTTTTTTATTCATGTATTTGATTATTTATTATTATTTATTTTCGGTTGCAGAATACTGTTTTGTATTTTACTATAGCCAACAGAACCCATCGGTGCCTTTATTCATGGCTTGCCACAAAACAGTAGGTGGCAGTAATGATTCATGATTTTAAGGACCGATCTTAAATCAAAAGAAGAAGAGAAGGAAAATATTCGCTCTCTCTCTCTCTCTCTCTCTCTGTCTGAGATATTACAGGATATATTTAATAGTCTTTGTATCGGTCCTTAATATTTGCCGATCTTTTTGGGGGGATTCTCAGAAGTTCAAGGTAGAGACATTTGACCATGACGAACGGCTAAGTTAAATTATTGTGTGAGAGAGAGCAACAACCTTCATTACCTTCTGAAGAGTCACACAGGGTTACTTTGACTTTCCATTGTCGCCGTTAAAACATCGTTGTAATGCTATTTGCACCTGCATAACTTTCAACACTTAAAACTAAAACGTCAGCGGAGTCTTGCTGTGTTAGCTTGGTTCTGTCTCAGGTCACAGAACGAAATACTGACAAAAGTTGTTTGGTGAACTTCTACCTACTTCTGGTCCAATGGACAACAACCTCCGTCAATGTTAACGTTAAATGACAATTATGCTACTTGTTTCTGTATCTTCTTTTCCTTTGACTTGAGTAGGCTGACCATATCTATTTGTTCACTTCAGATGCCCAACTCCAAAAAAGTGTTGGAATTGTTCTACGACGTTGTATCTCCTTACTCTTGGCTCGGATTCGAGGTTTGTAATCATCTGCAACAGCTATAGCCTAGTTGGAACTCACGTGGTGATTTCTGGTGTAACTAGACTAGTTTATAAATGTATGCAGGCTTTTAATAGAGTTTGTACTTTATACGTGGTTCTAGGTAATGTGTCGCTATAGAAATGTGTGGAACGTTGATCTCAAATTACGACCGGCATTTTTGGGAGGCATTATGCAAGGATCAGGTAGGCTTACTTTTTTGAAAGAAATACACGCCTACTTTGTCATTCATTTGCAAGTGATGCGTATCTAGTGTGTGTGTGTATGGTGTACAATATTTTTCAATTGCATTTTGGTGGATTTATTATACTTGGTAAGTTTTGCACTTTTGATTCTGTTGTTTGTTTGTATGTTTGTTGGGGAGTTAGGCAACAAGCCCCCAGGTCTGGTCCCAAATAAGTTTCTGTACATGACAAAAGACTTGGGCCGTCTCGCTCAGTATTTCAGCGTGCCCCTGTCCAGCCCTTCAGACCCCTTTGAGGCCATGTTTGAGAAAGGTACCTCATCTCCCTCATTTTCAGTGTAATGTCCTATGAAAACATCTTCTTGCTCATAATTCTACTCACCGATCCTCTATATTCTCACATCATTAAAGTCAATACCTACACCTATATTCATGTCCTTTTCTGTCAGGTAGGTATTTCAAGTAGGCCTACATGGTTTAGTGTCAAACCAGGGTGAGTTAACCCAGAGTAAGTGGTAAACCTCCTAAAGGAAGAGTCCTATGGCTTCGTTTTGCTATTAGGAGGTTTACCACTTACTTTGAGTTAACATACCCAGGTCTGTCACTAAACCATGTACTTGGAATACCCCCCAGGTTCTCTTGCAGCCATGCGCTTTGTGACGGCGGTGGAGGAGAAGACAGATGGTGATGCTAAGGTGGAGAAGGTGTCCAGGGAGCTGTGGAAGAGAATCTGGAGTAAAGACCAAGACATCACCCAGCCTGCCTCCCTCACAGAGGTACCATACTGATCCACACCCAACCCATACCTCTCAGTGCTGGTTTCAGTTCACCCTAAAGGCCGATTCATACTTCGGCGATTTCAGAAAAACGGACAGATACACAAGCTTTTTCACCCCTTGCAAGCTTCTTGCAAGCCCCTTGCAAGCTTTTTCACACCTTGCGTGCGTCGACCCCTTTTTCTATCCACACGTCAAAAATCTACACAAGCATACACAAGCCTACACAAGCCTGCAAGGCTGTGATTGGTCTGCTGGTCTGATGACTACATCCTTTCTGGAGTCTCACGTTTTCATAGCGTAATACCGCCATTTTTAAAAGCCAAGTTAAACCCAAGAAGAATTTGAATCATGAATAAACAATAGTGTGTGTCCGATGGAATGTGGATCAGGCCAATTTTTCTGTCCGAGCCCGCCCGCGTCTGACAGAATAGTGATCTAGCCCGACAGCGATTCAAATATATTGTCCAAACCCACCGGAGCCCGACAGAGTCAATGTCTCAACTGTTCATACTAATGACACGTTTTTTTATGAATATCCTGCAGACTGTCTCACAAACTTATTCTTGTTGATTATGAACAAACATAACAGAAGAGGTCTGAAGATATGAGCACATTTACAACCCCTCCTTAAACACGTAGGCTATAAGGACGTTCAAATGACCGCAAATTCATGGGGAGAATAGGCTACTATCCCATTTGCAGGAGACTTCACTTGCACAACAATCGGGGCATATTTGTCAAACGCGGTAAAAGATACTGCTCTGATCTATTCCCATTCCCCTACTGAATATTCTGTTTAGAATCAAGGTTTGTTTCGACATACCGTGATATTTCAGATGATAGAACAGTTGAAATGAATGCATGAATCGGAGGATTAAAGATGAGACGTGAAGGGTGTCCACAAATCCACATAAATTGCAACATACTACCTTCTCAGAGGCTATTGTCCGACGATAGTTATGTGGTATGCCACTGTGTAGACATACAACTTTAACTGTGATGTGTTTTTGTTTCATTTCGCAACTTATTTACTGTATAATCAACGATAGCAGGTGCCCGTTTGTAAACATTCCACATTTCATTTGCTTAAAACACACAGCAGTAGGCTACTGTCAAATCAGCTGTCACTCGGCTATTACCTGACCAATACCTTTCAAACTCGGTAATAGTATTCACAACTAATGTGTCCTTCATTCTATCAAATATGATGAAGTTTGGTATTGCACTCGTGAGGCAAGCGTGTGTAGAGTTGTGTTCGGTTATCTGGCGCTCTCTTTCTTTATCTGCCACATCCACCCTGTAACCTGTTGCTCCATTATACATTATACATTATAGGAGCAAGACCATTATATCCTACAGCACTGTATGAACATTTTGATTGACGTCGGCGAATTAATTGCAGCGGGACAACTTACGGGACTTTTACCGGAGCAGGAAAGTGGGTGAAAGGCCAATATTGACGTTAGGATACATTTGTGACACGAAATACAAAGGTTGGCGATTCAGTAGGCTACAAGTGGCAAAAAAGACAGCTGATCCACCAAAAAATCAACCTAAAAGAAAATTGACATGCTTGGTTGGTCAGTAATCAGTCTAGAGAGGGCAGATAACCGAACAAAACTCTACTGACGCTTGCCTCACGTAATACATAATAACATATGCCGTTTAATCATATTAGGTAGAATGAAGGACAAATTAGTTGTGAATATCACCGAGTTTGAAAGGTAGCCTATTGGTCAGGTAATAGAGTGACAGCTGATTTTCTTTCTGATTTGACAGTAGCCTACATCAAATGTGGAATATTTACAAACGGGCACATGCTGTCTTGGATTATACAGTAAATAAGTTGCGAAATGAAACAAAAACACATCACAGTTAAAATTGTATTAGGTAGTATTGATTGATATGAATGGATGACATGAAGTGGCGAAAAATGAATATGAAAGTATGTGAATTAGCGCGCGTTCTCTCCAAACAGACGCAGTAAACGTTTTTTGAATGACATCCTCTGAGAATGTAGTATGTTGCAATTTATCGGATTTCTTTGCAGATACATAAATGGTTCCCCAAGGGTTGTGCGTGTTGCAAAGCAATTGCCAGAACTGTAGGTTTTATTTTGAGTGAAGTAAGCATATTTATTGCAGCGGGACAAAGGAAAAAAACTTACCGGAGCATGAAAGTGTAGTGGGCGAAAGCCTTGATGTTATGAATACATGTGTTACACGAAATACAAAGGTTGGTGATAGGTGAAAATTCACCCTAGTTACCTCAGGACTCCGGAGCTTGTCAATCATTATATTTATTCAATAAGAACAATTGCAATTGGGCTCACTCACAACACAAGGATGAAAGTGAGCGATTTCACAAACATCGCACAGAGTTTATATACTTAGATTTATCTAATGCTGACGCCGTATGTGTTTAACAATCATATTCAAAACAAGGTTCTCGTCCGAGCTTCTTGTGTTTTCTCAGGGTCGAGAAAACAATCAGTGGCGCCAGTTAATCAAAGTTACACATATACACAGGAACACAGAAAAGCCATGTCACTGTTAAGAGAAAAGCATATAAGATACTTATTAAAACAAGGCACTTGATTCATATATTATAAAGTCATTAACAGTGTTTGGTAATTATCTCCATCAGTTGGCAATTCAATAGCAGTGGTGAAAAAGACAGATCACATGATGCAGAAGTTCGTTTATTGATACATCTTTTAATGACGGCCACAGCGCTTTAAAACGACATGTTTATAAGTTAAATTATTCGAAGGTGAAAGATAGAAGGCGAGAGAATCGCCAGGTGTAGCC
The DNA here is from genome assembly GCF_900700415.2 of Clupea harengus. NCBI lineage: Eukaryota > Metazoa > Chordata > Actinopteri > Clupeiformes > Clupeidae > Clupea > Clupea harengus. Next base: position 9,484,332 of record NC_045162.1, on the reverse strand, counting down.
TACCTGGGAAGTGGAGTTAACACACATAGCCTACATAATGAGAAGGTACACTTGGCAATTCTCTCGCCTTTTATCTTTCACTTTTGTATGTAACTTATAAACACGTCGTTTTAAAGCGCTGTGGCTGTCCTTAAAATATGTGTCAATAAACAAACTTCTACATCATGTGAAGCAGGCATGTTGACTTCTTATTAAGATATTTTAAATATGAAATGTTCAATGCCCTATCGTGCTGATGGCTGACCTGAGCCCTAGTATGATTTCTAAATATTTGTCGAAGACGGCCTGGCTGGTCGGGTCCAGTTGGAATAGGTGAGGAGATATGAACATTCATACAACCCCAATGATCTCGGTTGCCATCATTCACTGTGTGTGTGGACAACAAGACCTGGTAAATAAACAAACCAACGACTTCCACACACAAAGACGTCATTCTCTATGTCGTCTTCGACAAAAAACGTTACTCCACCTATTGTTCTGGCGGTGAATTGCTTTGCAACACGCGCAACCCTTTTAGGAACTATGAATTGAAACGAGCAATTTTCACAAACAATTACACAACGATTTACACAACGATTTACGCTGTTGTAGAAGTATGCGCGGGCCTTAAGGTCTTACCCACTACTGCCAACCCCCACTCTGAATAATGATTTCACCTCACAGTCTGAGAGGAATTGTAACTGACTGTTTTGTGTGTCTTGTGTTTCTAGTGTCTTGTTTTCAGTAAACTTTACTGCGTTCTTTGTTTTTTTTTCCTCGACAGGCGGGTCTAAAGGCTGGACTCTCGGCCAGTGAGGTTGAGGAGCTGCTGAAGTTGGCCCAATCAAAGCCAATCAAAGACAAGCTGAAGAACACCACACAGGAAGCACTGGAGTATGGGGTCAGTATCGTCACAGTAGTTATGCCTTTGTGTTCAATAACCCAGATTCATTCATTCATCTCTTGACCTACCAATCCTCTCATCTGTTTCCGTAGGCTTTTGGCTTCCCTCTGATCGTCTGTCATGTGGATGGGAAACCTGAAGCATTCTTTGGCTCAGACAGATTTGAGCTGTTGGCTCACTGCATAGGTCAGAAATATTCATGTTTTGTTTTGAGAACTCTTTATACTGTCTGACTCATACTGCAAAGTGTTACTTATAACAATTATTGACACAGTTCTATGAAAATATTTGAATAGTTTGAGGTGGCATGACAGTCTCGTGACATGGACTGTGTTTTTCTGTCATTTTTATGGTAATAGACTGATATTCAGTCATTGATAATTACCATGTCATTACAGTTTGTTGTCATTGTTATTATATTGTGGTGCGCATGTATCTCATAATAGGCCACCATGGTGCAAAGATCGTTTATCAACTTTTCTAATCTTTCTTTGTCTTTTAGGAGAGAAGTGGGTGGGACCACAACCAAACACGCCTGCTGCCAAAATGTAAAACACTTTGGATTACAGTATCACAGTAAAATGAAAAACAGGATCTTACACAAGGATCTAACTGTAGATAATTTGTTTGTAATTCATTTTTCCATGCATGGTTGCGTAGGTTTGAAGTGGTGTTGCAACTATTTAAAATTCAGTACAGCAGTTCTAATAAACTTCAGAGTTCATCTTGAGTTATCAAGCAACACTAAGAATGCTAATGATGTTGTTCATTCACTGTGTAATCATACCAAAAAGGTATGCAGGGGGACTGAGATCTAAATTGCAGATCCTGTTGTTAAAAACAACAGCCCAGTAGTGAGGGAACGGTGTTATTTTTCTGATATAATTATGCTTTGTCTCAGTTATATTAAATTGCCTAAAATGTATATAAATAATGAAACAAAAATTACACCCTTTAAGTTTTAATTTCTTACAAATGTAGGTTATTCCAGTGTTTTTTCATCCCACTGGCGCGCCCTGTACAAACTTGGGAGGCACTGCACTAGACATTTAACAGGTATTGTTTACCTGTTGACTTTAAAATGATGCAATCACAGAGATATTGTGTAACATTACTCTGAATTAAAACATGTTTGTCGTGAAACACAAAAATGTTGGATCATATAGTAATAGTAGTAGTATAATAAAATCTACAATTACTTTTAATTCAGATTATGTTGCATACAGACAAAACAACACTAATCCATCATGCTTGTTTAAAAGGAATGAAACCTGTACTCTGAATCTAAATCAATATATTTATCCCATATTATTTGGACTTTGTCAGAGCACCATAAGTCTGTGATTCACATGGTTTTCATCAAAGTGTAATGGAGACGTGTTAGAGGCCAGGTCTTATATGACAAAACACTGAATCCTTAACAAGACAAAGCAGTCTACATTTTTATGTGTCATCAAAAATGAACTCAACTAAAGCAGTCAAGAGGATTAGAGGCTTGGGACTTCTATGGGTTTATTAGGGCTATTGTCTCCAATAAATTTAAGTGAGAAAACAAGAATTACCGCTCTGTGTTGTGGGCAACAATGGAAGGAGAATGTCAGATATGTATGACAAAGGAAATAGGTGTGTGTGAGAGAGAGAGGAGTAAAGTGGAAAGACCAGTTTCCCTCTGACAAAGAGAAGAGAGGGAGGTCCCACCTGTCTATAACTGGCAGCAACTATCAGCCCTGGCAGAGCAGGATAATTAAGATAGAAAGAAGGGGATCCTGTAGTTCATGGATTGGCTTTATTCACCAAGCCAATAGTGGTTTGATTTACTCCAAACAATTAATCAAAACCACAGGGCGAGTTAACAGCAAACAAAGGCAGTCTAAAGAAGGATGGAGAATAGGTGAGATGGGTGGGGCTAGGTTACTGCTGAGGGTGTGACTTGGACAAACACGGAGCCGCTGGGCACTGGAGAAAAAAAAACTCCATAAGTACACAAACAACGACGGCGAAAGAGAAAGATAACTTCACTCTGTGACCACAGGACTCAACCAGAGCAGCAGAAGGCTTTCAGTGATAACCCCAACCTGTCGCGTGTGTGTGTGTATAACACCCGCGCTGGCTATGCCTCCTCCTGGGTAGGACCTCCAGAGAAGGACTGCAGCTACACCTCCAGCTCAAAGCACGGGGATTATTCACAAGGACTAGAAGATTAGAGAGGTTATTCAGCCTTCTTCCGACTGAGAGACAGGTAAGGTGTCAGCCCTACTTCATACCCGTCTCCTCATTGCCTCATGTTCAGGGGGATGAGGGTTTGTGTTCACGATGTTGGTGGTGGAACTGCAGTGTTTTACAGTCCATGCGCATGTCTGTATGTATGTCTGTCTGTCTTTATCTTTATGTGTTTGTGTGAGTATTAGATGGTGAAAAATGTAGTCAGACTGGTTAAGGGCACACACACACACACACACACACAGAGAGAGAGTGAGACACAGAGACACAGACAGAGCAGAACTGACAAAAAGGGTTCCGGGTGTGAGATAAGACACCTTAAGAGCATGGTCTATTTATATAACTACTAATGTATGTACTCTTAACACACACACACACACAAAGAGAACATGTAGGGGGAAGACAGGTATTTATTTAAAAGGTGTCACATTGATGTCTTAACTACCACAAGGTTTATTTTAATCTGATGGAAATGGAAATGTAGACAGATTTGGACAGATTTGGATAACACCATTGACCAAGCAAGATGCATTCCCACTGGTATATTGTATATTTTTGTAGAAAACACCTGTGGCATGGTACTGTTGTCTTCCCATACATCCTGTTCAACTAGTTATCTAGGTAATGCGAAATATCAATATGTTCCATTAGACAATAGTGGCTATTTGTTTTGGTTTGTCTGAATATCCTTTTCATCCTTTGGTCTAACTGACAAACTATGTGTAGACCACATATATTTCAAAACCAGTTCTGTGCATCAACAGAGACCTCCCACAGCCATTCTGGGACTAATGCGTGTCGTTTGTGATGGAAAAGGCGATGACAAAGGAACATGTAGAACATGGCCGACCTTTCATTGCCCCCCATTAGAGCAAATGTACACGTGTGAGAGCTTCATTACGAGTTGATTTTTTGTGATTTTTAAAAAGACAGGAACAGTCACAGGAAAAAAAAAACCAGCTGTAGATGATTCAGTTGTTGGTTATGTGAGCTGGAGTCCTAGGCCTTCATTAATGATTCCTGGAAAAGACACTGCAGATGTAAGGAGAGATGGCCAAAGTAGGTCTCATGTCTCACACTTCCCCAAGCTTTAAAAAACCCAGGGTGACATCACCCACTGGTTAGGTTAGCAGCAGTCTAACAGAGCCTTCATGTAATCCCACCACAAATCCAATGAAGGCAACCATCTAAAGCTAATGATTCTGGTAACTGAATCAAGAGTACATCATTTTGTCTATTATCGAAAGATGGAAATATTTTCTATTACCGCAGCCTTTAACAGTTGTGAAGTATGCAGTGTGTTGTGTGTAAATATGAACAATGAATGACAGATATCTGAAGTCACAAAGAGTGGTTGCTACACCTTTGTTTCAGCACACAGACTGGCGCCATACACCCACCTCTACTCAAATGATATCACCACAAAAAGCTGTGTCAACCTCAACTTACACACGTGTTTGCAATTAGATTCAAATCCCCAGACCACCGATGAGGACTTTAAAGAGATGACTAATGCGAAACAGATCATTGTAAGGGTTGTGTTCAGTTTTTTGTGAGTGGAAAACAGTTAATTAACCATTTTGCTAATGATTTGATGATTGTAAATCATTAGTTTCCAATACAGTACACCTTTTGAGAGAAACTAGCTCAGCGTTAGATCATACGCACACACTGAAATGCAACAGGTTTAGCAGACATGGCATAATATCCCCCACCAACCCCACTACCTTTCTGAGCGAACACTAACAAGGTCATCAAAATATTGCTACGTGATCTCTGCCAGTTCTCTTTCATGTCTCTAATGACCTGTGTGTGTGTGTGTGTGTGTGTGTGTGTGTTGTGTGTGTATGTTCCACTTTATTTGAACAAGAATACATGTTTGTATGTCTGTGTGGAGGGTGGAGAGATGACACGTCTTCTTGACTTTGTAAAACTTCCTCCTCTGACACCGCAAGGAAAGCAATAACTCGCTGGTGCAGTCTCCTTTGACATCAGCTCTGTGCCCAAACCTGATAAACTGCCACATCAACATGTCTTCTAATACGTACCTGTGTGTCTCTTGTGCTTTCTCCTCTTCAGGATGTCCGACTCCCTCTGCCAGACAGGGGACACCCTCTGCTGTGAGTATACATACATACATACACATTAAACCATTAGTTGGCCTTTTAGTTTTTTTTTTTTTTTTACTGTTTTCTGGCTTAGGGTTTTGGTGGATATTGAAATGACATCACTGTGCCGTATAAAGGATGACAGTCAGCAGAAGTTTGCTTACAACCAGCTTCTCCCTCTAAGTGTATGTTGTCCATATGTCTGTCTTATTCAGTGCACAGTAGCAGTAGTGCTGGTGTCTTAGCAGTAGGTGCAGACACACAGTGGCAGTATCTAAGTTCTCATAACATGAAATACCAATAACAATAGAATAACAAAAATACTGTAGTTGCAACTATTTTGCCTTGAGGCCATGATGACATAGACACAAAGCAACAGTTAGGAATCACCAGTTTGACGGGAATAAGGAAACATAGTGTAGACACTCCTGTCCAGTGTGGATGCAGAGAAGCAATGCTATGAACACAGGTTCCTGCCATGTCATGCTGGCTGAGCAGGAAGTTAATCACCATTTCACACTGCCCTTAGATAACCAAATGTTTACAAGCATGCTGTGTTCCGTTGCAAGGGTTGAATATGTTCATAACACACCTAACCATCCACAGGTTTGAACAGGGAAAAATACTGTTTACTGTTACTATTAATGTGCTTTCAGATACGCCATGTAAGCCCAGGGTTCACTGTCTCAAGACATGTTTGGTATTCTCATGATGAGAGTGTTTCGCCAATTTTGAACAAGAAATAGAATTCTCTGTTGAACAAAATTCTACACCATGACTGTGCCTGAACTTGTTTGTTTAGACAGTTACATTATATTGTTTAGACTAGGTCGTCTTCTGAACATGTTTGTTTGGACACAGTTACATTATATTGTGTAGACTACGTCGTCTTCTGAACTTGTTTGTTTAGACACAGTTACATTATATTGTGTGTAGACTACGTCGTCTTCGATGTCACTCACTGCTGGGTTGGTCTTTGGTGCAGATGTCCGTGTGTACGAGCAGGAGGTGATTGTGGTGCCCGTGCTGCTGTTGGCATCGTTTCTGGGCACGCTGATTCTCATACTTCTGCTGCGCTTCTGCCCAGAGAAAGTGGATCGTCTGCGGGCCAAGACCGTCATTAACGGCCAAAGCACCCAGCGATCCAGGAGAAACCTGCAGGGCATTGATGGTGAGTACATATGTGAAAGGTGTTGGTATAATGTTCTGAGATGGATGCTGACATGAAACAGTATCTCACTGGGCGCACTATATGTAATTGCACTAAATGAACATGCTGATTAGAAAACCTTTATTGTTGACATGGAGTTACCGGTATTCATCGTGTATAAAAGCAATATAGCCATGGACCCCTCTCACTTTCTGAGCTTTCCATAGTGTCTTCAGTCTCTATCCACTCCATCCTATTACTGATTTTGACCAGTCACTGTTCTTCCTCATCACTTACTCTGTAGGCTTCCCTTTCCTTGTTCTTTCTTCTTTCTGCTTTGTTCGTTGTATCTACTGTCGCTTACAACTTTTACAGCTGCATCCACCAACCAACCAGGATGTACTCTCTCCCTCTCTCTCTCTCCTCCACCCAGCTCCTTTCAACGCAATGGAGCACGAGAGCATTGCTCTGGACCTGCCGTCCTACTCCACCTTCAACCCTCCGCCCTCCAGCAGCGGCGTCTCCAGCATCTACTCCAGCGGCCGCGGCTCCTTCAGCGCGGACAACGACTCCTTCAAGACTCCTCCTTACGGGGGCGTCGTCCACTCGCCCAGCTCCGTCTCCGTCTCCATCTCCACCGCGGCCAAGGAGCCACGCCAGCGGCTGCCCGAGAAGTTCAAGCTGGTCACTCCGCTGCCCTCCTCCTATTCGCTCAAGTCCGACGGCTCGGTTTCGTTGTACCGGGCCCGGATGGACAACAGAAACGCGGTGCTCAGAGTGCTAAAAGGTGAACAGGGACCACAACTGCTACCACAAGGTTTAATTCAAACTGTGCTGTGGCTTGTTTTTGACACTGGAAACAATCTGTAGATTGTGACGAAGCTATCTTTCAGCTGTATCACTGTATAATTGTGAAGATGGCATAGAGACATTAATACTCAAAAAGGATTACTGCCATTGACCTACAGGCCTGATGTCATTCTGTGTAATTTTTTCAGCACTCTTCTACTGCTATTTTCCATTCAAATATCTCTTTCAACATTTTGCAAAGCTACTTTCAAGTGCATAACTATTTCCTTCCATCTTTTATTCATTGTCTTCCTTCCCCTTCCACTCCCCCCTTCAGACTCGGCCAGTGCCAGTGAGCGTCAGTCATTCCTCGGCTTCGCCTCCTTCCTGTCGCAGCTGGGGCCCCACCCCTTCCTGCCGGAGCTGCTGGGCGTGGTGTCTCTGCGCGCACCACTTATCACGGTCATTGAGGAGATGGAGAACAAAGATATGTTAGGCTTCCTCTGGAAGTGCAGGCAGGTGAGGGAGACTATAGGTTGGACTACAACTCCCATGATGCAATATTACCTGGCACCATCTTTAATTAAATGTGTTTTGAATAGGTGCTCCAAACAGATTCAGAAATTGTTTCTTTCAAACATGGTCTTGATCAACCGACTTCTGACATACATTGTTTAATTTTTATGAAATGTTTACAGGATAATGTGGGCCTGGATGCTATTTGTGAGATGACAGAGAAGCGCATCTTTACCATGGCTACCCAAGTAGCTTCTGCCCTGGTAAGTGTGCCAAAGATGGTGCTTCTACCTTAGCAGCACCTCCAGGCCACTGTTGTGGGAGATGAAAGAAATAATTTTCTTTTTCGAATTCTAAGGGTGGAATAGTCATCATCTTGTCATTACTGAAAGTCTATAGTAGAGAAGTTCTGCTGTTCTGTGTTATGTCAATTCCGTCTCTTCTCACCTCTTCTAGGAGTATCTCCACAGCAAAGATCTTATACATGGCAACGTCAAAGCTCGCAGTGTACTGGTCAGTCATCAGTTCACAGCCAAACTGTGGGGGCTCGGCGGTGTCTACGCCAGGGGGGCGGGAACAGCCAATGTGCATGAAGACTCCGGCAAGAAGAAGTGGCATGCACCAGAGCTATTGGCCAGAAGGCCCATCAGTCAAAAAAGTGACGTGTAAGTAATCTGGAAAGTGGTTTTAAACTGAGTGTCTCCGTGAATTTTTTTTACTCTGTGACATTTGTTCCTTTGTCTTCACAGTTGGTCTTTCGGGCTCATGCTCTATGAGATGGCGTCACTAGGTGAGTGTCACACGCTTCAAGACTGTTGTGTGCACGTCGTTCATTCACTCTGAATTTGTTCACTTCATGCTCACTGCACAGTTGGGTGGAACCCCCCCCCCCCCGAGACTCTTTATGCATGTACGTCCAAAATGTGTTTTGGCTAGACTTGTGTCAGCTCTGAAAGCTATCAGCATTGTGCATAGCCCTTCTACGCTCTCAGGGTAAATGGGCCATAGCTCACTACCCCCTGACACATCTTTATGTGTTTGTTTTGCAAATGATAGTAAGACCTCAGGTCTTTTTTGGACTTTGAGCTATTATATAAGGTAACCTTTGTGCTATTGCCTTCATCTGATTTGTCACCTCCCTCCCATCCAATCAGGGGAAGCTCCCTTCGCCGAGGTGCCTGTGACTGAACTACTGCAGTATCACCAGCGAGGAAAAACTATCAAGAAGCCGCCCAACTGCTCAAATGCACTGCAAGTACACCAGCAAGAACCAGCGCGCGTGCGCACACACACACACCCACACACACACCCACACACAAGAATTCCAAGCAGTTCACTTTTTAGTATCCCGGTGATTGTTTTGAGTGCCTGCAACTGCAGAGATACCAATCTTCACTCTTTGCATGTCTGTCTCCACCCCGTGTCATGCAGTTACTCCGTCATCAAAGCCTGCTGCCAGTGGAAGGAGCAGGATCGCGTCACATTGGCCGAAGTGAGCCGCAAGCTCCAATCCGGAGAGAAGAGTGCCAACGACAAGACAGTCCTCCGAGTGCCTGAACCAATCAACATCGAGCGTTACCTCCAAGAGGCTGGATATGGAGACTCTAATAGCTACACAGTCTTCTGAGGAGACTGATGAAGGATCCTTGTACTGCTGATCTTGGAGCGTCTCCATTTCTTTCTGCTTATATATGTGTATATATATATATATATATATATATATATATTCTCACATTCAGGAAAGGGAATCACATATCCTTTTTTTATAATGAAGGAACTTTAGTTGTAACTTGCTACTTGCTTTTTAATCAGTTGTGTTGTGGGCCCCTATAGTTGCATAAGCTTTCCTGAGCTAAATCACAGATCAATCAGTCCATCTCCTGGAGTAATCCTAAACTAGAATTCTTTCCTCCTGACTTTCTTTGCCTGTCATCTATTCTGTCAGTATAGATACTAATCTATCAACAGTGTGCTGAGAACTACCGTATTTAAATGAACCATGCCAATGAATTTGCCCTCAGTGGGTACCCATAGTTTACACAAAGGAGTATGTTCCCCAGAGTACTCAACTGAGGCTGAAAGAGGGTAGGGTAGCTCACCCCTTCAGCTCGAGGGGCAATTACACAGACTCTCAGCTCGAAGGGCAATTACACAGACTCGTGTTGTACTGGGGACCTGGAGGCATGGTCTGAGATCAAAAATGACCGAAACAGTGGGAACACTTAATTGCAGTAGATTTGAACATAGAAAAGCACTACAATAGCTGTGATACTGTAAATAAAAGGTTAATGTATCTTGTTTAACAAGTCGTTTTAAGAGATTAATAATATGTACAGACAAAAATCGATGTAATTTATAATTTGAGAGATGTCGCATCTTCTTAGTAAATGAGATTAAAAAAGGGGACCAGCTCCTTTTACAAAACGTAAACTGCACTGTGACCATCACATTCGTTCTGGTTTTGTAGATTGGCGTTTACAAAGGGCGCCAGGGCTTTAACACAGAGCTAGGTGTGGTTGGCCAGATAAAGGATGAGAGACATTAACATGAAGTGTCTAAAATGTGTGTGGTCCTCTTATGACCTCCTGTGTATCGCTGTGTCACCCAACCCACAACGTGATGAACTTGTGTGTTTTTTTTGACAATCTTCAATAAAGCCTTTACACTACTTTGTTTCACTTTTTCCATTTTGTAATCGGTTCCAAAACTAAAATGTGTCAGACTGATTTATATATCCATGACTGAGACGAGTTGCATCTATGTTAAACTGAAAAGTAAAACATTTAGTTCAACTCAAAGCTCAGAGCAATGGGTAAGTGGAAGATGTCTGATAAAGATACATTTAAAAAAATAAACTGGCAAAGCTATGAATTAACATACATTTTGATTTGTAAGCTGTAAAATCAATGACAGTTTGTGACAGGCAGCTGAACCTCTGCTTTCAGCAGTACCTGAACCATTTGGACCTGATTACACCATTGACTTCCTATTTTAATAAATCGCTATACAATAAGCTACTAGCTGCAGAAATATGTGCTTTCAGTACGTCTATTACAGATTTTAAGGATGATGATATTTTTTCACTGTACATTCACATTTTACGTCACACAAGTAAAGATGAGTTCATCTGTGCAACTGTTAGAATGGATCACATGGGGATCTTGTTTCCAATAACCGATTGACAGAATTCAAGCTGAAAACATACAACACATTTTGTGGTCATATTTAGATGCAGGAGAGATTGGTTCGAGAAAAACAGATTCTGTTTATTTAATATTTCTGTGTATGGAGAAACAGGCTCACTCGCAATCCACCCATGATCTCAAACTCGCTCCCACACTCGCACATGCACGCTGCAGGTACTGCAGCTCGGTCGGGTAACGCTTCCATCACTGCTACTCAATGCACAGCTTTCATGTAAACTGCCCTCCAAAAAATATTTTCAATATCTTTTTTTTTTTTTTTGAGTATAAATGAAAAAAAGTACCCCTAATAGCTACTGTAGAAAAAATAATACCTAAGGGTTTTAGTTTTGTTTCCTATGATTGTTTATTTTTAGTTTTTTTTTCTACACTGACAGAGTTTGACTGTTTCATGAACACCCTAACCCTGTCTTTGAAAACATTTCGATGGAATGAAAGAGCAACTGTCACTGCAGATCCTGTCTTCACTGCCCGTCTCTACTGTAAAAAAAAACCTGTAACACTACATAGAAGTGAAGAAGGCATCGTATGCATATTCTCAGAGCTAACGTCTAAATTGTTCAACTACCCGAGTAATGGCGACTACCTAATGTAATCATATCTGCACACTCACACGTTTTGACTATACGTCTCGAATGACACACTCCCCCTCACATTTTCACACACCTATCCATCACACACACACACTCTCACACACACACACACACTTTATAACGGTTTCCAGCTCTCCTGGTTCGGCTGTAACAGACTTCACATCATGATAACATGATCACTCACAGAAAACTAAAACAAAAGAAAGGTTGCACATGTTGCACATTCAATGTCCAGGTAATTCAAAGCTCATTTTATACATCCTCACACCTTTCTCTCCATTCAGTCATGCTTGAGTATCACACTAAGGCCATATAACATTCTTTTACCCCCCAACACCCCCCCTCCCCTCCCACAGTTTGCACCCATCCACACCATCCCTTTTGTTCTGATTTCGACCAAATAATTCTGCGGTCTCCTCAGTCATTTCCTTATATTTGTGTCCCTTCTAAACTACAGATTAACATTCACTTTGTCCCCCCCCACCCCTTCCCTGCCTCCTCTTCTTTAGTCTCAGGTTGTTGATGAAGGCCCAGCTGTGATGCGTTCTGTTCTCTTCTCTTCTCTTCTCTTCTCTTCTCTTCTCTTCTCTTCTTCCCCCCCCCCCCCACAAACACACACACCGCTTCAGTCACTAAAACCCCCAAGCCATCCTTGACCTCCGAACCCTCCCCAACTCATCTCTTCAGTCTTTTAGGTTGTCGAAGTAGCACCCCCAACCAGCCCCCCTCCCCTCCAATCCCTTCCCCTCTGCAGTCTCTCAGGTTGTCAAACCTGTACCCTCTCACATACCCCCCCCACCCATTACCACCACCACCACCACCCAACACAACAACCACACCCTCTCCCCCCCCCTCCTCAGTCTCTCAGGTTATTGATGGAGGCACAGATCTTGAGCGCTGGTCCCAGTTTGATGTTCATGGTGGACATGAGGTGTTCCTCCTTCAGGAGCAGCAGCGCCTGTCCGTCAATCTCCTGCGACAGGAACTGAGGCGCCAGGTCCTCACAGCCTAGCAGGAAGCACACGCATCAGTCAAATGAGTCAGAACTACACAGATAAACATCTCCACTGACTACAGGTCCATTAAGTCACTCCCCAGTCTCTTTCATCCAAATCAGCTTGAAGTACAAGTGAGTTACAGATTTGATTGTTATGTGTTCTCCCTGTGAACCAAACCCATGGCTTTTTATATAAGCTCACACTCACATCTGTATGTATATATACAATCAACCTATAACTCACATGTCTGTGTGTGTATATATATACACACACACACACATGTGAGTTATAAGTTGATTGTTATGTGTTCTCCCTATGAACCAAGCATTTTATTCTACCAATTTAGCTTCATGTGATTATGAACATTTTATAGCAATGTGATGAAATTGCTTTTTGCCCGTCACAGAGTGTTCAGAGGTGCAAGGGATCATCCTCATCGTACCAACCTTGCAGAGATGAAATGAATCGACACACTTCATCCACACTCCAGTGGGCGGGGCTGCCCGACAGGAAATGTGACCCGTCCAATGGCAGGCCGCCAGGGGCTGAGCCGTCCAACTGGGGCCCGCAGTGGGCGGGGGGAGGGCAGGAGAAGGAGGAGCTTGGCGAGAGGGACAGGGAGTCTTCCTCCTCTTCCTCACCATCACAGCTGGAGATGTCCTCTGAACGGCTAGACTCAGAGCGACACTGAGAGAGAGAGAGAGAGAGAGAGAGAGAGCGAGAGAGAGAGAGAGCGCGAGATAGATAGAGAGGGGAGAGAAAGAGAGAGATAGCGACAGAGAGAGAGCGTGAGAGAGGGAGGTAGAGAGAGAAATAAGAAACAGAAAGCATGATTACACATGAGCTTGAGGAAAGACAGATATGTACATGAAAACCTGATCATAAGGAAATTGTTTGGCTTTTCTGCCTGTGATTGATTCATCTGTGAGTTCCACTAAAAACAACTAAATCAACTCAACACTATCCCCATATGCTCAGCATTGAGTGAACTCACCTTCATAGGTAAATGCCTTCCTGCTATTTTAGCGCAGGCAATCTCAGAGCTGCTCCTGCGAGGACCCCTGCGCCTGGCCACAGCGTCCCTCTCTGGGGGGGCCGGGGGGGGACCACCGCCTCCCGCTCTCCCCCTGCTGCTGCGGAAGTGATGACTGCAGCTGACATTATACCTGTTACGGGAACGTGATGCCACAACAGGAAATACATTTTTCTGATGTAATAGTCTTGTCAGATAATCAACTCGGCCATATCTATGATGTATACGGAGGTATGCAATGTGACAGCATGTGCTGAGGTTCTACCAGAAGAGGGAAGAGTTGTCAGAATTTAAAAGTATACTAGCAGAATACTGAAAAGCAGAGTACTGGTTTAATTCAGTAATATGAAGTCACTCTGTGATGTCAATATCCATGTGAGGCAGCACGGCTTTAAGGCGGATCGTGGGAACTGTAAAGGTTCTTGAATAGGCAGAACTGCTTTAAGGCGGATCGTGGGAACTGTAAAGGTTCTTGAATAGGCAGAACTGCTTTAAGGCGGATCGTGGGAACTGTAAAGGTTCTTGAATAGGCAGCACGGCTTTAAGGCGGATCGTGAGAACTGTAAACTGTAAACGTTCTTGAAGCGGATCGTGGGAACTGTAAACGTTCTTGAATACCTCTTTGCACAGGTCTTGGAGCAGAAGCGCTTGGTCCCTCCGAACTGGCTGGCTGGAGCGTAGTTCTCACAGTACTCACACTTCAGCACTGACAGAGAGAGTGGAGAAGCACCAGCAGAGAGAGAGAGAGAGAGAGAGAGAGAGAGAGAGAGAGAGAGAGAGAGAGAGAGAGAGAGAGAGAGCGAAACAAAGTCACACAGTCATTTGTGTTTGCAAAACCATTACTTGTCTCACCAGCATAGCCAATGCTAACTTGCACATAGAGTGTTCCCTTTAGGGAGACACTTTCTGAAGTCCTACATATTTTGCCAAGGGAGGAATCACTCCCATGTTGTTGTGTCTAGTTCGTACAGAAGGTTCCTCATTTTCACATCCATATCTACACATGCATTCACCTGCAGAGCCTCCAGTTTCTGATTGGATGTTGGGCGGGACTGCCATGGGCATGGAACCCTCTGCTCGCTCCTTTACTATTCCAGTCACCTGTCAGTCAAATCATAAAAACATAATTTGATTGTAGAGGCTGGCTTTCGTATTGAAAACATAGGTTTATGAAACTTATGAAGGTATCAAGTGTCTGAGCCTGAAATAAACTCCCATTAGAGTCCAAAACGTATTTACATTGCAGACCGCAATGGGAAAACGTATAAATTCCCCAGCAAATACACCATTTACCCACCCAGCCACGCACTTAATCTCACAACCAAATAACATATCAGTGTTGTATGATTAACACCAAGCTCTAGTACAGCTCCAGCAGGAAGCAGGTTTACTGGTCGGAGTGGGGACTTACAGGGAAGGGCTCGGCGCCCTCCTGGATGACGAAACCTTCAATCAGGTGAGTGAGCACCTGAGGCTTCACCACAGCCTGGGGGAGGGGGGCCCGGTCGCCCAGGCAACCACCGCCCCGTGGCAGCGGCAGGAGAGTGGGAGGAGAGGAAAAGGCTGTCTCTGGAGCTGAGAGAGAGAGAGAGGAGAGAGAGAGGAGAGAGAGAGAAGGGAGAGAGGAGGGAGAGAGAGAGAGAGGACAGGAGAGAGATTGAGGGAGGAGACATGGGAAAAGAATGACAAAGAATGGAAGACAGACAGAAATGAGGGGCAGGAAAGAGAGAGAGATGGGTAGAGAGAGGGAGAAAGGGAGGAGAAGTGAGAGAGGAAGGGAGGGAGAAAGGAAAAGGGGGGTTTGAAACAGAGGGGAAGAGAAAAGGCAATGGGAGAGTCACGAGAGAGAAACATACAGGTAAATACAAGTACATACAGGTAAATACAAGTCATTTGGGTAATTTCAATGGCTGTAAATGAACATGAGTACAAGCTGGAGAGGGAGCTGGAGAGGGAGCTGGATAGGGAGCTGGATAGGGAGCTGGATAGGGAGCTGGAGAGGGATCTGTAAGGAGAGACTTTGACCTGGGCCTCACCTGTGTCAAGGGAGGGTACTGGTGAGAGAGGAGGGGCGGAGTCTCGCACTGACGGACAGCAGTGAGGGAGGGGCTCTCCTGACAGGTCGTTGGGGGCGTCAGAATCCGACTTCCTCTTCAAGGAGCTGGTCACAGGCTTAGTCTGAGAACATACAAACAGCATGTTTCAAAGTAAACACACAAACACAGAAAAAGAAAGAAACTAAAGAAAGAAAGAAAAAAAAGTAGAAAGCTAGAATTGGTAAGGTTTCCTACATTCCTCTTAATGAGTGAAGCTTTTTATAAGTACTTACAAATTGCTGAATGGACTGCATTTATATAGCGCTTTTCTACTCAGAGTATTTACAGCCTAATGCCTTAGGAGGAGTGAGGAGGAGTCAGGATCAAACTAGCAACCTTCCAAATGCTGAACGACTCCTCTACCTCCTGAACCACTGTCGCCCAAAAATAGTAACATCAATCAGGCTGCTAGAAAATCCATCAGGCTATGCATGCGTAGTTTGACTAACCATTCTCACCGGTGTTGGTCCGGACTGCATGAACACAGAGTCTCCACTGGAGGGCGCCACAGCAGACACCAGGTTATGGTTATGTCCGTCCATGGAGAGGGGGATGGAGACGGGTGGAGTGGAGGACGAGGAGGAGAAGGAGGAGTGGTTGGGGTTCAACACTGCTTGCTGACTGCCTGGCAGCTGGCTGATCGGCACGGCACTTTGGGGAGTCTTAAGGCACATTCCTCCCGCCCCCGTCTCCATGGACGTCACCATGGTGACCATGTTGCCGCCATTGCCGGCGGGTGCGGCGTTATTGTTGCCCAGGGCTACGCTGCCGTCCTGGGCGAAGCAGCTTCGGGCATGCGCCAGTGCCACGGCTTGGGAGTTTCCCAGAGTTCCCTGTCTGGCTCCGACCAGCTGCACAGGGACGTGGGGCGGGTGGTGCCCCCCCACCGCCTGCCCGTTGCTGGGGGGAGCAGGGAGGATGGGAGGGGGGTGGCGTGGGGGCATCTGCACGGGCAGCCGGTGGACCTGGATGGTCTTGGGCTGGATGGGCACAGGCGTGGCGCTGTGTGACAGTTTATCGGCCGCAGCGGTGTTTACTCCCTGCTGCTGCTGTTGCATGGGCTGCACCACCAGAGTCTGGGCGCCCAGGTTGGCCTTGGGTGCCATCGTGCCCACCGTGTAGCCCTGCGAGGACGTGGGCACGCTGGAGGTGGGCACCAGGATGTGTGTGACGGTGGCAGATGGCGTGACCGTGGTCACGGCGCGCGCCTGGCACAGCCCCGACGAAGAGAGCAGAAGCTGGGAAAGGGGCATGGAGGGGGAGGGGGAGGAGGAGGGCGGCAAGGCAGCGGAGCCGGCGCCAGCGGCGGGGTTGGCAGCCATGTTGGGCTGGCTGACGCCCTTGACACCCATGCCGCCAGGCATGCTGGGAGCGTTGGGGTGGGCGTAAGAGGCCAGTTTGGGGTTGGAGAGCTGCTGTGGGTTGGTCTGGAGCTGCTGGGGACCTGGGCCCTGGTGCACTGCCTGGGAGAACTGCTGCTGCTGCTGGGCGATGGAGTATGTGGCTGAGAGAGAGAGGAGAAAAATAAAGGTAAAGAAAAAACAAAGGGAAACGGAAACAACAACAACAACAACAACAACAACAACAACAACAACAAAGAGGTGAAGGTGAAGAGTTATTACTAGCTAAAGAGAGCCATCAGGTGAAAATTATAGTGTCATTAAAAATGAGCACACCTGCATCCTTCCGCTCTGGGAACTCAGTCTTCACTGTTGCCACGCGAGGAGTGGACACACAGCGCATGGCCAAGTTCTGAACCTGGCAGGGAGAAGAAAAGGGTAATAATAGGTACAATAAGTTGTGATGGAGGTTTCAATGAGTTTTGGTTTACCCAAAGCATTCGCAGGGCACATAACGTTTAGAGGTCATTAATGGTCATCATTAATTAACTAGAAAAGTCACTAAAGCAAGACTTTTGTTTTCTTATGTTCTCCACTTTCCTAATTGAGAAAAGTGCTTCTCTCTTTTCTCTTTGTATTGGGAGAGCCTTACTGCAATAAAAAGTCTAACATCCTTCTCCAAAGAACACTTAGTACTTAGCTGTAGTCTTAAATGGTACTTTTCCCTCTCTCACTCTCATTTGATCCTTTCATTCCATCCAACCTTTACTTAGTGTTTTTCTACTTTTTCACACCTGTTTTCATACCTGTTACTTCATACTACTTATCTCTAAAAACAAAAGATTACTATTTAATAAGTACATCTTCTTCTTATTGTAGTTCTTTTTTTGCTGTAGAATGAGGCAAATGCTCTTTAACCTGGTCATTGTCTGATTGGCCCATGGAGGTAGGAGGGATTTCCTGTTGTTGCTGTTGCTGCTGCTGCTGCTGCTGCTGTTGCTGCTGTTGATGTTGCTGCTGTTGCTGCTGCTGCTGTTGTTGCTGCTGCTGTTGTTGTTGCTGCTGCTGCTGCTGCTGCTGCTGCTGCGGTTGCTGCTGAGCAACTGTTGCCACGGCAGCTGTTGCTGTGCCACCAGGCATAAAGATGAGCTGGGAGGCCAGTGGTGCCCTGAGGGGCCGGTTGACCTGTGGGGACAGAGGGAGAGAGAGAACAGGAAAAGAGATGAGAGACATGTATGAAAATGACAGTGGGAGATAAGAAGGGGGGTAGATGGCCGAGGGAAGAGAAAGAGAAACCAGTGACAACTTAGAGGATGACCAAAAGAGAAGATGCAAAAGCCAGCAGAGTACTATAAGGAAAACAAGTTAATTTAAAATCAGTGGGATTGAATGGGAGACAGTGAAAAAGTACATGCTCAAAGATATCCAGGGCAAATGCAAATGGATTGTTGTCTGAATAAAATGGAATTTTTTGCAATATTAGTTAATCTAAAGAGGTACTTTGTACTATTCATTCCAGAAAAATTTGCTCTTGAGCCTTTAACCTCACAACCAGTACAAGGAAAAGGTACCTTTAGTATCTTTAACATGACTGCACACTACCTCATACGAGAGTATTAACCTCACCATTCAGACCATTAACCCAACAGAAACACAGTACTTGACTTTCCGAGCATGGTAATTCACAACAAGCATGATTCCCATAATGAACAGACGACCCACCCTCAGGTACAGGTTCTGCCCTTGTCCAGGAGTGTTCCCCCCCAGCAGCACCGGCTGGCTGAGGGCTGAAGACGTGACCGTGGTGACGGGTCCGATGGGCCGCGGGTTAGTCATGGTGCCACCCCCAGAGGTGCTTAGGTTGACCTGGCAGGTGGAACCGAAAGGTGGGTAAGAATCACACAAAGGATCCCTGTGCCTAGATAGAGTGTCATTTTATCACATTTAACAGCTTTTTACAGACTAGAGCAGTAATGACATAATAAACCGGTCAGACTAAAAGGGTGACGCGTGACGGTGGAGACTGTTTGGGTACGGTTCTCCTGGTAGATGGGGTGGAACAAGATGCTTGCAACGTCGTCATGGGTACGTTACCCAGGGAGCACAGGAACAGATGTATAAAGCATGGGCTAAATAATGATATGGTACCGTACAGGCGTCATACTCACAGTGCAGTGGGTGCTGCTGGTGGACTGGGAAACACTGTTACTGGGGGAACTGGACTGACGACTGGCCGCGAGAGTGGCCTGCCAAGATCAGGAAGAGAGCAGAGTGATCGCCAGTAAGCTTACAGAACACAAGGACACTTCAAACAATGTTTTCCCCAAAGCTTTACTTGTTCAGGGACTGGATCAATCATACAGGTTCTAATCGCTGTCAAAGGGCTCCATCTAGGGTTGCAAGCTGTCTCTGCCCCATTCAGGCCAGTGACTCCCCACCGAAGCTGCAGTACTGTGAACAATGGAGCCTCAAACCATCTGCTGGATATGAAAGAGACTTACTCTGCCATATCACACACAACAGTAAACTTGAATGCTGCCTTGTTATGTTAGTTGTATAATTGTGATAATTTCACTTGTTTTATTCTATTACTTACTTTAATTTTTTTATGGTTTTATTCTTTTACTTGTATGATCTTTCCATTTCAAAGCGTCTTGGATTGAGTGAATTACCTTTGTTTATTATTGTGTGGATTATCCATGATTATGTTGTATTGTATTTTTTGTTGTCTGCTAATATGTAAAGCACTTTGAGCTGCATTCTCTGCATGAAAAGTTTATATCATTATTATTTGTAGTAGTAGTACACAATGCGACTATTTTTGTCTAAAATGGTTACTAGATTATCTGTGAAATTTGCGTTTGGCAGCTATCAGGACAACAATATTGGATTCCAGTATAATTATCTTCAGGATTGGTGACTTTGGCTTTGTTACATGCCATAACATCTGCTGGGTGATGGGATGTGTAGCTTAGCTGCAGCTCTAAACTACGAAAGGCTGTTTATTGTTCTCATGTGGTTTGTTTCCACAATCATCTTTCAGAGAAATGTTCAGACAAAGAAGCAAAGCCATGGTTAGACAACCACAGTTCTGCATACTACACAGAGGGATTTGGAACCCACCATTAGCAACAGATTACTTTCATTAAAGGCCCCCTTTTTACTCTACTGTGAATGTGTTGTACACAGTGTACACATCTATTTTCTCATATTGTGTGTACTCAGAGGAGTGCTATGGCACATGCTGTGTGTATCTGTGTGTGTGTGTGTGTGTGTGTGTGTGTGTGTGTGTGTGTGTGCTTGTCTAACCTGTTGCACAGCAGCGAGGTTATGCAGTTGAGCGGTGTTGATCTGCTGTGTGTGTGTGTGTGTGTGTGTGTGTGTGTGTGT
The DNA here is from genome assembly GCF_900700415.2 of Clupea harengus. Lineage (NCBI taxonomy): Eukaryota > Metazoa > Chordata > Actinopteri > Clupeiformes > Clupeidae > Clupea > Clupea harengus. The sequence goes on along the minus strand of NC_045162.1, from coordinate 9,464,013 downwards.
GTGCTTCTCTTACCTGTTGCACAGCGGCGAGGTTATGCAGTTGAGCGGTGTTTATCTGCTGCTGCAGCATCAGCTGCTGGAAGTACTGAGCTGCATTGGGTTGTCTCTGCAGCGCCTGCAGGGCCTACCAACAAGAAGATAACACTACATTACCCAGAGCCTGCAGGGCCTACCAGCAAGAAGATAACACTACATTAGCCAGCGCCACACAGTCAACATTCCAATAAGAGTAATGGTCAGTGGTTTGTTTGATTACCTTATGAACAGCTTTTACAAAAAAAGACTGTTTACTGCTTTACTTTTTTAAATAGAAAGAAATGGTCTACATTTGTAATAACAGATTGTGGTATATTTCTCTGTCACGTACACACAAGCACAAAAGATTCTGTGGTCATATCCATCTGATGTACGATTATACTTGTCTACTAAGGCCGTGTACATAGTCAAACATCCATTGCTAATCTTGTGTGCACACATAAGAACAGTCCATCACAAGTCTATGCTCTCACCTGTACAGCTTGTCTCTCATACAGAGACATGTGAGCGATCTGGGGGGCGCGGGAGTTCCCCCCTGACTGAGTGTTACCATTGGCAGAGCCAGAGTTTTGGTCCTCTCCCGCCTCCATGGTTACTATAGTATAGTGAATGCAAAATAACGGCAACAAACCAAGTTCAGAATACACATATCCACACAACACACAAAACGTCATGGCAACATTGACATTTCCAACTAAAATGTTACATAGGTTAAAAGCTATTATACAACTAGATACAATCGGATACAAATAAATGGTGTGTTGCTCTTGGATTGCAAAAACAAAAACAATAACGTGCCGACATTATTGTTTTACAGGGTTGCTATTTACACAGTAATTTTACAAATGAACAAAAACACCCAGTTATGGGATGTCCCTAGGAAATTAACATTTACCTTAAATTTAACATAACTGAGAATGTAAGACCTGTCATGTCTGGACGATTGATGACAACACATAGAGGGTTTTGCAAAACCACGGTGCAACAGTATGGAGGAACAAATGGCAAAGTTTCTCAAGAACATGATGTTCAATATGGTGTGCAACACTTTGAATACAACAAACCGTAGTTACCATGTTGTAAATGTTATCATTTATTGCATCTATAAAAAACGTCAGAGGGCCTTTACTCACATAGCAAAACAACTCTCTAGCTAGGTATGGTAGCTTTAGTTAGCTTTAGCTAGCTGGCCAGGGTGCAGAACAGAAGATCACTGGCGAGTTAAACATTTACCCCAATCCTGTTCTCGCGTTCCAGATACTTGGTAGAAACCGATTCGTCGTTGTGCTCGGTGCCGTAACAGCAATGTTGAATTATTGATATTTGTATTTTTTTCCCCCCGAGCAGACTTCTAGTAAATCTGCAAACAACGGTGGTTGAGCTGAGGGAAAAGGCTGTGAAACCACGCCCCCTGAACTGTTTACAATTCTCTTTCCGGCGCCAAAAATGACGTTGAACGACCTGTGTTGTCCACAAAAAAGCACACGATAAACACCTTGTTTCTAAAAGTGACTGGATGAGCCAAACATCTCGGTTCATTACATCAACTCCCAAATCTTAATTTGTCCAGACAAATACACAGTATTTGGTTGGTTTGATTTGTTTACTCATATTTGATTAATCCAGTGTTCAACCTCTTACACAACAGACAAATCCATAGATTGCGCCACAAGTAAAATTGTCAGAATATTCTAAAGAAGGCTAAGGGTGAAAATCCATCCATTATACTAAATAAGAAGTATAAATATACTTGTGTCAATAGACCTTCTGGATGGCATTTTGGCAGTTTGCCTGAGTGTAGACATAAGTCCCATTCCTACTTGCATAGCCTACTGACGTTATATGGGGACAGGAACCAGTGTAGAATTGCCAGTAGAGTTATTTTTGAATTTTACCCACCTGCCTCCTAGTAACAATGCTGACAGCTACTGCCATGGTCAAAGTCCAAGACATATTCAGTGGAGAAAATATCTACAGATATTACTAAACACAAACAACACTAACCTACTACAAAGAAAGAAAGAAAACAGCAATGAAGAGTTTTGGTCTAAAAGTTTTGTTCTCAACCTTTTCTGAATGAATGCATAATGACCTTCCCCTTCAGAGTAATCTAAGGCTATCAGATATGCTTTGATTAGTATGAAGCTACAAAATGATATAGTATGTAAACAAAAAAATATTTTTACTAGCAAAACTGCATGTTTTTGGATAGAAATGGTTGAGAGGCTACAGTCTTTAAAAAATAAAATAAAATAAAATAAAACAATTCTTTTGTTGCTCTTTTGTGTATGTCACTCTACAGACTATATCTATCCATAGCAACCAACTGATGTATACCAAGAACCACATAAACAACAAGTTAATATCGTAGCAACCCTCTACCTTGCTTATGTGACGCAGCGGCTTACCAATACCCAACCAACTACAACCAACTACATTCCAACTACATTCCAGCTTACCCAAGGTGCTGCTATAACAAATGGATACAAAACATTTAATAAACATTAATGACACATTTTGGCATTTTAAATTGTTGTGGAGATGCCTACGTGCCCAGATGCTAATCAAATACATTTTCGTTTTCTGACCAGATTTAGTAGTAATACATTTCCTTCACCATACCAGCCATAGCCAACTGTTCTCTAGTCGTAAAGACTGGAATATCTTAACATTGAAAATGTTTTTCATGCTCTATTTTCGTGTTTCGATCCATTGTTTGTCTTTAGAAGTATTTTTCAAAAGTGTTTAAGCAATAAATAAACAATCAAACAAAGCTTTCATGTGGCGTGTGTTTACCCCTTATTTCATTATGTGCTAAAGTACCAAATAGAGTGAGTGAATGACAGATAGAGGGGGAGAGAGAAAGAGAGAGAGAATGTTAACATCATGCAATTACACATGCCAATTGGTTTTCTAAAAACAGCAGAGGCATGTGTGATTGCATGATGTTGACATTCTCTCTCTCTTTCTGTCCCTCCCTCTCTCTGTCAGAGACAGAGACAGTTGGAGGGGTGTGTTCATACCAGTCTCTCCCTGTCAACTGGACTGTCAAGTTCACTCCCTTCAATCTGAAATACCTGAACAGAGGGATCTGTGTGAGCTCTTAAAAACATATCTGTGAGTACCAATGTAATGATAAAGAAATCATTCATTCTCTACCATGCTTATGCTCATATGTGTATTGTTTATTGTGTAAGTTTATTGTTTGCACCAATGTACCACAGAAAATTCCTGGTAGGTGTAAACCTACTTGGCAGTAAAAACCTTTCTGATTCTGATTCTGATGCTTAACTTAATGTTTTACTTAACCTAGACGCGACATGGATATGTTACACATACCGTGACAGAAACCAAATGTAACAGATAATATACAAGATATTGTGTTGTAATCAGTTTTGGTCTTAATCTTAGTATGATACTGCACGTGAAGGGGATGGGAAATTACTATTGAAAATAATATGGTGTGTGAGAGAGAGAAACTTGTCAATACTAAATGATCATATGTTTGTTTGGTGAAGAGTGTGAATTATGCACTGACAGTTGTGTGTGTATGGCCAGGGTACATTTTTTTTTTCAAGATATTTATAATATTATTAGTTTATTATAATATTTGGAAATTAACATGATATATATATATCCATATATATATGTATGATATATCGGAAATATATCGGAAAATAATGACCTTTCATCTTGCTTTTGTTTTTCTTTCTCCATTTGCTTACATACCACATGGCAGGAAGCTGACACACCAGCATAACCACATGCTGAAAGATCATGGTAAAAGAGCAATAGAAACAAAAAGACAAGCTGTGACTCAGAGAAGCCAAAGGGAGGAGTAAAAGGGAACACAGACTCAAGGAAATTGTCAAGGAGGAGAACGGGAAAGACGAAGACTTAGGGAGAGCAAAGGGTTACAAAAAGATGAAATACTGATGGTGAAAGGGTCAGGAGAGATGGGAGAGTGCATGACATTACCAGGTGGAAGCAGAGGAAAGGGGGAAGGAAAAAAAGTTCAGGAAGGAGATGCCAAGGAGAGAGGTCTTAATGGTCATGATGAGCTCACCCTGCAGGTGACAGTGAAGAGCATACCGAATGAGTACAGGAGTGGAGACTGGAAGAAAGGTACGGGAAGGACAACAGAGAAAAAGGGGGGCAACACAAAGAAAGAGGAACCAAGCACCAGAAATGGGAGTGGAGATGGAAAGACAGCACCGGGTCACACAGTGACAACAGGCAAAGGAAGAAGGAAGGAAGCATCACTGGCAAACACGAGAAATGGGTCAGTCAAGCAACCTGACAGAGCCGGAGATGATCTGGACCTGGATGTAAAGGACTACCTTCACCTGCTGAAGTTGCTGAAGGTTAACCTTCCAGAGGGCGTCCTCAGTCCTGAGGTGATCAAACTATCAAAAGCACAGACCTGCATTAATGATGCCCAATCGATCGTCACTGAGCTTGAGGACTTTAAGATCCAGTTCTGCAGAACGCCACGGTTGGGCTGCAGGGAAGTGAAGAGAACATTGGCTCTGAAGAACAGCGGGAATGTTCTCCAAATCACAAAGACCATCTTCTTCAACGCCGCACAAAAAACAGAATCACTGAATGAGATTTGGAAAAAGAACTCAAGAAACACAGACAGAGGGTTCAGGATGAGGGACAGGTACAAAAACACGCCCATCTCCACGCCTGATATGTACTCCACAGCAATCACAAGGACCTGGAAGACTTCTGTGCCTGGGGACAACAAACCCAAAGTGACTGACGGTAAGAGTGTGAAAATTAATTATTTGGAGAATTTGAAATACTTGGACGAGTCCCTTCTCGATAAATCCGGGTCGAAACCGTTTGGGATGTACCACCAGAACGAAGGGGACGAGATGGAATGCCTGAAGTTCTTCCATGAGCTGAGAATTAAAAACTCCGGTAAGGAGAAAGTACAGTACACCAAAGGCAACACAGTGGAATACAGCTTCCTCTCGGGAAGACTGGACTTTTTAGCCCACCTTCAACAGGAGAGACTTGTGATCGAGTGCAAAGGCACCACTGGCGACATGGTGGGGAAGGTCTTAACCAAAACGCAGAGGGATGACCGTCGTGCTTACCTGGTCAAAACCCACGAGTACTTCTATCAGACACAGGCTTATATGTACATCCTGAACCAAGATAATAAACTGCTGAGTAGGCCTCTCTCAAACAGGGCTGTGATGGTTATCAGACATTATCATAAGGATGACAACAGCCCGCAGGACTTCTACTGGAACGAGCTCCAGCTGGATGAAAAGATCCAGACAGACATTGATGAACTGAGGACCTACTGCCAGAGGGAAGTTTTGGCCTGTTTCCTGGCAGTGTTAGATCAAATCTTTCATAAGGAAATCACCTGACATGTCTCTGTGGAGATAAATATATATATACGTATATATATATATATACTGTATATATATACTGTATATATATAACATATTGTGTCTTAGTTCATTTATTTTGTTATTATTGAGATAGGACAGTTGCGATCGACAGAAAATGACAGACACTGTGTGATGTGAATCTCTGACTTTAATCAAGTATGTATGTGTGTTAATCATATGCCTTTGTTAGCTGAAACATGGTTTTTTTGTTTCTGTATATCTTTGATTCTCAAGTGCTGATGGTTCTAACTCTGTGTATGTGTTTTAAAGTGTATCTTCTGTGTGTGTGTGTGTGTGTGTGTAAGCAAGGGCTTATAAGAAGAACTAGTAATCCTTCTTTTCTGCCTTGATGATGCATTACGTTGCAAAAAGCATAGTAAGATGACCTCGGACATCAGAGACCCACCATGTGGTTATCCCAGCTGACAAAGTGTTTTGGCGTCAAAGAACGCTAACTTCCTTTATATAAACCTTGTTGTGATGTGTTTTTTTTTTGTTCTCTCTCATCTGATGCAGTCTGGGTGTGAGCCCGGGCTCGCTCTCTATCTCTCTGAGAGAGTCGGCCTGTGCCTCTCTCTCGCCTGCCAGGACGTGGGTGAGCCTGACAAGCTTGTTGTTGTTATTGTTGAATAAATATACTTATCCGGAGTCCTGAGGTAACTTGAGTGAATTGTTTCCTAACACTGTGGAACAGAAACATAAGCCACAACCTGTCTCTCAATTGTTGCTTCCTTGTCACAATTGTAAAACATAATACATTCCTACTTCACTTTGATGTTTTAGACACCAATCTGTTCCCTTGCTTCTTTTATTTGTTCTCTCCTCCTCGCGATCTCTCTCATACTTACACCTTTCCCAGGCTGATCGTAGGCAGATGAGCCATCCGTTGTAAATTGTGCTCTCTCAAAGTTTCTTACTGTTAATGGGAAAGTTCCTACTGAGTTCTGTTTAGTCAATGGTGCCATATAAATAAATTAGACTGAATTCAATGACACTTGACAAGTCTTAAAGACACACATGAAGCACACTCTTCACAGCGAATTCGCTTGACATTGTAACTTAACACACTTTATTCATATTACTTATGTAAACACAAAATTATTTTTACTAGCAAAAGTGCATGTTTTGGGATAGAAATGGTTGAGAGGCTACATTCTTTACAAAAATAAACACCTTAACAAATAAAATCGATTTTGTTGCTATGTGTGTCACTCTATAGACTATAAGCCCATTCTATTAACTGTGCTATGTAAATCAAACTTTTTAAATATTGGGCTTTTTCAACTGACCAATCAGATTGTGGAGAACATATTCCAAATTCACAAAACTCTTGTACTGGTGATTTAAAAAAGGCATGATCACATGGTGTTTGGACATTTGGTTTACATCTCTATTGGTGAGAGCGATTTTAAATTTGCATGAAGAGGAATTAAAGGTCAAGTTTGCAATTCTAACATAATACATATTTTGCCAAATTGAGTGAATTTCTCCTCACAGACCACTAGCAGTCTGTTTCTGTGTGTGCACAAAAAAACTATTGTGTTCATACACAGTCCCAGCACTGTAAATAGGAAACAAACTAAGTGGCTCAGAACGAGCCATACAGTATTTTAGCCAATCAACATGTAGCGTCAGGGGTGTAACTTCATTGGCTGTTGAGCTCAAATATCAAAAACCTTTCGCCAGAATTGTGGACTGATCCTTTAAGACCTGGTGATTTCTTAATGCGTTATGCATGGTATTGCATGCTTTACATGCCTGGGTCCACACATAATTAGAGGTCCATTGAGATCACCGAGGGGTGGGCACAGGTACTTAAGAGTTGTCCATGCTACTGTCTTCACCATCTCTGAGGAAGGCTGCATATTCAGCATCTAACACTTGAAACTGTGAAATTGTCAGGGTAGGTCACTAACCGCCGCTGCCACGCCCCCTCCCCCCGCGCACATATTCATCCTATAACACTTCAAACTGTCAGGGTAGGTCACTAACCTACCTGTAGCTATTTTTGGCAGTGTAATTATTTCGCTGAATATGGGTATACATAAGTATTTCTGGCAATGCGACTTGGCTGTTCGGACTATTTAAGATTGCATGTCTATTTATAGCTCCGTTTGAAAATGTAATGGGCTTTTTCACTTTGAAAACGCAAATCATATTTTCTCCCCCTGAACACTTTGCGTACCCCAGTTTGGGAACCGATGGCCTAAAACATCCATGTCAAATTAGCTTAGGCTGCAGTTGAATTTAACTGCATTTTAAGTGTAATGATACAATGCAATGCATCTGAAAGAATGTGAAAACTAATCAAGGTGCTGCTATAACAAATGGACATAAAACATTTAATAAACATTAATGACACATATTGGCATTTTACATTTTGTGGAGATGCCTACGTGCCCAGATGCAAATCAAATACATTTTCATTTACTGACCAGATTTAGCCAAATAGTGGAGCATGTTTGACTCGTGAAGGGACCGGCATTTGAGATTTATAGTTAATAAGGATATGCCATAGTCAATAATTAAATGTATCTTATACCTAGTTAAAATTGTTACTTTTATTTGGATTTAACTAGTATGTAAGCATTTCTTGGTGAATATACTTTGATGGGTTGACCTAAGGAGTGAGGTGTGATAAGAGCTCTCACCTTCCCCCCAGGTCAAAACAAAGAGCCTTGTCTCCAGGGCCTATTTGAATAGACGGTGACACCCCTTAAACTCAGTATATTTAACAGACTGTCCTTCAAATGGAGAATCAGATAATCTTAGGTGAAGCTCTGGGCGAGTGGAACTTCAATGTGTGGCCGCCATTGTTCAAGATTAAACCTGAATCATGACTGACATATCTAAGACTGGATCTCCAATATATGGTATAAAATTAAATACCATCACTCGCTGACAAAGCATAATAAAAATAATTTGCTTGGCTAGTACCCAACTTAAACGTTGAGCTGCATGAATATGCTACACATCCATAGTTGACAGAAGGTCCTAACAGATGTGGTTAAGACCATTGCAATATAATCTACACAGGTTCGATCATTTTCAGGTGTCAGCTACCAGGGCTTTTAAAATCGACGTATGCCCTACCTTGCCAATTGGTTTTCTAAAAACAGCAGAGGTGATAGAGACACGGGAAGGGGTGTGTTCATGCCAGTCTCTCCCTGTCAACTGGACTGTCGTTCACTCCCATCAATCTGAAATACCTAAACAGAGGGATCTGTGTGAGCTCTTACATATCTGTGAGTATCAATTTAATAATAAAGAAATCATTCATTCTCTACCATGCTTAAATTAACGTTTTAGTTAACCTAGACGTGACATGGGTATGTTACACATACCGTGACAGAAACCAAGTGTAACAGATAATATACAAGATATTGTGTTGTAATCAGTTTTGGTCTTAATCTTAGTATGATACTGCGCGTGAAGGGGATGGGAAATTACTATTAAAAATAATACGGTGTGTGTGTGAGAGAGAGAGAAACTTGTCAATACTAAATTATCATATGTTTGCTTGGTGAAGAATGTGAATTATGCAATAACAGTTGTCTGTGTGGGGGCGGGGTCAACCTTTTATTCAAGATATATATAATATTATTATTTTATTATAATATTTGGCAATGAACATATATATATATATATATGATATATATACTGTATATATGATATATCGGAAATATATCGGAAAATAATGACCTTTCATCTTGCTTTTGTTTTTCTTTCTCCATTTGGTTCCATACCACATGGAAGGAAGCTGACACACCAGCATAACCACATGCTGAAAGATCATGGTAAAAGAGCAATAGAAACAAAAAGACAAGCTGTGACTCAGAGAAGCCAAAGAGAGGAGTTAAAGGGAACACAGACTCCCAGTGTATATCGGAAATATATCAGAAAATAATGACCTTATGTTAAGTGAAAATTTGCATATAAGTATATTTTGCATATAAGTTGGGCTCACCCACTTCCTGGCAGGTCAGAGAGGAGCACAGGTTTAATCCCAGACTGCAGCAGACAAGAGAGAAGCAATGTTAAACACATCGCACAAGGTTCATAAAGATAGAAGTTAGCGTTCTCTGGCACCAAAGCAATACATCAGCAGGGATAACCACGTGGTGGGTCTTTGACGTCCGAAGATATCTTACTATGCTTTCTGCAATGCAAAACATGCTCTTACACATATGCAGACTAAGTGGCACCAAATAATCTAAGTTACACACACACAGAAACACAGAAAAGCCATGTTCCTGCTTACATAAGCACATGATTCATACAAGGTAATTATTAATACAAGGCACTTGATTAATATATTCTTAAGTCGTTAACACTGTTTCGAAATGATCTCTGTCACCTTTCATCTTGCTTTTTTTTAAAGATTTATTTATGAGCTTTTTAGCCTTTATTTGGATAAGACAGTGAAGTATTTGGACAGGAAGTGAGGAGGAGTAAAGAGGATTGGGAAACGACATCAGGCCAGAATCGAACCTGTGTCCCCGCGCGCATTGTAGCCTGTAAATGGGAGGCTTTTTTGGAAAGACAGGAGCAGGAGATGGTCTGGGCCTGGATGTAAAAGACTACCTTCACCTGCTGAAGTTGCTGCACATCAACCTTCCAGAGGGGGTCCTCAGTCCTGAGGTGATCCAACTATCAAAAGCACAGACCTGCATTAGTGATGCCCAATCGATCGTCACTGAGCTTGAGGACTTTAAGATCCAGTTCTGCAGAACGCCACGATTGGGCTGCAGGGAAGTGAAGAGAACGTTGGCTCTGAAGAACAGCGGGAATGTTCTCCAAATCACAAAGACCATCTTCTTCAACGCCGCACAAAAAACAGAATCACTGAATGAGATTTGGAAAAAGAACTCAAGAAACACAGACAGAGGGTTCAGGATGAGGGACATGTACAAAAACACGCCCATCTCCACGCCTGATGTGTACTCCACAGCAATCACAAGGACATGGATGACCCTTGTGCCTGGGGACAACAAACCCAAAGTGACTAAAGGTACAAGTGTAAAAATAAAATCTTTGAAGAAATTTGAATACTTAGACGAGTTCCTTCTCGATAAATCCGGGGCGAAACGATTTGGCATGTACCACCAGAACGGAAGGGAGGAGATGGAATGCCTGAAGTTCTTCCATGAGCTGAGAATGGAAAACTCTGGTATGGATACATTACAGTACACCAAAGGCAACACAGTGGAATACAGCTTCCTCTCGGGAAGACTGGACTTTTTAGCCCACCTTCAACAGGAGAGACTTGTGATCGAGTGCAAAGGCACCACTGGCGACATGGTGGGGAAGGTCTTCACCAAAACGCAGAGAGATGACCGTCATGTTGAACTGGTCAAAACCCACGAGTACTTCTATCAGACACAGGCTTATATGTACATCCTGAACCAAGATAATACACTGCTGAGTAGGCCTCTCTCAAACAGGGCTGTGATGGTTATCCGACATTATCATAAGGATGACAACAGCCCACAGGACTTCTACTGGAACGAGCTCCAGCTGGATGAAAAGATCCAGACAGACATTGATGAACTGAGGACCTACTGCCAGAGGGAAGTGTTGGCCTGTTTCCTGGCAATGTTAGATCTCATCTTTCAGAAGGAAATCACCTGACACCTGACATGTCGAGTGAAGGTTGTTCCTTGTTATGGTGTGCCTCTGGGGAGATATATATATATATAACATATTGTGTTTAAGTTAATTTATTTTGTTATTATTGAGAGAGTGGGATCAGGAGATGAAGGGAATCTAACTGAAGCATCTCTATGTTTTGACAGACACTGCGTGATGTGAATATCTGACTTTAATCAAGTATGTATGTGTGTTAATCATATGCCTTTGTTAGCTGAAACATGACTTTTTTGTTTCTGTATATCTTTGATTCTCAAGTGCTGACGATTCTAACTCTGTGTATGTGTTTTAAAGTGTGCCTTCTGTGTGTGTGCGTAAGCCAGGGCTGATAAGAAGAAGTAGCAATCCTTCTTTTCTGCCTTGCTGATGCATTACGTTGCAAAAAGCATAGTAAGATGACCTCGGACATCAGAGACCCACCATGTGGTTATCCCTGCTGACAAAGTGTTTTGGCGTCAAAGAACGCTAACTTCTTTCTATATTAACCTTGTGTGATGTGTTTTATTTATCTTCTCTCTCATCTGATGCAGTCTGGGTGTGAACCCGGGTTCGCTCTCTCGCCTGCCAGGACGTGGGTGAGCCCGACAAGCTTGTTGTTGTTGTTGAATAAATATACTTATCCAGAGTCCTGAGGATACTTGAGTGAATTGTCACCTAACACTGTGAAACAGACACACTAGCCATAACCTGTCTCTCAATGGTTGCTTCCATGTCACAATTGTAATACACGATACATACCTACTTCACTTTGATGTTTTAGACACCAATCTGTTCCTTTGCTTCTTTTATTTGTTCTCTCCTCGCGATCTCTCTCATACTTACACCTTTCCCAGGCTGATAATAGGCAGATGAGCCATCAGTTGTAAATTGTACTCTCTCAAAGTTTCTGGCTGTTAATGGGAAAGTTCCTACTGAGTTCTGTTTAGTCAATGGTGCCATATAAATAAGTTATACTGAATTCAATAACACTTGACAAGTCTTAAAGACACACATGAAGCACACTCTTCACAGCGAATTCGCTTGACATTGTATCTAAACACACTTTATTCATATTACCTATGTAAACACACAATTATTTTTCCTAGCAAAACTGCATGTTCTGGGATAGAAATGGTTGAGAGGCTACAGTCTTTAAAATCTATTTAGTTGCTATTTTTCTCACTCTATAGACTATAAACCCATCCTATTAACTGTGCTATTTGAATCAAACATTTTTTAAATATTGGGCTTTTTCAAACAACCTGCCAGCAATACAAGATGTTTAAAATCAAAATATACTTTTTACAGTTAAGTTTCCAAAACTGACCAAACAGATTGTGGAGCTAGGACAACCGAACTGGTCCCAAATTCACAAAACTCTTGTACTGGTGATTTAAAAAAGGCATGATCACATGGTGTTTGGACATTTGGTTTACATCTCTATTGGTGAGAGCGATTTGAAATTTGCATTAAGAGGAATTAAAGGTCAAGTTTGCAATTCTAACATAATACATATTTTGCCAAATTGAGTGAATTTCTCCTTACAGACCACTAGCAGTCTGTTTTTGTGTGTGCACAAAAATCTCTAGTGTTCATACACAGTCCCAGCACTGTAAGTAGGAAACAAAATAAGTGGCTCAGAACGAGCCATACAGTATTCCAGCCAATCAACATGTAGCGTCAGGGGTGTAACTTCATTGGCTGTTGAGCTCAAATATCAAAAACCTTTTGCCAGAATTGTGGACTGATCCTTTAAGACCTGGTTATTTCTTAATGCGTTATGCATGGTATTGCATGCTTTACATGCCTGGGTCCACACATAATTAGAGGTCCATTGAGATCACCGAGGGGTGGGCACAGGTACTTAAGAGTTGTCCATGCTACTGTCTTCACTATCTCTGAGGAAGGCTGCACATTCAGCATATAACACTTGAAACTGTGAAATTGTCAGGGTAGGTCACTAACCGCCGCTGCCACGCCCCCTCCCCCCGTGCACATATTCATCCTATAACACTTCAAACTGTCAGGGTAGGTCACTAACCTACCTGTAGCTATTTTTGGCAGTGTAATTATTTCGCTGAATATGGGTATACATAAGTATTTCTGGCATTGCGACTTGGCTGTTCGGACTATTTAAGATTGCATGTCTATTTATAGCTCCGTTTGAAAATGTAATGGGCTTTTTCACTTTGAAAACGCAAATCACATTTTCTCCCCCTGAACACTTTGCGTACCCCAGTTTGGGAACCGATGGCCTAAAACATCCATGTCAAATTAGCTTAGGCTGCAGTTGAATTTAACTGCATTTTAAGTGTAATGATACAATGCAATGCATCTGAAAGAATGTGAAAACTAATCAAGGTGCTGCTATAACAAATGGACATAAAACATTTAATAAACATTAATGACACATATTGGCATTTTACATTTTGTGGAGATGCCTACGTGCCCAGATGCAAATCAAATACATTTTCATTTACTGACCAGATTTAGCCAAATAGTGGAGCATGTTTGACTCGTGAAGGGACCGGCATTTGAGATTTATAGTTAATAAGGATATGCCATAGTCAATAATTCAATGTATCTTATACCTAGTTAAAATTGTTACTTTTATTTGGATTTAACTAGTATGTAAGCATTTCTTGGTGAATATACTTTGATGGGTTGACCTAAGGAGTGAGGTGTGATAAGAGCTCTCACCTTCCCCCCAGGTCAAAACAAAGAGCCTTGTCTCCAGGGCCTATTTGAATAGACGGTGACACCCCTTAAACTCAGTATATTTAACAGACTGTCCTTCAAATGGAGAATCAGATAATCTTAGGTGAAGCTCTGGGCGAGTGGAACTTCAATGTGTGGCCGCCATTGTTCAAGATTAAACCTGAATCATGACTGACAAATCTAAGACTGGATCTCCAATATATGGTATAAAATTAAATACCATCACTCGCTGACAAAGCATAATAAAAATAATTTGCTTGGCTAGTACCCAACTTAAACGTTGAGCTGCATGAATATGCTACACATCCATAGTTGACAGAAGGTCCTAAGATGTGTTTAAGACCATTGCAATATAATCTACACAGGTTCGATCATTTTCAGGTGTCAGCTACCAGGGCTTTTAAAATCGACGTATGCCCTACCTTGCCAATTGGTTTTCTAAAAACAGCAGAGGTGATAGAGACACGGGAAGGGGTGTGTTCATGCCAGTCTCTCCCTGTCAACTGGACTGTCGTTCACTCCCATCAATCTGAAATACCTAAACAGAGGGATCTGTGTGAGCTCTTACAAACATATCTGTGAGTATCAATTTAATGATAAAGAAATCATTCATTCTCTACCATGCTTAAATTAATGTTTTACTTTACCTAGACGTGACATGGGTATGTTACACATACCGTGACAGACACCAAGTGTAACAGATAATATACAAGATATTGTGTTGTAATCAGTTTTGGTCTTAATCTTAGTATGATACTGCACGTGAAGGGGATGGGAAATTACTATTAAAAGTAATGCTATGTTTGTGTGAGAGAGAAACTTGTCAATACCAAATTATCATATGTTTGTTTGGTGAAGAGTGTGAATTATGCAATGACAGTTGTGTGTATGGGGCGGGGTCAACTTTTTCATCAAGATGTACGTATATAATATTATTATTTTTCTATAGTATTTGGCAATCAACATGATATATATATATATATATGATATATCGGAAATATATCGGAAAATAATGACCTTTCATCTTGCTTTTGTTTTTCTTTTTTCCATTTGCTTACATACCACATGGCAGGAAGCTGACACACCAGCATAACCACATGCTGAAAGATCCTCGTAAAAGAGCAATAGAAACAAAAAGACAAGCTGTGACTCAGAGAAGACAAAGGGAGGAGTAAAAGGGAACACAGACTCAAGGAAATTGTCCAGGAGGAGAACGGGAAAGACGAAGACTTAGGGAGAGCAAAGGGTTAAAAAAAAGATGAAATACTGATGGTGAAAGGGTGAGGAGAGATAAGAGAGTGCATGACATTACCAGGTAATCGGTTTTGGTCTTAATCTTAGTATGATACTGCACGTGAAGGGGATGGGAAATTACTATTAAAAGTAATGCTGTGTTTGTGTGAGAAAGAAACTTGTCAATACCAAATGATCATATGTTTTGTTTGGTGAAGAGTGAATTATGCTATGACAGTTGTGTGTATGGGGGCGGGGTCAACTTTTTCTTCAAGATGAATATAATAATACTATTTTATTATAATATTTGGCAATCAACATAATGTATCTGAACTAAATCGGAAAATAATGACCTTTCATCTTGCTTTTGTTTTTCTTTGTCCATTTGCTTACATGCCACATGGAAGGAAGCTAACACACCAGCATAACCAGATCATTTAAAAAGAGCAATGGAAACAAAAAGAAAAGCTGTGACTCAGAAAGGCCAAAGGGAGGACTTAAAGGGAACACAGACTCAAGGAAAGGGTCAAGGAAGACTCAGGGAGAGCAAAATGGAAGGGAAAAGAGTTCAGGAAGAAGATGCCAAGGAAAGAGGTCTTAATGGTACGGGAAGGACAATGGAGAAAAAGGGGGGCAACACAAAGAAAGGGGAACCAAGCACCAAAAATGGGAGTGGAGATGGAAAGACAGCACCGGGTCACACAGTGACAACAGGCAAAGGAAGAAGGAAGGAAGCATCACTGGCAAATACGAGAGATGAGGCAGTCAAGCAACCTGACAGAGCAGGAGATGGTCTGGGCCTGGATGTAAATGACTACCTTCACCTGCTGGAATTGCTGCACATTAACCTTCCAGGGGGGGTCCTCAGTCCTGAGGTGATCAAACTATCAAAAGCAGATTCCTGCATTAAACCTGCCAGAGACATCATCACTAAGCTTGAGGCCTTTAAGATCAAGTTCAGCATAACGCCACGATTGGCCTGCACGAAGATGAGGAGAATGTTGAATCTGAAGGATCAGGGCAATGTTCTCAAAATCACAGAGGCAATCTTCTTCAGCTCCAGACAAGTAGTCAAAAGAGAAAAAAAACTCAAAGAGATTTGGAGAAATAACTCAACGAGCACAGTCAGAGGGTTCAGGATGAGGGACATGTACAAATACAAGCCCATCTCCACGCCTAAAATGGACTCCACAGCAACCAAAAGGACCTTGAATACTGAACCCAAAGTGACTAAAGGTAAGAGTGTGGAAAAAAATTATTTGGAGGACTCAGAAGAGCCCCGTCTCAATGAGATGGAATGCCTGAAGTTCTACCATGAGCTGAAAATGAAAAACTCCGGTAAGAAGGTACAGTACACCAGAGGCAACACAGTGGAATACAGCTTCCTCTCGGGAAGACTGGACTTTTTAGCCCACCTTCAACAGGAGAGACTTGTGATCGAGTGCAAAGGCACCACTGGCGACATGGTGGGGAAGGTCTTCACCAAAACGCAGAGCGATGACCATCTTGCTGACCTGGTCGAAACCCATGGGTACTTCTTTCAGACACAGGCTTATATGTACATCCTGAACCAAGATAATAAACTGCTGAGTAGGCCTCTCTCAAACAGGGCTGTGATGGTTATCAGACATTATCATAAGGATGACAACAGCCCGCAGGACTTCTACTGGAACGAGCTCCAGCTGGATGAGAAGATCAAGAAAGAGATTGATAAACTGATGAAACACTGCCGGAGGAAAGTGTTGGCCTGTTTCCTGGCAGTGTTAGATCTCATCTTTCAGAAGGAAATCACGGTTAATGTTGAGTGAAGGTGAAGGTTGTTCCTTGTTATGGTGTGCCAATGCCTCTGTGGATATATATATATATATATATATATATATATATATATATATATATATACACAGAGGCATAGGCACACCATATATATATATATATATATATATATATATACACTACCGTTCAAAAGTTTGGTATAGCTTCTCTCACCAGAAAAACAGTTTTCAGCTATGCTAACATAATTGCACAAGGGTTTTCTAATCATCCATTAGTCTTCTAAGGCGATTAGCAAACACAATGTACCATTAGAACACTGGAGTGGAAATGGGCCTCTATACACCTATGTAGATATTTCATTAAAAACCAGACGTTTCCACCTAGAATAGTCATTTACCACATTAACAATGTATAGAGGGTATTTCTGATTAATTTAATGATCTAATTTAATGATCTTCATTGAAAAAAACAGTGCTTTTCTTTAAAAAATAAGGACATTTCTAAGTGACCCCAAACTTTTGAACGGTAGTGTATATACACACGAGATATATTTATTTTAAACATATTGTGTTTTAGTTCATTTATTTTGTTATTATTGAGATAGGACAGTTGTGTTAATCATATGCCTTTGTTAGCTGAAACATGACTTTTTTGTTTCTGCATATGATAATTCTTAATGATTTGATTCTTAAGTGCTGACGGTTCTAACTCTGTGCTTAAAAGTGTACCTTCTCTGTGTGTGCATAAGCAAGGGCTGATAGGAACTAATAGTCCTTCTTTTCAGCCTTGCTTATCCATTACTTTGCAAAAAAGCATAGTAAGATGACCTCGGACGTAAGAGACCCACCACGTGGTTATCCCTGCTGACAAAGCGTTTTGGCGTCAGAGAATGTTAACTTCTTTCTATATAAATCTTGTGTGATGTTTTATTTTGCTCCTCTCTCGTCTGCAGTCTGGGTGTGAACCCGGGCTCGCTTTCTCTCTCACCTGCCAGGACGTGGGTGAGCCTGACTCACTGTTGAATAAATATACTTATATGCAAGTCCGGAGTCCTGAGGTAACTTGAGTGAATTTTCACCTAACACTGTGAAACAGACATTGCCAATAACCTGTCTCTCAATTGTTGCTTCCATATCCGAATTGTAATACACGATACATACAGTGCCCTCCACAATTATTGGCACCCTTAGTGAATGTGACCAAAACAGGCTATGAAAAAATATGTCTTTGCTGTTTATCCTCTTGGTCTTTCACTCAAAATATTCACAAAAATCTTACCTTTTCATTGAAGTAAAATTATTGAAAGAAAAAAAAAATGTTGACATTAAATAAATATTATTCTCCAAAACAGGTGTGCCACAATTATTGGCACCCCTTAATTTAATGTTTTGAGCAGCCTCCCTTTGCCAAGATAACAGCTCTGAGTCTTCTCCTATAATGCGTGATGAGGTTGGTGAACACATGGCACGGGATCTGAGACCATTCCTACATACAGTATCTCTCCAGATCCTTCAGATTCTTAGGTCAACGCTTGTATACTCGGCTTCAGCTCTTCCGACAGATTTTCTATGGGGTTTAGGTTGGGGGACTGTGATGGCCATGGCAAAACCTTTATTCTGTGGTCGGTGAACAATTTTTGTGTTGATTTTGAGGTGTGCTTCGGATCATTGTCCTGCTGGAAGGTCCAACCACGGCCCATTTTAAGCTTCCTAGAGGGGGCTGTTAGGTTTTCATTTAATATCTGCTGGTATTTGATGGAGTCCATGATACCATGTATCCTAACAAGATGTCGAGGGCCTTTGGAAGAAAAACAGCCCCACAACATCAAAGATCCGCCACCATACTTCACATTGGGTATGAGGGTCTCTTCTGTATGGCTATCTTTCTGTCTACGCCAAACCCACCTTTGATGTTTGTTGCCAAAAAGCTTTATTTTGGTCTCATCTGACCATATAACTCGGTCCCATTGAAAGTCTGACTTACATTTGGCAAACTGTAGGCGCTTTAGTTTGTTGTTGATTGACAGCAGAGGCTTTTTTCTGGCAACCCTCCAAAACAATTTGTGGTGATGGAGGTGGCGTCTGATGGTAGTTCTGGAGACTTTCTGAACCTAAGACTCAATTTACCTCTGCAATTCTCCAGCTGTGATCCTTGGAGATTCTTTTGCCAGTCGAACCATCCTCCTCACGGTGCGTGGGGTCAATTTACAGATAGGTCCTCTTCCAGGCTGATTCCTTACATCTCCTGTCGCTTTGAACTTCTTAACTATTGCCCTAATTGTGGAAATGGGTATTTTCAACTGTTAAGATATTTTCTTATATCCTTTTCCGGATTTCTGCAGCTCAACAACTTTTTGTCGCACTTCGACACTGTGTTCTTTTGTCTTTCCCATCTTAAAGAATGACTAAGGGTATTTGGCCTGTGTCACCTCATATTTATACCCGAGTGAAACAGGAAGTCATGGTTGACCACCAAAGAGTTCCTAATCAAACAGGTGAACTTAAAAATGTAAAACATGACTGGTAATATACTTCAGTTAGATTTTAATTATAAGATTTTCTAGGGGTGCCAATAATTGTGGCACCCATGTTTTGGAGAAAAATATTTTATTTAATGTAAAAAAAAAAAAATTCTTTCAATAATTTTACTTCAATGAAAAGGTAAGATTTTTGTGAATATTTTGAGTAAAAGACCGAGAGGATAAACAGCAAAGACATATTTTTTCATAGCCTGTTTTGGTCACATTCACTAAGGGTGCCAATAATTGTGGAGGGCACTGTACCTACTTCACTTTGATGTTTTAGACACCAATCTGTTCCCTTGCTTATTTTATTTGTTCTTCCCTCCTCGCTGTCTCTATCATACTTACACCTCTCCCAGGCTGATCATAGGTAGATGAGCGATCGGTTGTAAATTGTGCTCTCTCAAAGTATTTTGCTGTTAATGGGAAAGTTCCCACGGAATTCTGTTTCAATGGTGCCATATAAATAAATTATACTGAATTCAAATTCAACACTTGACAAGTCTTAAAAGACACACATGAAGTACACTCTTCACAGCGAATTCGCTTGACATTGTATCTAAACACACTTTATTCATATTACCCATTTCTAATGCAAAGGCAAAAAAAACAGCACACACATCTTCTCTGCAAGAAATCATGAAAACAAGCTGTCAGTTCAAAATTCTACCTGGTTTAAATGGTTCCAGACCCAGAGCACAGAATTCAGTTTAGACTCAGAGACTCAACCTTGGAAGCCTGGGTAGTTCATGTTCATCTAGAAAACACATGATCCAGTGGTCCTTGTGCTTTGCTGTACTGTGCTTCATTGCCAGGGTGACATCCTGGGACTGCGCAAGAGAATCTTAAACCTGGTGGAATTATATATTTGCTAGAAAGTATGAAAAAGCTTTTAAAAACCATAATGTACAGCATATGTATTCATCTACATATTTGTGGGGTTTTGAGGAGAGAAATAAGAGGTAAAAAGCAAAGAGCTGTATGGAACAGTATGGGGCAAAGTTAAGTATTTAAGTATTTAACAAAAAACATCTGGTATGTCAGCCTGCAACTGGCTCCCCAGTTGAGCAATGTTGTGAACCTTGAACTGACCACTGCCACAGCTTTGTTTTCCATCATAATTATCATAACTTGCACACAAAAAAAACCCCAGTTTATTTAAATTGCACAATATTTAAAGCTGGTCAAACAAAAAGTGTAACAGGTTGGAAAACTAACATTTGGTCAGAGCCCAGTCTACAATGCATCATTCTCCCTGAAACTGTATCAAGTGCTCACTTAAGTGCTTCTCTTCAGTGCATTTTCCCCCCACTCAGTTCTCAAAACTAGTGCCATTGCCAAGTTATGAGGAAACCCAGGCATAGCAGAGCAGTGATGAGAGCCATTCAACGATGTTAGCCCTCGAAGACCTGGTCTAACCACTCCGGTTGTTGTGTTTTCTGAGTCGGTACCAAAAACAAAATAGATGTCACTGCAAAGCACTGCCGTTTCGCATGCGTTCCATACCACGCAATCACATGGGGAGGAGGTGATCATCCCTCTCCTCAGGCTCCTCCCCCAGAGGTTCCGTTGCCACGCCAGTGTATGTGGGTGGTGCCTGACGGTTGCCACGGGAACGGCAAACAAAATCACAGCCGTCCTATGGGAAGCAGAGGTACACATCAACTCACATTTATAGTTATAGTTAAGGTATTTAGCAGATACTTTTGTATATATTTATAAATATTTGATTAAAAGAATAGAGCGATACAGATCAGACTAGAGTCAGTTACATAAAATAAAGCAGAATCAAGCAGTCAAGGTGGGGCAGTTGCAGGGCAACTACAAAGTCATCATCATAACCACTCTATCCTTTTTGCCCTACTTCATCAAAAGTTTGATTTCTAACAATTGATATAAGTGGTGAGTTCTGTTAGACAGCCATGTAAAGATTAAACAAAAAATAATAATTAAGGTTACATAAGGTCACTGATAGTGGTGGTGGGGTTGACCAAATCCTATTCAAAAAGAGATTGTTATTATCTCATATGTAGTATGATGATAGACTGTGGGGTTTTGGGTGAATGTGCCTCTCTGCTCTACATTTTCATGTAATTCATTTTTCCTTAGAGATGATAAGTTTATGTATTTAATATACAACCCCAAATCAGAACAAGTTGGGACAGTATGGTAAATGCAAATAAAAAAAGAAAGCAGTGATTTATACACTTGTATTTCATTACAGACAGTATGAACACTGTGATATTTCATATCTTGTCTGGCAAACTTCATACATCCATTCCGGGCCAAAAAAGTTGGGACGGAGGCAATTTAGGGGTAGTAATGAGGTAGAATAATAAAATAATGATGTGATTTGAAACAAGTGATGTCAACAGGTCATTGTAATCATGATGTGGTACAATAGAAGCATCCAGGAAAGGCCTAGTCCTTTAATAGCAAAGATTGGCCGAGGATCGCCAGTTTGCCAACATATGTGTGAGCAAATAATTGAAATGTTTAAAAACAATGTTTCTCAAAGAAAAATAGTAAGGGATTTGGATATTTTACCCTCCACGGTGCATAAAATAATTAAAAGATTCAAGGAATCTGGCAAAATTTCAGTGCGTAAAGGGCAAGGGCGCAAACCTAAGCTGAACTGTGATCTCCGATCCCTCAGACGGGACTGCATCAAGAACCGTAATTCATCTATAAGCGATATAACCACATGGGCTCAGGATTACTTAGGCAAACCTTTGTCAAGCACTACAATACGTAGTTACATCCACAAATGCCTGTTAAAAACTTTACTGTGCCAAAAGGAAGCCTTATGTTAACCGTATCCAGAAGCGGCGTTGACTTCTCTGGGCTCGGAGGCTGAGGTAGAAGGGTGTGTGGGTGCTGGACTGGCCTGCCTGCAGTCCTGACTTGTCCCCAATAGAGAATGCGTGGCGCATTTTGAAATGCAAAATACGACAACAAAGACCCCGTACTGTTGCACACTTTAAGACTTGTTTGCAGGAAGAATGGGACAAAGTTACATCTGAAATGCTTCCTCACTTGGTGTTTTCAGTCCCTTAACATCTTTTAAGTGTTGTGAAAAGGAATGGCAACGTTACAAAGTGATAAATGCTTTACTGTCCCAACTTTTTTTTAAATATGTTGCAAGAATCAAGTGTTAAAAACAATACAAAAAACAATGTAAAAACAATAAAATTCATGAGGTAAAACATAAAATAATGTGCTGCTGTATTGTCTTCAATGTAGTACAGGTCAAAGAGAATTCACAATTCACTGTTTTCAATTTTAATTTTAATTTAACATACCGTCCCAACTTTTTCTGATTTGGGGTTGTATATTAAACCTTCAAATTTTAAAATTGTCGAAACACACTTACCGCTGTCAGGTTGCCAATCTCAGACCAGAAGGCATAGTGTGGGAACTGCTCCACCCCTTTAGCCCCAACAACCAATCGCATATAGAGGAATCCTCCAATCAGATACACCGCCAAGCAACAGAAGCCTCTGGAAAGAAAAGGATGGGAGTTGGAGTTGCACGCAGCCAATCAACATACTAATTCACCAGTGGTTCTTGCCTCTCTTGGTTCTACCAGTGGTTCTTGCCCCTCTTGGTTCTACCAGTGGTTCTTGTCAGTCTCACCACTTTACATGCTGTCTGTCTTTCCCCGCTCTGCATACCTGACTAAAGTCGTCAGTGGCTGGACACACATGATGAGCAAATCAATAGGATAACAGTTACACTCTCTAAAATCAGGTATGCTTGGAGCAGGGATAGAGAGACGGCATGCAGGGCAGCGCAGCGTCATCGCATGCACAACTAGAAGGGCACTCGGAGAGCAGACCTCCGCTTAGGCCAAATGCAATGTTAACGAAAGTGTAACTACATTTGTGGATTTGCCCCGTGATTTCGATCTAGTCCAAAATGTAACTGATTCTTCCACCACGTTTCATGAAAACCGGGTTAGTAATTTTTCCGTCATCCTGCCCGACGCACAAACAGACAAACAAAACAAACAAACCGCATGGAAAACATAACCTCTTTGGTGGAGGTAATTACACAATGCTCAATCACCTACATCAATTACATCAACTGTACAATGCTCAGCACATGTGCAATTACACCAAAACCCTCAAGTCATATGAGGGGGTCAAGATAAAACAAAGTGGATACATTGAGTGAAACATTTTAGTCAGAATGAATACTACACAACTGTTTCTTGTGGTGATGCAGGTATAATAGATATGTATGTTATGTGAGTGTGACACCAACACTTACATAATGAGTAGAACAGAGCCAGCACTCAGCTTTGAGGACAAAACAGGACAGACTGCGCTGGAATCCATCTCAAACAGGTAGAAGCAGTCTTCAGCGCGTTCCCTGTTCTCTAGCACCACCTTCAGGGGGCCCTGAGAATTACAGTGAAAAATAGTGAATAGGTGGGAGGATGAATAAAAAGGGGTACATATCAGTTATTTACTTGCCAATCCCCGCTTCCTTCCTTCAGTAACATCCTAGCCCCTCTTTCTGATTAAAAAAAGTTAAGGTAATGAGGAAGGAGCTTTTTTTATGCCTTTAATTGATAGATCAGTGAAGAGTGGGACAGGAAATGAGAGGGAAAAGATGTGGGGAGTGGACAGGAGAAATGTGCCCCCCCTATATTTGGTAAATTTGACGATAATTCAAGCATGTGAAGGTCTTTTTTTGGATAATTTATTTTAGTTCATAAACCGCGTTGTCTTAATTTAAATTGCAGGTTGACAGATGTGAAGAAAGGGGAGAGGAAGTTCCACTATGGGCCATACGTTGTGCATTCCAATTGAAAACGTTTCCACGTTTTAACAAAATGAGACGCCCTTCATGACAACTGTCTTTGAATGATTTCCGGGGCACGAGCTGGATGGCCGAGGAAGGAGGACAGAGGAAGCATGCAAATAATGCAGAATGCACCTTTAGTGAGGGAAAGAGATAGAGAGAGAGAGAAAACGAGAGAGGGAGACTTTTTGTGTTTTTTTTCTGCTCACATAGAGAGAGGGTGTTACAAAAAGAGAAAGAGACAGACAGAGAGAGAGAGAGGGAGAGACAGAGGGATGGAAAGAGAGAGAGAGAGTACATGTTAAGAGAAGGGAGAGTGAGTGAGTGAGTGAGTGAGTGAGAGAGAGAGGTTATATGAAACATTCAGCTCTGACGCAACAAAAAGGGGTGTCACCATCTTTTGTTCTGGGAAATATTATCTGAGTCAATGCCATGGGCCACAAACGCCATGAGTCATGCTAAACCGATTGGCTAATGGCATCAACCTCAGTCTGTTTTGCATGCTTTGCAAGCTACGACATAACAATAACATCCTGCACATTAAATATTAATTTGATACTTGAAAAATATTAGTGTTTAGTATTAATGTTAGTTTGCATACTTTCAACTCTTGCAAATCTTTCCCCCACAACAATGTATCATGTTTACATTAAGTAAACTGGCGCCAAAGCCTTCAAACCTTTCATATCTAGGAAAACCCCATACACTTCCTCTTCCCATCACGCCCCACCTTACACCGTGATCCAGACCCCCAAACACACTCATTATATTAAGTTGTGTATTCTACCTTCAAACAACTGAGTATGACTATTGAGGAGATTTAGAATATTCTCTGTGAGACAGAAGAGACTTACACTACTCTCTCTCTCTGTCTGTCTGTCTGTCTGTCTGTCTGTCTGTCTGTCTGTCTGTCTGTCTGTCTGTCTGTCTGTCTGTCTGTCTGTCTGTCTGTCTGTCTGTCTGTCTCAGATCTGTTGCATAGAATACGCAGGATAAACCAACACCCTACCCATCAGACCGGCATTCCATCGATCCCTTTACTCAATACTAAAACCGCAACTAACTTCAGACCTAAAAAAAAAGAGTTCTGTTAGAATACAGTATAACAGATGGTGTTTTCACCTGAAATTCATCCATCGATCTTTCTTACTGTTCCATTTTTTTTTCTTTTTAATATGAAACACAATATATGATAGGGTCAGAATATATCAATAATTTGAAGATGATCTACAAGGTCCTGCATTTTGTTAGTAAAATAAGATAAGATAAAATAAGCTCCTGACAATTAGTGGCTAACCTGTTCAACCAATGAGAGGCCCTGACCATCAGATTTCAAAAGAAAGAACAAGCACCAGATCAATCATTCAAAGAGCCCAAAGCAACATATCAAAGCTCACTTTGCAGGGGCAAGATGTTAAAATCACACACTTCTGCAACCAATGGTAACAAACCTTAACTGTAAGACTAGCAGAGAAGCCCCAAAGTAAGGTCCTCTCATAGCTTTTCAAACCAGAATCACCATGCAACCATAATCATCATCGCAAGAAAGTCTCACCGCAGCAACATTTCTGTCGCAAGAAATCATAATTATTGCTCTCCTTTTCTCCTTGGAGCAGTGCAGATCGTACTTCTCTCCGTGTCCATAGGTGAGCATCACCCAGTCACCTGTGGGGAGAAAAAATACAGAGACGCCATGCTCTGGTCAAGACATTCACGTCACCACAGTCCCAACCATAAGTCAGATGAACTTCACCAAGGTATAGGCCATGAAGTTCACATCTACAGTCAGCTGAGAGTCTAGGTTTATCACTAGTGTTACATCAGGAAGGGACAGTAATAAGATACTACAAGTGCCTACAGTAGTGTAAATGCTAGGTTCTGGTTTGCTGGTCTACAACATATCAAACCATCTCTGGCAGACAAAACAGAAAAGGAAATGTTTACAAAGTATGTATGGGATTTACATGTATGGAGTGATTATGTGGCGATGATAACATACTCACTTCCAGCAATGGCCTGTGTGGTATTGTACCTTCCAATCACAACTGTTTTTTTGTTGTTGTCCTTCTGGACAAGTCCACCACCTTTCACCCCATCTACATCTCCACACACTTGGAACAGGTAGGTGTAGCTCTCTTCACCCACCTTCTCCGTAACAGAATACCTGCAGAGCAAGGATCGATTTATTTTAAGCATTTAAGTGATACAGAATTGCTAATTTAATTTACATCGAGATCACATAACGTGCGACGCACAGAACTACAAGCAACCTGTCTTACGTGGTATTTGTGAGCGGTTCAAGTAGCTTGAGAGCAGCTTGCTCTTTTTCATATTCCGTGCCCAGCTTGCAGTTCTTCGTATTATTGCTCGCTTGCCCTCCCCCGACCAACAACATAAGCTGAAAGGCCACCGCCACGACCAGCGACATGATTCTAAATGCGGTCATGGAAACCTATGGTTAAAGAAACAGGACACCGAGAGCATTTCATGTATTTTTGTCCACTGTATGGTTATCACACATCTAACAGTCATAGTTAAAGCAGCAGCACTGTTTTGTACTCCCAGTTACAACACATACATTGCAAGTCCACTAACCAAGTGCGAAATACATTAATCGAGGTAGACTGTGTAACCTAACGATACACAGGACATTTTGAAGAAAGCTAACCTTCCTCATTCATTCTTACACAGGTGTCAGGTTAACAGTAAAGTTAGTTGCCTGCCATCTTGCAAGAACTCTTAGCATAGCTTTCAAAGATGCATAGCGTAAACCGATTATCTATCCTACCTGAATTACTACTTTGTTGAACAGTAGTGTAGCACGTTACATTCAATAAGGTTGTAGAAGAAAAAGCCGTTACAACGACGCTCAAATGACGTTACACGCTTCCAGTTTGCTTTGTTCGTGGCTACAGTGTTATTAGTTATGATTTGTCATTCCAAAACTGAGAGCTCGACAAAGGTTACACAATGTCATTATCTAATACAAGTTAGTTTAATTTCCAATCAACTGGCTCTCAATATGTATCTTAACCGTACTATAACAAGGAACCCAAATGCGGAAGTGAAACTAAACATCGCATCTCTGGCGCATGTGACTCGCTGCACAAGCGCGTCCGGTAACAAGCGGAACTCGTCTCATTTACGAAGCAGGGTCGTGGGAGGTTGAGTTTTCAATAGACATAGTGGAGTTCTCCGCGAGAAAGTTACTTTGTTGGCGCCTGTAACAAAATATGTACTCTTACCTTATTTTATTAAATTACATTTAAAACCATTGATTTACATAAATCAGTTTGTATGAACAAACCATTTGATCTCCCCGTGACAGCTGGTTTGTGGAGTGTATATAGCCAAATGGTAGACCATTCTCAAGCACAGCTACATCTATCTAGTTTTCACTGAAATGGATTGGATACCCTAAAGGATTGAAGATACAGTCCATGTATGTCAGATCTGTATATCATATGAATATATAAAACTATGGTAGTTAGCTATTTAAAATAACCAAATGGCAATCTGTCATGCATGTTTTGGTCTTACTTGGCCTGCTAATATGTAGCCAAGACTGAAAATATAGTAAAGGACTTACTGCAATATTTGGTTTAGGAAAGGCCTTTTCAAAACAAGGCTCTTTAGTGTCTGTGAGAGAGAGTGTGTGTGTGTTGATTGGCTGGAATAGGGTGTGCCTTGGTCACTACATTCACTACTGCTGCAAAATAAATAGAAATCAGCCCAATGATGTCAATGATGCACAAAAATCTACAATATAGGCTTGTTACATAGCATATTTGAATTGTCCATCAGACTATTTTCATTTTTTTAAAACAAGGCTCTTTACTGAATATGCGGTACATTCACTGTGTGTGTGATGGAGTTCAACTCCTCCTGTTCCTCCTGTGGTGTGTATGGTTCTGAGAACTAATAGCATAATAGACACATTTACACCAGCAAGACAGAAACATCAAAACCACACATGCTACTGGTGGTAGTTCTGAAAGCTCATCACTCTGTAGGACACTTTTGTAAAGATCAGCAAGTTGGTGGTGTGTAAGTGTGAGAAACCCTGAGAAAAAGACATGACACTCTCATATTGGGTCTACATAATCATTAAGAACTTGACTGTTTTACTGAAGACCACTGCATCAAATAAATGACAGACAATCATAAAGGACAAGACAATCACACTGATTCCTTTCTCATCACAATTGTGTGTGTGTGTATTTGTATGTGTATGTCTGTGTGCATGTGTGTGGTGTGTGTGTGTTCATGTGTGTGTGTGAGAGAGAGCGTGTGTGTGCATGTGTGTGTCTGGTGTCTGTGAGAGAGAGTGTGTGTGTGTTGATTGGCTGGAATAGGGTGTGCCTTGGTCACTACATTCACTACTGCTGCAAAATAAATAGAAATCAGCCCAATGATGTCAATGATGCACAAAAATCTACAATATAGGCTTGTTACATAGCATATTTGAATTGTCCATCAGACTATTTTCATTTTTTTAAAACAAGGCTCTTTACTGAATATGCGGTACATTCACTGTGTGTGTGATGGAGTTCAACTCCTCCTGTTCCTCCTGTGGTGTGTATGGTTCTGAGAACTAATAGCATAATAGACACGTTTACACCAGCAAGACAGAAACACCAAAACCACACATACTACTGGTGGTAGTTCTGAAAGCTCATCACTCTGTAGGACACTTTTGTAAAGATCAGCAAGTTGGTGGTGTGTAAGTGTGAGAAACCCTGAGAAAAAGACATGACACTCTCATATTGTGTGTATTTGTATTTGTATGTGTATGTCTGTGTGCATGTTTGTGTGTATGTCTGTGTGCATGTGTGTGTGTGCATGTGTGTGTCTAGTGTCTGTGAGAGAGAGTGTGTGTGTTGATTGGCTGGAATAGGGTGTGTCTTGGTCACTACATTCACTACTGCTGCAAAATAAATAAAAATCAGCCCAATGATGTCAATGATGCACAAAAATCTACAATATAGGCTTGTTATATAGCGTATTTTAATTGTCCATCAGACTATTTTCATTTAGAATTTCATCAGGTTATTTTCATGACATGAATGCTATGAAAACTCCTTGGTGTTCACAATTAAATAAATCAGGAATCCGGGGTATAATTTCTTGCGAGGCTGACTAAACACTCAGGTACACAAACTTCATCAGCCTCAGGCCATCTTTCGGGGAAAAGCAAAACCTGTTTGTTACCCATGATGTGATTACACCAAATGTTTATTTTGGTGCAAATGAAGCCCTCTCCAGGCTTAGAAAATGGAATTCCCCTGATTAAACCCTCCGAGATATCCCAGACAATGTCTGTTATTATGGCGACTCGCTATTCAAAGCCAACACATGACTATGGCCGAAGTGGCCAGACATTAAATTGAATAAAATCTAAATAACATACTCGGGCAACATTGTTAGACTGTGCGAAAAACACAAACCTTGCTATGATGCAGCTTTATATTGGCGTGTAGTTCCATGTATGTGTCTCACCGTTCACAAAACGCTCTTATATAATTCACCAAAAGAATGTTACACCTACACAATACTTATTGACCTAAAAAAAAATCACCTACATAAAATATAACCTTTTGGAATATTTTAACATTGCTACATGCTACACCACAGAATGATTAGTGAAAGTGCCTTTCATCTGAACTTTCAAGAGTCACAAGTATCGCATACTCTCAGGGTTAAATCTTTGAGGCCAGTCAGATCCCTTTTTCACAGTCCCAGTGTGTTTGCCACCCTTTGATATGTATTAAGATCACCAGAGCTGAAGACCCTTTGTATGGGAATGAGAAGCAATTAGGACCTGATTGCCTCAACACATATTTGCCCCAAACCAGTCAAGTGACTGTTGATTAACAGTGATTAAACAGTGATTTCAGTCTGCTGGTCCATTTTCACTTCACTGATACAGTGCTCATTGCAGTCATTTTCTTTTCTTCAGCTTCTTTTTTTGGTTTAAGAATGTTATGTGGTTACCTTTTCAGTATTTACAAACTCCGTTTTTAAATATAATTTTATAAACAATAAAAACACAGACAACTTTAATAGAGACCATTTTAAAGCAAATGGTTACATCACATGTTTAAGTACATTCGCAATTGTCAGGGAGATGAATTCATTTTCTCTCTTCCAAATCCTGATTAATAAATTGAGTAAGTTCTAAGGAAAGTGAAATTGAGTAAGTTAAGAGGAAAGAGTGTGACTCACAGTGCACACTAAGGCCCAGGTTAGGGAAAGTCAGTCTTATTTTCCTAAGTCTGAGGACTCCCCGTTTTTCCCCACAATGTGTTTTTCTGAGAATGCAGTGAGTGTTTTATTACCTTCTGACAGCAGGCAGGGTCATTGTGTGTGTGTGTGTGTGTGTGTGTGCACCCATATGTGTTCTGTGACAGCATATACCTCCCCTCCCCCCACTCTTTCTGTTTCTCTCACACCGCCCCAGATACAATCCACATACTGCCTTTACCTGTCTGAACGTGGAGCCACACCCAACACGTTCCCATCAGCCAATCACAGTGTGGAACAAAGACGCCCAAGAGGTAGACTTCCTGTCTCTGTGTGAGAGTGAGCAACCAGGACTCAGGCAAAAAAAGACAGACCGAAAGAGAGAGAGAGAGAGAGAGCGAGAGAGAGAGAGAGAGAGAGAGAGAGAGTTCTGGCGCAATCTCAGCTCAGCGCTGACTAAACACAACAGGGTCGAGTGGAGAAAAGGGGAGGGGGAGATTGTTTAAAGAAAACTGCCTACAGGATGAGATGGACTCGGCTATGAAACAACACTGAGAGGCAGAAAGAGAGCGAGAAGGAAAGAGGGCTGAGATAAGTGTCACTCTGTTCAGACTCGTTTGGGAATTTAAGGAGGGAGGTAGGAAGGAGGGGGAGCAACAGAAAGAGAGAAGGGGAGAGAGAGAGAGAGAGAAAGAAAAAGAGTGAGTGAGTGAGGAACAGAGAGGGGAGAGGCTCTGGTGGCGGTGTAAACATTTGTTTCTTTGGAGTGAGAAGTTGTGCAAAAAAGGACTTGGAGCAGGCAAGAAAACTGGATGAAACTTTTGAACAAGGGGAAACGCACCTTAGCAGGAACACGAGGGAGTCTGGCCTCTGAGCACACACACGCACAGAGAGAGAGATATGTGGAATGTGTGTGTGTTGTGCAACTCCTGCTAGCCTTCTGAGAAATCTCCTAAGAAAGAGGGGCAACACAGAGGTGGGGGAAAGACGGTGATCTCCCCAAATACCAAACTCAGGTGAGTCCTCAGCTCAGCTTGACGTTTTTTTTTCTCCTCTCCTTCCATTTACCACTAAACCACACAGTACTTCACGTCTAACTCAGGTTACTTGTGGCGGCGCTAAGGTTTGCTACTGTCCTTTCTGGCCACTCAAGGGTGTTCTCACACCCTTGACCTATTTCTTTTGACGTGATTTTGAAGTGACATGAATGACCACAGAATGTGGTCATTCATGTCTGTTTCCAGTGATCAACTATGGTGAAATAGTCTCTCTACTTCTCCTTTCTTTCTCTTTCTCTCTCTCTCTCTCTCTCTCTCTCTCTCTCTCTCTCTGCATAGCAGTTGGGCCTTGTGTATGACAGCTTGCATTCTTCACTTTCAAGCATACTTAGAGAAAAAGAGTCACTTGTAGTTCAACAGCCATTTTAGGACTGCTTCTTTCATATTGTTGGTAGATGTGAGGGAAAATGCACAGGGATGAAATGGAAAGACTAAATCTAAATCTAGAAATCAGAGTTTAATGTCACTAAAATCAGTTTGGTATGTACCAGACAATGATGTCATGTAACGACAAAGGTATGCAGGTTTTATAGTACTGTGCACAAGTTGGTGCTGTTGCAGTTTGCTGGTCTGTTATAAATCTTCTTACATTAAAAAAAAATGATTGGTCAAGTCTCGTTTTTTCTGATTTGGCAACAATGGCTCAATTGCACATCTGGATCATCCCCATCAGCCAATAAATGTGTTTTGTGATTGGCATTTTTTTCTCCAAGCCTTAGAACTGGCACAAGATGCACAGGTACTGTTTTAAAGAGATTCATGTCATGACATCTTTCAGCTAGCAAAGCATAATATACCATGCAATATTCCTTGCATTCCATGAGCATGTGCCTCTAACTGATGGTAAGGAAGATAGGAACATACCTGTCTAAAGTGGAGTTAAGAGCTTCAGCTTAGCCTAAGTCTCCTATTTGAACTGCAGATTGAATTATCTTAAAACTCACAATTATTGGCCTCTAAAGGACATAGAACTCCCAGGCATTTTTGTCACCAGTGATAGTTGAACCAAATGCTGTGTGATTAAACAGATGAGGTGTTCTTGTCATGGGGTGACCTTAGAAAAAGCAGCTAATTAATGTCATGCCTCTCTGCCGCCACAGGTTTGAGGAAAGTATGTAGCCATGGAAACCAGACGCACCAATTTGACTCATGCGGACACGCTGCGAGTAGGAGAGCGGGGCAGCCGTGATATCAGCCCACACACTGGCACGAGGAGAAGGAGAGAGAACGACGCGGGCAGGATGACCGAAAGGCCGCCGCGAGGCCGAGAACCAGACACCCCCCGGGGGTGGAACAGAGACATGGACGTGAGCTTCACCACCTTCAAGGGAAGAGAGGGAGAGACTGAGTGGACAGAGAGAGAGAGGAGAAGAGAGATGCCAAAGCGTCCCAATGGCAGGGTGGTGTCCATGCTGGAGCCAGGTCCTGTGGTGGAACGGGAGGGAGAAATGGGAAAAGGAGACACCTTTCCCAGGATGAGAAGACCCAGCAAAGACAGAGATAGAAGAGCGAACGTCATTCCAGAACAGGAGAGGAGGGGGAGAGACCGGGAGGTGGAGAGGGGGACAGACAGAATCCAAGAGAGACAGGGAAGGATTGAATCTGGCAACGGCGGCAGAGAGACGGACAGAGATATGGCCCGGAAGAGGGACAAGGACATTCAGAGGTATAGAGAGGAGGAGAGGCTAAGGGAGAGGGAAAGAGCACGGCTGATAGAGGACTGGAAGAGAAATGTGCAGAGAAGCTTGGACAGGGAGGACAGGAGAAGGGAGGAAGTGAGGGAATGTGACCCTAGCAGCCAAGAGAGGAGGCGTGAGCGGAACACCGAGGGCAATGACCCACGTGGAAAGCGGGAGATGGACAGAGAGAGAGAAAGACAGAGACCAAGTGACAGACCATTTCGATTTTACTCTCCCCAGCGACAGAGAGTGACAGGAGAGGAGAGAAGGATGGACAGTATGAGAGGGGTTAACAGGGACATGAGAGAATGCACGAGAGAAGGACGGAGGGATACAAGAAGCGAGGGCGAAAGCGACGGAGGCAGAGGGGAGATAAGGAGAAGAGAGGAAAACTCTGTGACACTGGAACACAAGCACAGTAGGAGCGAGGGAGACAATGAAGGAGATGGGAGAAGAGAGAGAGTGAGACAGAGACAGAAAGACAGAGAAAGAGAAAGAGGGAGAGAGGCAGAGCATTACAGACAGAGGGAGGGGGAGAGGGAGAGACAAAAGGGCAGATATTATGGCAGAGACAGACCAAGAGAGAGAGAGAGGGAGATGGAGAGCATCACGGAAACGCAGAGAGATGAATTTAGCGAGACACAGCGGAGGGGGAGGGATGACAGAGGTGGCAGAGAGAGGGAAGATGGCCGTCCATCCTCAAGAGATGACGTGGGGCCGCGTAGAGAAGGCGACCAGCTTACCGAGAGGCATACATACTCAGAGCGGGAGAGAGAGCAAAGGAGACCAAGAGAGAGGGAAAGGCAACGAGAGGACAGAGGGAACCATTCACCGAGCAGACCGCAGGTTAGGACGCAGCAGACGGCCCAGGGCAGTGGGGAGTTGATATCAGGGAGTGACCTGGAGAGCGAGCGCAGGCGGAGAGGAGCGAGGGACGGCACTGAAGGGAGAGAGTCAGGAAAGGAGAGCACTCCAGAGAGAGAGCGAGAGAGGAGAAGACAGAGAGAGCAGGACTTTTACAGACCCGCTCCGGTCCACGAAGAAAACAAGGTGCCTGTCAGTGAAGAGGTGGCAACACAAGAGGAAGAAAAGAGGGGGAGAGGTCACAATGAAGGGGAGAGAGAAATGAGCAAGACGGGAGCTGAGAGAGGTGAGAAGCCAGAGACAAAGACCATGAGGAGAATGTGGCTGGTGCCTGGCTCTGGGAGAGCAAGAAACTCCAGAGAATCTTCGCAAGAGGAAGAGCTGACTGAGAGAAAGAGCGAGACAGAAAGAGCCACAGAGACGGCAAGCGAGAGGCTGGAAGACAGGTACAGGAAACTGGAGAGAGCTGGAGAGTTTGTGGAGAACAGAGGCAGAGACGGGGAGAAAGAGGGCGGGTTTGAGAGGAGGGAGGGGGAGTCAGAGTCTGAGAGCACCGATGAGAAGGAGGCAAACGTGACGGAGGAGAGTGACCGAGAGAGGGAGGACGGGAGTGACAGTGGCGATCGCCTGGGAAGTGAGGGCCTGAGCGACCGAGAGAGCGTGGGAGTGTGGCGGGTGTCACCTTCCTTGGAGGATGGATTTGTGACCGTCTCCAGTGGAGGGGAGGACGTGGAGGAGGAGGAGGAGGAAAACTTTGAGGACTGCAAGGAATTCTGGGACAGCGGGGTCCGAGATGACGCCACCAGTCATTCCTACAGAGTTCCCGAGAGGGAGAGAGGTGTAGACGGATCGGAGGAAAGGATTGTAAAGTCAGATAAGGCTGGTACTGTCTCCTGTGTGGGCGGGAACAAGCTTCCCAGAAAAGAGGCAATCAAAAGGGCTTACCTTGATCTGGATAACCTAGAATCAGTGCGTGACAATCAGACCGAACACTCCAACCAAGAGTCCATCAACCGTAGGTCTCTTGACCTCACTGGAGACAGACAACCCAAACAGCAACCACCTCTGTCCAAAAACGGGGAAAGGGTTGAATATGAGGCTGCTGATGCGACACCAATCCTGCAAGAGGCAGAGAGGGAGCTTGAGACACAAACACTATCTAATGAACATTTACAAGAGGAAGTGACATCATCAGACATCCAAACCAATGCAAACTCCACACCAGAGGCCAATCCACTCC
The DNA here is from genome assembly GCF_900700415.2 of Clupea harengus. Lineage (NCBI taxonomy): Eukaryota > Metazoa > Chordata > Actinopteri > Clupeiformes > Clupeidae > Clupea > Clupea harengus. The sequence continues at coordinate 9,428,800 of NC_045162.1, read as the reverse complement.
CACCCATGGGCACCGACATGCCGGGTAGTTTTGAGGATTATGGGTACGCAGTTATACCAGACCAGAGACAGGAACCTGAACCTTCCTCTGAACAGCCAGGTGGGGAGGAACATGAGGAGAGCCACCAGTCGGAGGAGGTGTGGACCACGGCAGAGGAGAGGAAACGCCACTCCCAGATGCCCCACCTCAAATGGGCCAAGAACGTGGTGCGAGAGATTCTCGGGGCCTCCGAGGACCGACGGCTGGAGGAGGTGTCTGAGGCTCAGACTGAGACACCCGCCGACCCAAACCAGACGTCTGAGGGCACGGAAGGTCTGCCAACACCGGAGCCCTTGCCAATCTACGCCACGGTCCAGAAAAGACCACAAGAACAGGACACGGACCCCGAGCCGCCGCCGCCACCAGAGGAGGAGCCGGTGAACTGGGAGGAGCCAAGAGGTAGTGTGGTGCATGCTGGGAACTTAACACCCACCGACGTGCATGTGGAGAGGGAGGTAGATGTGCATGTTGAGGGAGAGATGGGGGAGCATGCGGAGAGAGAGACAGATGCGGACACTGACATACAGACAAGTGCAGGCATCACTGACATACAGACAAGTGCACGCATACAGATACACGTAGAAGGGGAGGCACAGGAGTTGGGTGCTGGGCAAAGAGAGGTGTCAGTGCCAGGGGCAGACACGGACCCCGAAGTGGGGGCCGAGCCCGTTTCCAAGTCCAGAGACTCGTCTGTGGAGAGGGAGGCAGTGAAGGAGGCAGCTGGGGAGGGCAGGATAGGGGAAGTGATGACAACGAACAAGAGGGAGAATTACTTGATGCAGAGCACCAACAGCTTTCGGGATCTGGGGACAGAGGCGCGACTGAGGAGAAGGGGGTTCCGAAAGACGGTGGAGAAAGGCAAACCGGAAGAGGAGGAGGTGGAGGAGGAGGAGGATTTGGAGGAGGGAGATGCAGTGTCTAGAGACCGCAGGACCAGAATATTCCACTCAGGTAAGGCAGAAGGACAGCGAGGGTTAATGAGTTAATGCTGAATGCTTGACAGTTGCTGTGTGTAAGCACATGCAAAAAAAAAACCTCACTTTTTGCCAGCTTTTTTTTTTATCTGCATGTGCTCTCTGGCAAATTTGTGAATCCTTTATCTCAGCAGGCCCTTTGGTAGTGTTTGGTTTGGAGTGCAGGCTACATCATGTTATACCAGTTCCAAGGGTTAAAGAAGCATTATGGAGTTTTGGTCTAAAACTACTCCGCTAAATACCTAAAAGGCATTTAGCCAACACCACCAACAGCCCAGTTGGCACTTATAAAAGCTTGCTAACATGCTAACTGGCGTCTTTTCACGCCAGTGTCGTACTGTGAAGGCTTTTGTTACATTTTCACGGGGTGTTCCAACCCGAACCACAGAATTTCATAGTGCATAGCCTTGGCAACTAGTGGGAACGACCGGTGTGTTTATCTGTCCTTCTCATGATCATATTCCATCCAAATTAATTTGAAGATGATCACAAAAGTAATTGCTCATTAAAAACATACCTCAAAAAGTGGCAAATTGTGGGTTAACATGCTGAAGAGGCCATGGAGCAGGTGATTGTGTGAATCAGGTTTAATTTAGTTATTATTATGATACCTGTGATTATGATTCTCTGTTCATACGAGTCAGTGTTCAGGACTACAATTAATTCATTGTCTATCACAATTAATATGTTTTATGCATGAACGTGACTTAATACTGTGCCCTAGTTATTCTTCTTTTGTGAAGATCTGTTGGCCCATTGGATCTCTCTCCTCAAGGCTTTTAGTGGTCAGGAGAAAGAATGAAACAGAAACAGAAAGATCCATTTCATAGTGGGAAACGCATTATATATTCACACCATAATGTTGAGTCATGACAATAATCAACAACAGTTCCATAAGTTATCCGAATCCTACATCATAATATTGTATGTTGTTATCTATATTCTGGTTGAGTATGAAATGAATATCCTGTCAGATTTGATTTGACAGTTTTATTGAAGTTTCTTGCCTCTGTAGCTGTTGAAGTATTGCGTAGTAAGTAAGACTAGTCTGCTACGTGTAGATTTCCAAGGAAGGAGGATGTCACCCCGGCAGCTTCAAACAGTTTGGTTGGGTAAATCTGGAATTCCCACTTCTGGGAAGTGCGGGGTTGTGTTTCTCATACAAGGCTGTAAAGCCAGAGGGGGCAGGCTAGGCAGGTGCTCAGCTCAGACTTGCTCACTTCTCAGCACACACCAGACCAGAGAGAGGAGGCTTTTAAACAGTTTAACAGGAGGTTTGGACGCACACACACACACACATACACATACACACACACACACACACACACACACACACGCAAAGAGAGAGAGACAGAGAGAAATCAAGAGGGAGAGAGCCCTGCATGGGCCCTGTATGGCATTCTTTTGCTTCTATCTAGTTTCTGGGTCATGGCTGTGTTGGGTTGTTCTCTGCCGTTTTGTGTTTAAAGCGATGTGGTGTGTCTGTGTGTGTGTGTGTGTGTGCACGCTACTGCTGAATGTATCGAACCTTATTCTTTTTTCTCAGTGTATTTTATTCGTGTGAGTGTGGGTATATCTTTGGACCTCTCAATTTCGAATGCTACTCTGCTTGATGGTAATCTTGTCCGCTGTCACTGTATGTGTATGTGACAGTTGTGTAGAATAGCAATCCTTGCCAGCCTCACTGTGTGTACCCAAGTGTCACTATACATAAACGTGTGATATCTGTATGGGAGCTGTCCTGACTTATAGCATGGAGTAAATATGTGTCTGTGTGTGTGTGTGTTTGCAGAGGACGAAAACGATGAAATGCGTTTCAGCTGGAATGAAGTAGATCTAAGGTAAGAAGAAGGGGCAGTTGGGGACCCATTACCATCTTGCCACTCAAGACACCCCTTTGTCATCTGTTATCTTTACCAGTCAGTCAGACCTGTTAAAAGATGAGAAGAACTTTACATTAAATTATTGTATCTGAATGTTAATATTCAATATCAAGTTAATGACTTTACATGTTGGAAGTAACAGCTGGTATCATGACCTCTGGTATCATGACCGGCATCACATGACTTTCTGGGAATATCGCTAATAGTTTACATTGAATAAAGTGCTTAATTTCCTGAAACGGACTGTTAAGAACTCCTCCACTCGAGGGTTCCTGCTCCTGTGTGTGTGACTAAATGTATCCAATACATTCCTGAAAGTGGAAGGCAGCTTTATGCCTGTGTGCAACAGGGCAAGCACAGATAGAATCAGCAATTCCCGTACCATCTGGTGCGGACTTCAGTCTTTTATGAGATGGGTATAGCAAGATTTGAACATTGACCTTTAACATACATTCTGCTTTTCTTCATATATCCCTCTCTCTCTCTCTCTATCACACACACACACACACACACACACACACACACACACACACACACACACACACACACACACACACACACACACACACACATTCTTCCCTGTTTTTTCCTCTTTCTCCTCACCCCCTCAGGAAAGCGGTGGACTCCATTGGGAGGACGAAGAAAAGGAACTCTAAATTCTTCAGTAGGTGCCCCAATTCCCCTTCCACAAGCACGCCTTTCTCACTCTTGTCTTCACCCCTTTTCCTCCTTGTATCATGTCTTTTAATAAACAGGTCCAAATATCTAACGGACTAATCAGCTATTATCTAATGTGCTAGATGCCCACTGTAAGTTGCAGTGGTCTCTGTAAAAGAGTGCAAGCTTGGCGCGCGAGCTATGGTGAGACACGGGCTGTTTTCTGACTCTGCCCCGGGCTTTAGGACAGGTTAGAGCAGGCAGCCGATTTCTGTGGAAAAAAACAGCTGCTCCCTCTGCTTATTTATCATTCAAACAAGTATGTTGAGGGAGGAATTTGTCTCATAACATATCTGTTCCTCTCAATGGAAGTTCAATTTGTTTTTTTTTGTTTTTTTTATTCACTCCACCAGGGATTTTACTGTTGTCCCGCCCTCCACTCTCCTTTTTGTCTTTGACTTTCTACCATTTTCGCTTAGTTTCTTTTCTCTATTTTTGCCTTTCCCATATATTCATTTTTGTCTTTTTTTCCCTCTCTCTCTCTCTCTCTCTCTGTCAGACTCTCAGCTCTACCAGCAGTACAGTGAAGTGGTGTTGAACAGGGAGATCCTGCGGCAGTCGCACTCCGACACACTCTCAGTGTCCGACGAGCTTCCTGCAATCCCGGCATCCTGCTCTTCTGCGGCCCCCACCCCCAGCCCGGCCCAGCGGCCCTTGCCCCCGCTGCCGCCTGTTCCCCACCCCCACACTCTCATCCCCTCCTCAGGCTCCATCTCCAGCGGGACCTCCACCTTGCTCGTGCCCGCTCCACCCCCTCGCCCACCCTCGCCTCGCGTCTCCATCTCTGCCCAGTCGCAGTCGCTGTGGCAGGACCTGCCTAGCGTGAGGAACAGCGCTGAGCTGGAGGATATGAACGAGGACCAGAGGAGGCTGCAGGAGGTACAGAACTGCATTTCCCATCACCCATCATGTCATGGATAGACATGAGTGTGCATTGGAAATTATGGGTGTAGGAGGAATGTTTTACTTGCAAGTCTCGGGGGAACTGTAGTTTTCAGATGTCACATAAAACTCTGTTGACGAGGTGGTTTTGGTCGAGAACACGACAGTTGCGTTGAATAGCAGTATCTCTTCATAGGTCTCCAGGCACAAGAAAATATTTGTAACCTATGAGCAAACTACTGTATGTTGCAGGATCCTAGGCAACTGAGGTGTGTGTTTCTCTGCATCAGTGTTGAGTGGTTTGGGGTTTGTTTTTTGTTTGGTCATTGTCCTTACTATCTTACCTCACCACACGCATGCTAAAAGCCAGTGTGTGATTAACAGGTCCGATTTGAGGTGGTGACTAGCGAGGCATCATACAGCCGCAGTCTGGACATCGTGGTCGAGCATTTTGTCAAGAATAAAGACCTGAGTCCCCTGCTCACCACCCAGGACAGGAACTGGCTCTTCTCTCGCCTGGCTGACGTCAGGGCCATCAGTCACAGGTCAGTGAAGCGCATCACAGGATCAGGCCTCCGTTACTATGTGTCACTTATGGCCATGTCACTGTGTGCTAATGGTTTCTCAGTTACTGTGTGCTAATGTGCCATCAATTGTACTGTTTGGATAACCTTTCATCTCCTCCACTGAGCCAAACCCAAGGTTTGAAAGGAGCCGGTTTTATTGCTAAATCACACTGTGTTCAAGGTGTACTCAGCTGTTTTTTCTCTTCCACCAAATAAGAATAAAGTGCTATTAAGAACACTAAAAAGGTCAAATCACCGACTATCTTCAGGGAGTTTACACAAAATAAATCCGATAAACCTAATCATATCCCCTACAATCTGGTTACTATGATTTGTCTGACTGTTGTTCCATGGTGATGTCCAGTTTCCTGACCAAGCTGGAGGAACGCGTGGAGAAGGACACCTTGCACTTTGGCGTGTGTGACATCATCTCGAAGCACTGCCAGATGTTCCGCATGGTGTACGTGCCGTATCTCACCAACCAGTCCTACCAGGACAAGACCTACCAGCGGCTCATGTAAGTACAGTGTCTCTGTCCATCTACTTACTCCCAGCATGCACATCACTCTTAGCATGTTCCCACTCATTCTTATGGAATACTGGTCTACTCCATTGGTTCTCAGGCCTGCGACCCCCTACACACACACACACACACACACACACTGAAAATCTCATATCTATCCCTGTCTACTCCAATCACTAGGTGGAAACCAGAACAAATGAAATGCTCTTGGTTATCTAAATCGGCCAATCATGAATGCTGCAGAGGACCTCAGTTAGGTTTTCAGAGCAGGGCTGTGACCGTCTGGTCTATTCTCAGTGTAATACAGTTAAATAAACACTCAAAGAATGGGTTAACACGTGCATAGTACCAATTGCAAATTAGATATATCAAATCAATGAATCCATATCAAAGTTGCGTCTTGTGTCTCTGTTCCGTCAGGGATGAGAATCCGAGCTTCAAGCGATATGTTGAGAAGCTGGAGCGCAGCCCGGTTTGTCAGAGATTACCTCTGCGCTCTTTCCTCATCCTCCCCTTCCAGCGCATTACCCGTTTAAAGCTACTGGTGCAGGTACACACCATTCTCCTCCATGACACGTGTTTTCTGTCGTTGTCTCTCCATCGCTACCCTCCTTTGAAATGCAGAGTAGATCTGGTAAACGTTTGTATTTACCATCTGGTTGTTTTTTTCTCTAGAACATTGTGAAAAGAACCGCTCCTAAAACAGAAGAGGAAGCTCAAGCCAGCAAAGCTATGAAGCTCTTAGAGAAGGTGAGAACCACACACATCTTACTCTTTCAATCTCTCGACAAAATTCTGGAATTGCCTGTCAAATAACGTTTATTTTTCTTTTCTTTTCTCTGCAGATGATTCAGGACAGCAATGACAGCATTACTCAGATGAAGAGTATAGAGTCACTGGTGTCTCTTAGTGCCAAGGTGGACTTTGAATGCAAGGTGAGACCTAAAATAAAACAACTGACAAAGAAATAAATAATCTGATATTTTCTATTTACATTTACATATCTGTTCATCTGACTGTTTTACCCACCAAACTGTTTGAAGAAGGGGCTATGATGAAAATGAAGACACAATGGGATATAAATGATATCGTCTACTTTAGACTATAGTGTTGATTATAGTGTTGTTTTGTTTATTGTTTGATTGTTTGTCAGACCCTGCCCTTGATCAGTCAGTCCCGTCGCATGGTGTTGATGTTGTTTTGTTTATTGTTTGATTGTTTGTCAGACCCTGCCCTTGATCAGTCAGTCCCGTCGCATGGTCAGAGAGGGCCTGGTGACGGAGCTGATGGATTTCTCCATGAAGGAGACTGAGCGGAGCATCTACATGCATCTCTTTAATGATCACCTGCTGCTCTCACTGCACAAAGAGTGAGTGGATTGTGGATCACACACACACACACACACACACACACACACACACATATATATATATATATATACGCACGCATGCACCCACGATTGGTGTTTTTGTCTGTGTTTGTTGTGAAAACACTGTAGGCTAGTAATTAACTTGATTTAATTGTAGAAAACGGACCATAAAAATTTTAATTCGGCTACCAATGTATAGGGGATACAGTTGGCAAAAGACTCAAGATAGCCTTATTTTCAAATCTCAGCCTGCTGATTGTGCCTTTGTAGTAATGATCAAAAGCTCCAAAGACATGTTTCACAACCACAGCTGAATCATTACTGAAGGAAATGTTGCCACAATGGGTTTTACAGTCTGGAGATGACTATGTGAATCACACAACTGTCACTCTAAGCCATTACAGGTCATGAAAGTGTGTACTTTTGTAGCAAAGAGTATATACAATTTATAATTTACCAAACAACCACTGAAATTGATGGTGGTGCTGACAATAGGACTCAGGTGTTTTACTTGTGTTGTCCTGACTGTGTTAAAAAGGAATTGAAAAGATGAGGTTCATTCTGAATAATGACAAGCTTATGTGGCTTAGCAGAAAGGCAGCGCATTAATAAATGGGTGGATGAATACGTTTGTGGAGCAAACCCTCCAGTTGTACGTTTCCCACGATCAAAATAGACAAGTTTGTCCGCTTACTGTTGAACTAGCGCCACAGCCCATGTTTTAACTGGAGCGAAGTGACTCAGTGTTCTCTTTTGTTTAGCATGTGTTTTTCAGAGAAGTAGTTGGTAGTGTTTTTCACGCATCACTTTAGATCACCTTTTTTGCCTCTTGTTTTTTTTATTCTCTCTCTCTCTCTCAGGGGTGGGAAGTTTACAGTGATTGATCATGCTCCTGTGAAGGAACTGCGCGCCGAAAACTGTCGGGTCAAGTTGCACTCCCTGCAGAAGAACGTCTTCCGCCTTTACTTGTCCAAAAAATCTGTACTGCTGAGGACGGACACGCTGTAAGTGGGAGAGTCAGGGTGTGTGACAAACACACACAATGTCTACACAGTCTGTTTTACACATTTTTTCACATTTCCGTTTATTCCTGATGACTGGCCATGCTTACATTCAGCCTCACGCTAATCCTATTAGTCCATTCACTGTGATAACATGGATAGCTTTGCTTCCTGTTTATTAGTAGGTAAACCTTTTCTCGTCTGTCCGTGTGTGTGTAGGAGTGATAAATTGCGCTGGATCTCAGCCGTTTCCAGCCCCCACTCTGAGATCGACTTCACCGCAGCCCAGGGTATGTGTCACACCGCTCCTTCCACAGGAAGCTATGTCGTAAACAGGCCAGCGCTCAGGCGGTTCCAGTAAAGTCACCAGTGTCAGGGCGACAGGAGGGTGTGGCGCCCTCTGCTGTTTTTCCTGGAAACAGGAAGAGCTCAACTCTAGCCACACACAAACAGATCAGATGACGGTTCAGTCACCGAGGGACATGAGATTAGTAGCATTAGGTGTTTAATCAGGGCTGGAACGTAATCCACAGACACTTCTATCTGAAAGAGAGAGTTGTGTAACCAGCCAGAGACGTTAGAGGAAGCATGTTGGTTCTTGTTGACAAAACCCCAAATGTTTTAATTGTTCTGACTGCAGCCTCTCGCTCCCTCCCTCGCTCTCTTTCTCACACACACAGATTTTCCTCAGATGCAGTGCATACGTGCCTACATGGCCCAGCAACCAGATGAACTCGGTCTGGAGAAAGCAGATGTCCTATTGGTCCATCAGCAGAGTAGTGATGGTAAGTTGGACCACGTTTCCCACAAGGGTTCCCACCTAGGGTTCACATGTCTGAGGACACAAGATTTTTTTTAAATTTTTAACAAATTTCAGCATAAATGTCTCCGGGTGTCATAACCTTAAAACTAGTGAGTAACCTACACAAAAAAACATTATGTCACGAACATTGACCTGATTCCCTCCCCTCTCATGCAGGCTGGGTGGAGGGAACAAGGATGTCGGACAGACATCGAGGGTGGGCCCCTGTCTCGCACCTGGAGACCATCACCAATGAAAAAGCACGGCAGCGTAACCTCATGGATACCCATAAAATCACCACAGCGACTGCAGCTCTCTGAGTGTCCACACACACACACGCACGCACCCTCACTCAGGAAGGTTAACTTCAGACTACTGGATTCTTCAAGACACCCTGCCCTCCAGACACACAGACTGGATGTAGCCCCCTGAGCATCGTCAGGGTTTCTCAACCAAACTAGACTTTTTGCTGGGACCCGTGGGAGAACCCCCAGAATACCTGGGCTCGGACAGCTGGCTCACAGAGCCCCGTTATTGTCGCTCTGCAACACAAAAGCTGACGAGCGTCGGGAGCACAGCTGGAGGCAAGACTTGCCAGACCGCGCTCCAGCATCACTTTCCAAGTCACGTGGGGATATGGATGAACTCAAGCTGGAAAAGCAAGAGGGAGCTGCCCGAAACATGGTGAAGCCACGAGACTCTTTTGTCTTACTGTGCTCCCAGGCCTTGCAAGTCGACTTGCAAGTAAGATAGCTGTTTAAAGGTTAGAGAGAAATGGGAGGTGCATCGCTAAGCTTTTTTTGTTGTTGTGAACTTTGTAACTCTGCTTCTTGGGAGTGAACTTTGTATGATATTTGAACTGTAATTAACAATATAGTTTTACTTTTAACAAAAATTCATATAAGCACACCACACTGATCCTGGCTATGGTTTACCAAAGTAAAAGGACCGATTTAGACTTCTGCTTCACCGCTGTGTGCATTTTTATTGAACTGTAAACATGCAGTGCTGGTGTACATCCTGCATTGCCTGGTGTGATATGGAAATGGCAATAAATCTGTATTGTATCGCAATCAGTCAACTCTCAAAATGTTTTACTGTACATATTTAAATATTTTAAAGCTTTTGTAATGTTCTTGTGGAACAGCTGACAATCAATGTGCAGTTGCCATGGCTTCCCCTTTGACACAATAGAACAAATGTACAGTGAAAAACCTAGGAAACATAAAATATGGGAACATTACTCTTAACCTCAAAGGTGTGTTTTTGCATTCAATGCATTTTTTATTTACAACAAGCTCCTGAAAGCCACCGAGAGCTGGCCTTGTGCATGTGGTTAATGGGAATTTCAATGCAAATTCAGTAAAACATGGAGATAATCGTCATCACACCAGGTCAACAAATTCACAACATGAATAGAATGTTACAATACATACATTCCTGACAGGGGAGGCTGGCCAGTACAGCGTCCACTACACAAGTACATAGCAACATCAGTCAGAAGTAAGGTTGCAAAAGTAAGGTTGCAAAATTCCAGGAATATTCCAAGTTGGAAACTTTCCATGGGAATTAACGGGAATATACTGGACATTTTGGGGTAATTTATATTAACTGTATTTACCTTGTCATACATGACAAAAACATTTTGTTTCGTCATAAGCAGACATGCATGCAAACATTTCTAATACACGTTTTACAAATGAAATTTTTGACTTTGAATCCATTTGTGAATAGAACTTTAATGGATTATTTCATTGAACAACAAAAACATGAATTGAATAAAATAAATGTGTTCCCTATGATCCCCACTCCAAAAAAGTCCCATTCTTAAATTAAGCATTTAGTTAATCTTTTAATTTACAGTAATTACTTTTATTTTCGATAAGTCGCCCAACTTGTGCTTTTTTGATGGACCCCAACAGCCGCGAATAATCAAGGTGATGGTGTACTTTTGTGTGGACATACATACATCCTACTCTCACTCTTGTAAAAAGTTAGCCTACTGTATACAAATAAACTTGGTATTAAAATGAACATGGCTTTAGTGTAACAAGTAATCAATATGCTAGGTAATGACAAAGACGTCCAAAAACAACAGAAAGTCATAGGTTTTTTTTGTTCTGGCAGACAATGTTCCCAACTAGCTGCATCCAGGGTCCAGATGAGCTAGGCTTGCCTAGTCTTGTTTTCAACTACATTTAAGTTCACTGTTATAAGCTAACTTTTGCACACAAAAAAAGGGTCAAAATTTCCAAAATTCCCAAGCTTAACTTCCCATGGAAAGTTTCCGGAAATGTTCCGCCCCTTTGCAACCCTAGTCAGAAGAAGGATAAGACAACCAGGCCAGATAGAGACTTTAGTGTCACATTGATCATTATAACTGACATGGTATTGAAAGGTCCCCCCCCCCCTCTGACAACCATGTTATTCTTGAGGAGATGCTTTGCAATTTCTTAATCCAATAAAGGCATGAACTAATTTAGTTTCTGCAGAAAGGACTGTTGTTATTAGTAGAGGAGTATCAAGGTAAACTCTAGTGTTTCTGCTTCATTCTTGACTATTTCCCAAAGTGATTGGTTCCTGAGGAGAACTGAAAAGTCCCGGACCCGTAATCAATAATGGCAGACACTGAAATGACATCAGTGATGCAAGCAAACAAACAAACTTTTTTTCTCTCCTGGCGACAAGATGAACCAGTCCATGATTGGCCAGAGTTGATTTAAGAGTAGCTGTTTATTTTATCCCCCCCCAGAAAGCTTCCCTCCATTCTCTCTCTCGCTCACTCTCTCTCTCTCTCTCTCAAAAAGAAGAAGTACAAAAGACAAGTCTGCAAAACTAAAACAATCCAGCTACTCGGCACCAGTTAACACTGCTTACATTCACACAGTCACTCACGAACGCAGTGCTAAAACAGAGGGCAGTATTACTGCTGGCTATGAAGTCATGACATGCTTACAGGTCTAGAGGGCGACTTGGTGTTGATGACTGAGGAAAAATCACGTACATAAGAGCACCTGAGCGTGTCTCCCTAACCATTAATGCCACTGACCGGAGCCAAGACGTTAGCCGTGCCTGCGGATCTGAGGTTTATAAATACGAGGTTTTAACTTAGTGACCATCTCTTTTAGCTCATGTCATACATCACACAAGCTGCAGCGCCGTCAACTGGTGCTCCTAGCATGGCAGATTACAAAGATTTGAGGTTGTTATTCTTCCCTGTGTCAGAGGGAGAGATTGTAAAACCATATCCCATCACTAATAAAACTGTATAGAGGTCCCAGAGAAAAATTATCATAAAAATCAACCTAAAAATCGCCCTAACACTGAGGTATTTCAAAATGGCCAAAGTTGGGTGAGAGGAGTAGTCTTGTGGTTGTCTAATGGCTGCAAGTACAGAACTGATGACAGTACCCTTCAAACTCTACACTTGCACAACGTAGTCCACTGGAAATGTTAACGAACATAGGTCCCTAAAACATAAAACAATAAAAAAATGTTTTTTTAAATAAGTTAAAAACTTCACTTGAGACTGCGTGTGATATTACATTCGACATTAAGCTCGTTACCGTCTCAAACACAGGTACAATAAAACTAGGTATTCTATCGGTCAAGCTCTTCCAAAAGCCTACCTCTACTTAATTTGCCATGGCAAGGGGCCGGTGCATTAACCAGTGTTTTAAGGGGACCATAACCACAAACAGAGGCCCCTGGTAAAATCTATGGGACACGACAGCTTCCACTGAGGAAACACACACACACACACACACACACACACACACACACACACACACACACACACACACACACACACACACACACACACACACACACACACACACACACACACACACACACACACACACACACACACACACACACACACACACACACACACACACACACACACACCAGTGGGAGGGTACATCACAGTACACCGGGGAGCAGACGCTTCAACTGACTCCAGCATCTATGCTCTGTGCCTCCATGGCTGCGGGCTGTATCAGTCTGGTACAAAACATGAAAGAAGAGGTGCATGATGGTACATTAGAATACAGTGTGATTCATTAGAGAACAGCAGGAAGGACATAGAGCTACAAGATTCCACTACCGTGGGTCTGCGCCTTTCAACCTGGGGAGGGAGAAAAGATCACAGATTAGTTTTCATATTAGATTTAGGCTTTAGAGTCACACCATTTTGTTTTTAGTAACCAAATATGAACTTGCCTTTGTTTTTGTTTTTTTAAATAAACATTACGCATTAAGACCAAAAAAGTAATTGGTCTGTCAATTCTTTCTTTACATATTAAAACATATTAGTACATATTAACCATTTTTGATAGGCGAATATCCTACAACAGTGTCCACAAATGGTTATTCAGATATTTGTGGGGGTAGACAAATCACGTAATTAAATGAATAAAAGGGAAAGCACTAATCCCATTTCTTTGTATATTGCCTCAAATGTGCCTCACTCCTCAAATGAAAACTAAAACTAGTGTGCATATCATCTCCACAAATGAGCAATGTAATTATCTTAAGTGGATATTTGCCAAAGTGGCCCATGTTTCCATATCTTCCCATGATTCGGTGTATGTACATAAAAAACAATGAATCGAATAGGGATACTAGCATCCAAACAGTCATGCTTAAAACTGTTATTCAGTTATCCATGCACACCTCTAGCTAGCATGTGGCACATGTTATTTAACAGCACACGGCTCCAACAAGCCAAGGAGCGCTAGTGCCATCACCACTCAGTCACCTGTAGGAGATGGGCAGGAGCAGGTTGTTCTTCTTCAGGGCCTGCACTTTGCTGAGGGTCTGCGGGTCCAGTGCGAGGAAGCAGCGCCGGGCGTAGTCCAGCAGCTTCTCCTTGGACGGCTCGAACTCGCCCACCTCCGCCACCTTCTCCGGGGCCACCAGCAGCAACTCGGCGATGGGGGTGGTGGACGCCACCGTGTTGCGGTCCACCCCGTGGATCTGAAAGGCCTTGGACATGTTCTTCAAGCGCTGGTAGGTCACCAGGATCTTCTTGTAGCGGAACAACACGCCTGTGGGATCTTTGACTGAGAGAGACAAGGGGGGGGAAGGGTTCTAGTTACGCTGTCCGATCAGATCCACCTCTTCCAGCATATACACATCAATTAGTAATTTTGAATTGTGAATGATCTTTGACTGTGAATGAAAATGCAAGGCTTTAAAACACAGTTTATACTTATTGGTAAAGAAAGTGCTTAACAAATGAAGAAAAGGAAGCTGAAAGGTTTATAGTCGGGCTGGATTTTCACCATGTGAATGGTGACGATGGACCTGATGTCCAATTGCATCGTTCTCTCTTTGCAAATGTAAACGTATCCATTTTTATCTTCTTAGTAATTGTGAATTATGAATTCTATCCCCCTCCCCACTTTCCTTTTCTTTTTAAAGCCAGTCTCACCTCTCTGTCGCTCCCTTCCCCGGGAGATGCGGAACACCCGCCTCCTCTTCATGCCGGGAAGGCCGCTGTTGTTGTGCCCCCCTGCTCCCATGTTGCGCAGAGTCATGGTCTCTGTCATCACATCCTGTCCTGACATCATTTCCTCTTCCTCCAGATAATTGTCCTCCAGGAACTCTTCTTCCTCATCTCCAATGAGTGAAAGTGCCTCTGTGAGGAAGACAGTCATTCACAAAACAACCAGAATAATGATGAAAATATCCATTGCTTATTATATACAACCAGTCATATGGTCAATTACCTTTATAGCACCAAAGACACACAATCACAGACAGACAGACAGACTAAAAACACACACAGAGAAACTAAAAACACATACACAGAAACTAAACACACAATCCTTTACCTGGCAGGTCACTCATCGTTCTGTTGTTACTGCTGTTGAGGGACTGAGAGTGGGGGGAACCAAACAGAGAGCCCATCTGATTATTGACAGGTCCACTTTTGGAGTTGGATGAGGGCAGGGAGGGCCTCTGGAATGATTGGTGGCTGGCAGAACGTTGGCCATCAGACTGCTGGTCTGTGGGATTAAGGGATGGTAAATGACCAAGATAAATGAATCAATCGATCAATCAATCCAACCAACCAGGCTGAATTCATTAACAATTCTAATAGATTCAACAACATTAATGCACATTTGGCCAAAGAGTTATTCACTTTTCCAGATTTTTCATCATAATCTAATGATCCAAGTGCTTTTCACCTCGATCATTCTCTCGTCGTCGCCTCCAGGAGAAGCTTCTGGAATCGTTACCTGCCAAAAGAGAGTGACTACGTTAGGCTCTGCCACATGTCAGCTGAGCCTCCTGAAGTTGGCTCTAGGATCACCAAGTGAAGACACCTGAGCATCGACTTTCATGGTACATTACCCTGCCTCCTTGTATTCTCTAACCAACAAACACAAACATCCCAACCCGCCATTGTCCTGTTCCCAGAAACAAATTACCGAAGTAACAGAGATGAGTAAACATCGGTGCCACAAAAGGCCTGTTGGCCACTACTGTCACCTTTCTGTTGGTTGAGAGCGCCTTGGAGTGAAGAAAGAGGTAGGAGTGAAGGAGTGGAGAGAGAGAGAAATGAGTGAAGGTGATGAAGATAATTTTAACACTGTTAATGACTTAAGAATATAATAATCAAGTGCCTTGTATTATTAATAACCGCATATGAATCATGTGCTTATGAAAGCAGGAACATGGCTTTTCTGTGTGTGTGTGTAACTTAGATTATTAGGTGCCACTAAGTCTGCATATGTACAAGAGCATGTTTAGACCAGAGGTGATAAGAAGGGTCGAACTGTGCTTCTTCCGACCTTGTGCAAAACTTCCATCCTTGCCTCGGACGCCAGAAATCCACTGCGTGGTTACTCTGCTGAACGCTAAACTTCTGTCTATATAAACCTTGTGCGATGTTTATCATGGCTTCACTTTCAGCCTTGTGCTGGGAGTGAGCCCGATTGCAATTGTTGTTTGTCTAATAAATATACTTATATGCAGCTCCGGAGTCCTGAGGTAACTAGGGTGAATAATTTACCTAACAGAAGGAGTGAAGAGAGAGAGATGAGTGAAGGAGTGGAGAGAGAGAGAGGAGGCACTGGCATGGCCTTTGGGAGAGAGAGGGAGGAAGAGGCCCCCCCATACACCTCTTCCATCAACCTGCTTCCCTTTCTTTTCATCTTCTCAATAACCTCCCCACCACTCACTTTATTCATTTTCTTCCTTTCTTTTTAAAAACGCTTTTCTGTCAACTCGTTCCCCTTTCTCTCACTCCTTCGTCACCCTCCCTCCCTACCCCACCCTCACCGTTGCTCTCCTGGCTCTTGGTGGAGGAGATGAAGCGGTCCAGCTGGCAGCGCAGGAAGTCCCTCTCCTCCTCCAGGTCCTCAATGCGCTTCTGCAGCCATGAGTTCTTCTCCAGGGAGATCTGCAGCTGAGTGCGCAAGTTTGTGATCAACAGGTAGGAGCTGCCTGGGGCTGGGGGTTCAGCACCTACATACATACAAACACACACACACACGTGAACACAGTTCAGGTCACTGTGGTTTCATTATAGGATTTTACAGTGAGACACACACACACACACACACAGACATGTGTACACACACGCACACAAATGTACACAGTGTTCAGGAGGTCTTTAAAAACATTACCTTATTAAGTAAAAAAAAAATACATCTTGTGTCATCCCCATGCATTCCAGTTGCACAGCACCACAGTTCGAGAAATTACTAGTTGAGGCATGGCTTTTCCTACAAGCAATTCCTACAAGTGTCAAATGTAATGCCAAAACGTGCTTGACAATCCCAAACAATGTAATGAGAAGGTGATCTTGACATTTTCTGATCATGTCACAGTCAACATCATTAATTTCCCCTAAGAGCTCTCGGCCTAGGTACGCCTAATACCCACCTTCAAAGCTTTGTTCGGGCTGACTGTAAAAGCTGCCAGATTGTTCAAAGTTATTCTCCTCAAACGGGATGGAGATCTCATAGGCGTCTTCGTTCTTTGGAGCTGCAGTGGGAAACATCACACACATGCTCTGAAGCTTAGCAATATACTGGCTACGGCAATGGGGGGACGGTTGCACTACCAATAATGTTCAGATGTTCACGCAAAACATGCAACGTCATTAATCAATTAGTAAGCAATGCAGGCTCACGTTACCCAATGCAACGCATTTGCACGAACTTAAAAGTCGGAATGGACTGACGTTTGATGGGTTCACTTTAATTCTCAATGCTGATAGCAAGAAACTGGGGCATACATTTACTTCTCACGTGACGATATTTAGTGTTAAGTAGACGGTTTGAAGTCTATGTGTCAAAACCATGCACAAGTCCGTCCACACCAGTGTAGCAACGAGTTTTCACTACATAAAGCCTCAACTGTAAAACTTACCTTGGAGCTCGCGTGAACTTCCATGCTTCCGAGTCGTGGGGGTCTCTGCATTGTTCATATTTCCTTTCTATTGCGAGGGTCTCTATACTGAGAAATTGGAAAACAAAACACAATAGCCTGGTTTTTGGATGGCGTCGCAAAAAAAGTCTATCACAGATCTTAAGAATGAAACGTTTTCAAACGATCCTTGTCGATCACCGTTGCAACCCAACAAGCTTTGCAAAGGTTTATCAATCTGATAGTCAAGCTAGCGTAGCTATGTCAGTTATGGGACAGTTTGTTAAAAATCGGCCATTCTGTTTACCAATCGATATGCTAAATGTAATAATAGATTAACCCTATAATTCCATGACAACGCGAACGTAGCCGATAACACACACAGGTCGGTATTTAACCCCGTTACGATAGCTATGCTAGGCTAACTACAACTATTGCTACAGTTTCTTGCACATATGACGGCGAAGCCCGCTAGCAAGCTATTGACAACTTACTTCACGTAAACCCGAAATGGCAAGAATAGCCGTGGCAGCAAAGCCTCATCCAATGCTTTGAAGCAGTGCAAATGATACAACCCCATTTTCTACATTCTCAGCATTTAGCAAGTTAGCGACCTAACTAAAACACCTAACTAGCCATAGGGTACGTGCACAACACATTACATATGCTGCTGTCAGTATGGTGATAAATCAAGAGCAAGTTGGCTACCTCTCGGAGACATTTTCGGGGACATATCATTTATTCTGAAATTAAAGCGCAGTCTGGATACGAACACGATAGCTATCGAAAACAGGTAACTGCCAAACGACTCTGAGCTCTTCCTGTAGTCTGATAACTAGCTTAGTTAGTGATTTTTCTTCCAAGCAAGCTATCTAGCTAGCTAGCTCAATTGCAAAGTATAATTCCGCCATGCCAGTAACCTACAATAAAATGTAGTCGTGTACAAACCTATTTGCAGCTCAAACAGCACTGCATTAAAAAACGAAACGTGTTTCCTTCGATGAACAATTGTACCATCCACTTGCATTAACTAAATAACTATGCTAACAATAACAATTAACAACGTTTTCACTGTGCCGTCTTCTTGTGACGCATTTCCGGTGGAGGAAAGCAGGTAAGAAACCGTTTGCATATATTCATTTCATTTGCAAAGCGAAGGATTTTTAGGGACCATCACGAACTACCCTTATCTTTTCAGTCTGGAACGGTATAGTATAAACATTCAGGATGTAATCTCTCATGCGGGCACAAAAAAAGTGCGCATCTAAGCCCTACCAATGTTTTTAGGTTGTTTCCTAGGAAAAGTGAACAATACAAAGTCCAAGGATGGTTTATGGCAGTGGTTCTTAACTGGTCTGGCCTTGGGACCCACAATTTCCTATGGTCATTAGGTCACGACCCACTTTTTTTTTACATTGAAGATAACTTATTTTATTTCTCAAAAACATTACTGCACATATGATATTACATTGGCATTTGTATTAAAATATTAAATCATTGGCAAAATACTCAAACATTTCATTCATTTAGATTTGACACCACACTGAACTGTATGTGAACACTGCAAATAACATGAGGTGGGCCTACCGCCTTTTACATTGACCAGATTTACAATGAAAAGACCAGAACAGGCTGTTTTAACAATTCAGCAAATTAGGCCTAGGCTGTTTTAGGGTCATTAATGAGAGAACTGGGGGAAATATTACTGCACATATATTGGCATTTTTATTCAAATATTCATTGGCAAAATACTCTTAACATTTCATCCATTTAGATTTGACATATGTATGAACTGGATGTGAACACTGCAACTAATATGAGATGGACCTACCTCCTTTTACAATGACCAAAATTACAATGAAACCTGAACAGGCAGTTTTAACAATGAGCAAATCAGGCCTAGGCTGTTTTAGGATAATTAATGAGAGAACTTGGGATGCTTTTTAGATCTGATCAGAGACTCAAAATCAGGCACTGTGGTAGACAGAGCTACACGTAAATCATGTTCAGTGTCCAACCTGTTTCTTTGCTTGGGCAGTAAGATTTTAATTGCTTGGCTAGCCAAGGAGGAATACTCAGCCGTGACACTGCTGCACCAGAAGTGAGAGAGGCTGACTCCTCCGAATTTCTTTTTCAGCGTCTGGTCGCATGAAAGCTCAATCAGCTGATTCTCTTCATTACATGGCAACGCGACGTTATCGAGGTCGATTCCAAAGGGATCGCGCACCCCCTGTTCATCTTCACTCGATGGTAGCCTAGTATCTGTGGATGGGGTCAACGTTACGCGGTTGCGAAAAAAACGCATTCTTTTCATGAAAATATATATATTTTTTACACCATCCCTCCGCGACTCGCTCAGGACACCTCCGCGACCCAGTTTTGGGTCGGGACCCACCAGTTAAGAAACACTGGTTTATGGGATAACGCACCATCTCATTTTAGACCTATTTATATTCAGACCACGAACACCGTGCACATTTAGGAGGCTATAGGGAAAAGGCAATTTTACTCAAGAACTTTGGGCAAAGACGAAGTCAGTGTCATAGGAAAATATTTGTCTTTTTGAATGAACATATGCCTAATTTGGATACAACTTGCTCAACAGCAGTTTGGCTACAAGGCATTAAGCTAAATTATTGTCTTTAACTATTTACCCAATCGTGCAAACAGATTATCTGGGAAAATGTTTCATTATGGATTTGAGTATAATTAATATAGCTATTGAACACGTGTTTTGCTAGGATAACAATAGCCAACGGTAGCGTTTGGGAGGAGGAGTTGTATCGAATAGGAAGGATGAGTTGTGAGTGACGAGTTCACTGCACCTGAAAACGTGGACCCGGAAAACACTGGCCAGTGTGCGTATACGAGCTGGGATGTAGACTGACGGCATTGGTAAATTAGGAAAGATGGGCAAGGTAAGCGAACATTTTTAACACTCATTCTCATTGTCGCTTTTTAGGTGAAGTTTGAGAGAACCTAGAATCAACAGCCTGTTGAGCGTGTGCAGGTGCAATGCAAGACAGGTGACATTTAATCAGCTCTCATGAACATGTTACATACCCAGGCGAGGGTTGGGTATAGGTCTAACTTGTTAATGAAACACTTTCAACGTGTTTGTCTACATTTCACATTCGCATGTTAGTCTACAACTTGGGTCAACTCAATTAGCAAATAAGTTAACTTTGATGTCATAGATCGCGTATCGCATAGTCCTGTTGCTGTTTTTCAGAAGTGTGTCAAAATGAACCGTCTATATTTACGCAACACTTGGCAGGTAGATAGAACCAGTCTTTCAGGACCGGGTGGACGTGTTGTTTTGTAATTTTTATAAAATAGGGTGATATTTGAATTGAATGAAACCCAAAAGGACTGTATTACTGGTTGTGAAATAGGTGACAATCGCCACAGGTCTGTCCGGTTAGAACAAGAACGGATGCCAATGTTCCAATGATGATTGATTTATTTCCACACACACACACTCAGTTAAGACATGAAGTGGTTGATGAATGATGCCCGTGAATATAATTATCCCGTGTAAAGGGACTTATATCCACATTTGAGTCCGTGTTTGAACCGTGATTTAGTTGATTGACTGATAGAATCCGTGAAATGATAGACATGAATCCGTGGTTTCTATTAACAATACAAATGACAAATATATACAATTAAATACAATAAAGATGATCTATACAACAAGAATGAAACAGTATATACACTATGAATATTACGGCTATGATTAACTACGGATATGTTCCTTTCACACCGTGCCGCGTAACGGTGAACATTCCATTTATCCCGTAATAACAGTTACTGATTGAAGTGACGGTAACAAGTGAAATACAAATTATACAGATGACACATATCACAAACACTCACATTCTCAATGACGCACGGCAAGAATGAAAGTGAATGTCTCTGATCGTGATATTGTCCGATGTGCTCCTTGATGATGACTTCTCCAACACCGCTCGACTTGACCCACAACTTGGCCAGAGGAGGGTCGGCCTTATATAGTGTAGATGAAGGGGAGCCTTGAAACCGTTTAGAAACTGTTGGGGTTTGACCAAATGGTCAGTGAAATTCCACTGTGCACGAGCCCCACGGAACTCTGGGATCAACTGATAGGCTGACCTTTCATGGACCCCAGGTCCCGTGAGTGGCCTGCACAGCGGGGGTGCACAGCTGGAGGCAACTGGTGAGACAGCCCTTTTAACAGCCGCCCTCAACTTTGCGTAGCAAAGGTGTTTTCCTGCAATGAGCCAGTTGCATCCTGCAGGAATGATGGGAGACGGATTGCAGCGGGCCGCGTGTAGGTCCGGTCCTCGACCTGGATCTGCGCTGTCCGTATGCTGATGAGGTGTAGTTTGAAGCAACCACACCTGTGGAAACAGAATGCAAAGCGGGCTTGGAAAGCCGCAAGCTGGATGGGTGAAGGTCAGCCATACTGGGGATGACTGGGTTGCTGTGCCATCTTCGGCACTCAGCACAGCCGTGCTGGTGCTTCCTGACGGCCTCTCTCCCCCTCAATATCCAGAACCGTCGCCGTAGCTCAGCAAACACCCTCTCCGGGCCTGAATGCTTGAGCCGGCTGTCACCATCCTGGATGATGAGCTTGGTGATGGGGTGATGAGGATCCAGCACTATGGGGTGCAAGGTGTCTTCCTCCAGGGACTCACACCTGCGGAGCCGCCCCCCCACGCGGATCAGTTGGACCTTTGCGTCAAACTCAGGAGCCAACCTGAGCAGTCTGCTGGCTGCAGGGACAGGTTTCCCTGTGGAAAGAAGAATGAATTCCTCCGGGAAGCAGTCTCTCTGAACTGTCCGGAGGAGAGCAAGCTCAGCTTGCCTGACGTCCTCTGCTGCGGGGTCTGTGGGCGTGGCCGCCCCATGACATGCTCTGATAGAGGCCTCCAGCAGCTCTTGGTAGCTGCTGAAACCTCCGGGATCTGTAAGAGACTGAGCAGAGGTCACAGAGACGTTACCACAGAAGATTGACTTCCGCAGGTTAGCAGGCTCGTAGAATGCTGACCCGTCTCTTCCTGCTGACGGGGAAGGCTTCTTCCTTGTGCCTTTGCTGCTCCGTGCCTCTGCACGGATGGACTCCTGACGCAGCCGTTTCCCAGTGCCACACCGGGGACCAAGGACGGACTGTTGGAGTGCTTGATGAGGCAGGCGATCCACCTTCACTCTGACTGTCTTCTCCTCCTGTGACCTGACAGTGGCTGTGTCCTGCTTTGACCGTGTGATGAGCTTCACATTCGGGGAGGGCAAGACATCCATCTGCCAGGGCTGAGCCATGTGATGTAGCAGCTCAACAGTTGGAGGATGAGTCCCAGTGAGTAGACACTGAGGGGTGGAGGACTGATGCAGGGGTACCTTGAAAGGGCCTTGCAGTGTCCAACCCAGGCGTGTGTTCAGTGCAGCCGGTCCACCTGGTGGGCCTAGGTGCACTCGCTCAACTGGGGTGATGAGATGAGGGTAGTCAGACCCGATGAGGAGCAGTGGTTGGGCCTGACTGAATGAATGCAGGGGCAGGCCTCTGAGGTGATGATAGGCCTTCTGCAGGGCTTTGAGCGGGTATGAGTGGGTAGAGAGGCCAAGCTCCGATGCGGTGAAAACTTGCTCTATCCTGAACCGCTTCTGAGGTTGACTGGCTGATGCCACGGAAAAGGAAACTGACCTCCCTGGCACAGACTTGCCGTCCTGACGGATAGTCCGGAGTGCCAGATCCTCCTTCCGTCCTTGAAGACCCAGTTCCTGAGCAGCACTGTGAAGCAGCATTGTGCGCTCGGAACCGTCGTCCAAGATGGCGTACGTCTCCATCTTCCTGTTGCCATTGTACAGGCACACCTTCACCAGCTTCAGCAGCACACTACTACCCCTCCTGGTAGGATCAAGGTAGTCCGTCACTGGCTGATGAATGGCGGGGGCTGGCTTCTCCGGTCTGATGTTCAACTCGTGCAGCACTTCCAGATGCGTCAGATTGCAGGTCTGGCATCTGGCCTTGAGGTAGCACTGCACTGTTGCATGATCTCTCCCACACCTCCAGCACCGTTTCCCTGTCTGGATCCAGCTGACCTTCTGATCCTTTGACAGCACTCTGAAGGCTGTGCACTGGTTGAAGTAGTGCTGGATGCTGTGGCAGAACGGACAGTACTTCGGTGGCTGCTCTGGCTTCCGTGGTGAGGGCTGTGCTGTCTTGGTGGGCTCGACTGCCTTGACAGGGGAGTCACACCCAAGCAGGACAGTGGTGGAATGCACGGCTGGGCTCTGATTCGCCCTGACGCCTCCCTGGCGGTCAGGTGGCTCTTCCAGCGGTGCTCTGGAGTGGATGAATGGCACCTCATCCTGCGGTGTTGGTACCTGAGATGGCGGTGCGTGAGCAGTCGGGCTGTGCCCTGGACCGATATGCGTACTCTGCATGTGGTCAGTCAGCTCAGCCACAAACTGTTGAGGTGGATGATGTGGGCGTGGCACCTGCCACGGAGACGTGTCATCATCTGGTTGGACCACCAGCTGAGAATGATGAGACGTAGTCCACGGCACACCTTGCAGGTCATCCGCTGGCGGAAGGAAGGGCTGCCTGGTTGTCAGTGGCGTGGACGAGAAGTCCGGGAAAGAAAGCCTTGAATAGGATACCCCACTGTCTGCGACGTGGGGTCGTCCTCTGGATGCGGCAGCGAAGCTGTTGGTTGGAGCTGGTGGTGCATCTGATGCACGTGGTGAGAGGGCTTGGACAATTTGCTGCATATCAAGCCTTAATTGCTGATTGTCCTCCTTCATCTCCCTGAGAGCTGAGAGGAATGCCTCTGGGAGTGGGCTTGACTGCTTCTGTCCAGCAGGTGGGGCTAGAGCGTCCACATGGCTGGGACTGATGGCTCCACCAACGGCTTGGTCTGGGAGTGCGTGTGTCTGAAGTGGATGAGGCCTCCAGAGCTTCACCGAGTAGTCATCCAAGCAGCAGGGCTGATGACCAACACGGCGAGCACGAGTGTTGTCTCTTGGCATTGACATCCTTAACTGTGGTAATTGTAATCTCCGGCAAGAAGGACCATATAAAATAGGGTGATATTTGAATTGAATGAAACCCAAAAGGACTGTATTACTGGTTGTGAAATAGGTGACAATCGCCACAGGTCTGTCCGGTTAGAACAAGAACGGATGCCAATGTTCCAATGATGATTGATTTATTTCCACACACACACACTCAGTTAAGACATGAAGTGGTTGATGAATGATGCCCGTGAATATAATTATCCCGTGTAAAGGGACTTATATCCACATTTGAGTCCGTGTTTGAACCGTGATTTAGTTGATTGACTGATAGAATCCGTGAAATGATAGACATGAATCCGTGGTTTCTATTAACAATACAAATGACAAATATATACAATTAAATACAATAAAGATGATCTATACAACAAGAATGAAACAGTATATACACTATGAATATTACGGCTATGATTAACTACGGATATGTTCCTTTCACACCGTGCCGCGTAACGGTGAACATTCCATTTATCCCGTAATAACAGTTACTGATTGAAGTGACGGTAACAAGTGAAATACAAATTATACAGATGACACATATCACAAACACTCACATTCTCAATGACGCACGGCAAGAATGAAAGTGAATGTCTCTGATCGTGATATTGTCCGATGTGCTCCTTGATGATGACTTCTCCAACACCGCTCGACTTGACCCACAACTTGGCCAGAGGAGGGTCGGCCTTATATAGTGTAGATGAAGGGGAGCCTTGAAACCGTTTAGAAACTGTTGGGGTTTGACCAAATGGTCAGTGAAATTCCACTGTGCACGAGCCCCACGGAACTCTGGGATCAACTGATAGGCTGACCTTTCATGGACCCCAGGTCCCGTGAGTGGCCTGCACAGCGGGGGTGCACAGCTGGAGGCAACTGGTGAGACAGCCCTTTTAACAATTTTCTTGAGGCAAAATTGATCATTAAAATACAGTACAAAATCAGTCAAATAAATAGGAAGTAGCCTATAGTAGCCTAGTTGGTTGACAAAATACAGATGGTTCTGGACTTAAAATAAAGATGAAGATGGGCTATTCCAAGTTAGGAAAGGCAACAAAAAATACAAATAATCAACATGCGCAAAAGACACAGAAACAGTTTCAGCATTAGCCAAATGTCTAAACATTTTAGTTTTTTTCCACAACAAAACACAACGACTACAAATAATAAAGTACACACTTCGTGGGGTCAAATAGAGTAAAGAGAAGAGAATGTAAAACAATATTCCCATGTGTAAGTTGCACACACGCCGCCTCAAGGTATCGGCCGTGACGGGCTTTGTGACAAACCTGGGCAAATTAACTCAGAGTACCTGGTGGTAAAGGTATGAGCCCCATTCTCCTAACAAAACAAAGCCACAGGACTCTCCCTTTATGATGTTAACCACTTACTCTGAGTTAACCCAGGTTTGTTTACTGTCAACGGGTTTGTCACTGGTGTACTTGGTACTTGGGACAAGTAGCCTACTTGGACTACTCCCGGGAGTGTTGCATTAGCGCAACAGCCTCCCTCCACGCCCAGAGACGCGCCTCAACTGTAGTGGCAAGAGTTATGTTATTCAAAAAACATCCTGAGAATGTGAACAGCTAGTCAGTCAACTAACAAATATAGGCTACCTGCTGAAGTCCTCTGCAAGCTCTTATCTCCATCCTGTCATTTAGTTCCCTGTCTTTCCTGAATCTGCACATGTCCCATCTTGCCTATTTCATGTAATCTCTCTTTCCTCACACAGGACACGTCCGTGGGTGGTAGTGGACTGACTCACTGTAAGTTTGTGCTGGTATTCGCCGTGCTGATGGACCTGCTTGGCGTTGCAGCCCTGCTGATCGGTGTCTTTGCGCCCCTGGAGATCAGAGGCAGAGACTTTGGCGACCTACTGGTGTACTCTGGCGCACTGTTGATTCTTTTCTCTATGGGTGGCTGGGTGATGTGGTACAGCGGAAACATCGAGGGTCTGGCTTTTGGCAAAGAGCTGACCTACAAACGAAGCGCAGTGGATCGTATCGCCCGTTCGCTTAGCCGCCGGATACGCAGGCCTCACAGGAGCCCTAGCGAACCGTGAGCGGAGGGGTTATGGACCGTTCCAGACAAACAACCTACTCATATCAGCGTGGAAAATGTGTACTGTGAGGTTAAACAAAGCCTGCATACGGTGAAGTGGGGGAGATGGGTAACGGCTAGAGGACGCCACCGACCAGGACCGGGCGACCACATTGGGGGGTGTTTCAGATTTAATCGAAAAATGTAACTTTGATTTGATTGTGCATTCAGTTATTGAAGTGCGATTGCGGAGTTTGAAATATTTCTGTTTGGATATATCAGTGCCATATTTTTCCTAGTGTATAATATTTCAAACTCTTCAAGCTTGTGTATAATTTGTAAAATATCTGATTTTTTCAATGTAGAAAAACGCAGACTTTAAAATTGTGTGTTTATTAAAGAAAAAGGCATTATGTTGCACAGCTTCTGATATTTAACCGTACCAGTCACCATAAGACAGAGGGTTTTAATTAGAATATATATACACACAGAAACAATTTTCCATCCTTAATATATCTCATAGTTTCTATACGGTCATTCATGGTTTGATAAATCTGAATCACAAAAGATGGGTCACAATTACACAACATACTCCCTCACCCTCCACATACACTGGAAAATACTGCAAAACTAGAGGTTTACAACCCCAAATCTCTTACATAAATTCAGGACACAATTCGTAGCAGACACACAATTAAATATCACTTTGATCATTGGTTTCAGATGTGTAGAAGTGAGTATATGACTACACAAAGGCTCTCAAACAAATGGTGACAAGTGCTGGGCCTTTTTCTACAGTGACGACTGGCAGAGTTTGACAGCAAGAGAAGTTGTACACCATAACGCATAAATGGTGACATTACATGCATGACAAGAATAAAGTGCCTTTACCCAGTTGCTCTGCATGCAAAGCACAGAGCTGGCTGGATTCCATTGACATTTGCATAGAGGTCCAGTGAACGACAGCGCTCTTGTCCCACTTCATCAGATTCTATCTCAGGTACACACACACATACAACTGCTCAATTGAGTCTCTCTTCCCTCCACCTTTCCGCAACCAGTGGTGGCTCATTAATTTATTCTTTCTTTCACACTCCTACTTTTAGTCAGATGATTGTCAGATGGTCTCAAGCAATTCCCTCTCTCACACACACACACACACACACAAACTCACTCACACACAAACACAAAGAAACTCACACACACAAACAGAAACTCACTCACACACACACAGAAACGTACTCACTTAGCTATTCGTACAAGGTACGAACGTTAAGGGTGGGAAGAATGGATGGAGCAAATTTACGGACGGAGCAACTGTCACTGGTAACTGATATGACCTGAGTGGCTAAAGATGAACTTACTCACATTAACTGACACATGTTGGGGCAGGGATAAACATGACAGGGTCGACGATGAAGAACATGGGGGGAATATTACTGTCGGTCACAACTGTTAGACTTTCACATGAGAGGATTACGTTGATCGTCTTGCATGAGGTCAGATAAGGACTGGTTGTCAGTGTGAGAAAAACAGAAAAAATGTAAATACTGACCAATTCACTGCAACTTGCATCACAACAAATTAAAAAGGCACACAACATGCGACAACATGCGTAGCATAGGGCCCGGTTCCAACCATGCCAAAGCCTATGGTTGTCCTGGAAGTCTACACTTGAGTGACAGTTTAGGACCAGCATAGATAGTACACATTCAGAAGAATAGAGATCCTCCATAATCCTCCAGAGAGCCATGTATGGTGCTTTAAAAAAAAAAAAAAATTTTAAGCCATGAGATGTAGGTTTACTGCATATTCATTGCAGGTCGTGTATTTAGAGTCCCCAGTTAACGGTTAAGGCAGTGACCCTGCATACTGTGCAGCTGGGTGGTCATAGAGCTCCCTCCCGCCACCTCAAGGCAAAAGAGATGGTAAGGCTGAGATGTTTTACAGCATCCCCCCCCCCCCCCCCAAATTGAAGGAGAAGGTCAGAGGGCAGGGTTGGGGTTAGGGTCAGAGGGCAGGGTTGGGTACTGAAGGGCTGGCACTCTGCCAGATGATCATGTGACTGCGTTCAGAGCGCTGAGGAGCATTCTCAGTTGTTCCATCACTCGCGTCATCGCCTGTGGGAAAGGAAAAACAATACGTCTGTCATTCTTCAAACATTACTATTAAGGCGATACATGTATCAAAACTATGAAGACCTGATTGTCAGGTGCTGAGAGGAGGTGCTCATTAGCAAAAACATGGGAGAGGATGGTCAGACTTTGATGGTCACTTACCAATGCGGAAATTAATGTAGCCCTCTCCCCCGCTCAAAATAAGCTGAGCAGATGAATCTTTGCCCTCTGCAGTTGAGGAGGAGGTATGACAGCCTGACGGAGAAGGCAGGGAATGACGGAGAGGAGTGGGTAGGTTACAAACCAGAGTCAGAAAAGGTATTACGCGTATTATTCGCTGTCTGCTCGTGTAAACACTAATAGTGCTATGAGCTGAGATGACATCACTCACCAGGTGCAGAGATGATGAACTTGACTGCTTGTCGGTGGCCATGATAACACAGCTGCGCCAAGGCCAGAGAGCAGTATGGGATGGATGACTCGGAGCCTAACAAGGAGGTCATAATGAAGAGAGGTCAGAGTAACTCTCTTTAGTTGAAGAGAGGTCAGAGTAACTCTCTTTAGTTAGCGAGCTCTAAACAGCCCTCTGTTGTTTTCACTGGTATCCCCACCTACAAACTTAAGGCAACTGGGCTCATCCTCATTAAATTGACATCTTCACACTGGCAAATAAAAAGCCATGTGTAAGTAACAGGGAAAAGCTATTGTTTCAAAGGGAAGACTGACATGGACGCCTGCTGATGTTTTTAGGGTGCTACTGGATTAGGCTTTCTAACCATTAAAGAAAAGCATTGAGTCAGTAATGAGTTAAATGTTTAACTGTTTGTGTGCATGCATGCATGTATTTCAGCATTTCTCCAAGATGTAGGTACAATTATATCAAAATCTTTTACTCACTGAGAGTGAGGGGGACAGAGAAAATGGCTCCACTGCCCGTGCCCACCCACAGGCGGCTACAGATCACGGCCAGCGCAGACACCTGGAGAGGAGACAGGGACCGGAAACCAGCACCTGACAGAGACCGGGGATAGGAGAGAGGATGTGAGTTTGGCCTACTCCATTACAAATTTACCCCAGTCATAATGGCACAGAACAAAAACAAGACCCCAGTATCCTCAGCGATATTATTATTATTATTTCTAGGCAACATATTTATGTAAATGAAGGCAAAAAAACATTCTTACCTAGTGCTTTGGTCACCATGGGTGACAAATCTACTTCCTGCAGAGGCCGCCCGGTCGCCCAGTCAAAGAGCCGGAGGGTGGGGTCCAGCCGACATGAAGCCCAGACACCACTTCCTGCCGCGCACAGGAAACGCACCTGCTGCTCACTGCGCTCCGACACTGGAAATGATTTCTGGGAGAGAGAGGAGTGGGAGGGAGAGAGACAGAGAGAGAGAGAGAGAGGACACAACGGAGTGAACAGAAGAACAAAAACAAGGGAATTGTGTATGTGTTTGTCTTTGTCTTTAAGGCTCACCTCTACTTCCTGACTTGTTATATTGATCATGTGTATCTTGTTCCAGTAACCGACCCATAATCCCTCCCCTTTTGCTAGGCAACAGCGAATGGGTTGCACAGGTGGTGAACCCAGAGACATCTCCTCTTTTGATTGGAGATCCCAGCCACTTGTGGTGTGGCTGAAGAAAGCCAGCCTTCCATTGGCTAATCCGGCTATCACTTTACCCTGTGAATACCTGAAAGGAGATACATCCCATTATTTAAACCGCACACACAAACACACAAACACACTTCCTTAGAGCAGTTTCTGTGGTCAAATGAGGTCAGATTCACAGCTGAGGACAAAAACAGCAAAGGGCTAATTGAGTATTGAATTTCTGAAAATTGTAAAGAAACTCACGTCAGAGAATGTACCCCCTCTGTAAGAGTGACTGACTGAAGACACCTCCGTCTAGAAGTGGAGGCCGAATGCACCAGGAGACTAGAGGAGAGGAAGGACCCAAACACACGATTCATTTCATAGTTTGATAATAAGAGTGTAGTTATGATCGTTTGTCCATTATTTGAGTCTAGCCACTCACCCCCCATCCTGTGTTCCTATCCAGACAGTTCCAGAGCTGTCTCCTGTAGAGGAAAAAAACAAGAGCGTCAGTGAAAGAGAATAGAACCTGAAAACGTCCTTTTCTGTGCTGTACTCTTTGTTTTGAAATTATACCACAAGAGCTCCATAGATGACAATATGAGGAAACCATAATGGGTGGAAATATCTAATATACTTATGTGAACACATCACACCATCATCCAGCTGTATCATTTCATCCCTTTATCCATGGACATTTCCTATGTACTAACAGTCGTTAATAGATTTGTAAATGACCAGAAACATTCATTGTCATGTGTTGTGTTACGTTTTTGCTAAGAGTGACTTCATCTCTAATTGCAAGCTCATCTGTCATTTGGTTCTCATTTTGAGAACACACAGTATTTGCCCTGATGCCTACACCAACCTGTAGGGGGCACTGCACAGATACACAGAGCAGGAGAGGTGGGCGGGAGGCTGAACTGATCAAGGATGGTATTGGACCGAGCCGGGTCAATGACTGTGACATCACTACTGGAGGCAGGGCCAGAGAGAGTCCAGACGGAACACTGAATGCAGGAGTGGAATGTTTGCGTGAGTGACAGGCAGGTCATGACAGGCACTAATCTAGGGCATGCAGCTCTGATCCTGAGGAAATACAGACAGATGGAACAGTTGGCGAGATGATCTTACTATCTGCTCTTTGGCGACCTCAGGGGTGACTGCAACAGCACATGTTAGCTATGGACAAAGAGAGGAGTAAGTAAGTTAGTTAGTTAGTTCAAGTCTGTGTGAGATATTTAATCTCTGGTTTTGTTAAAAAACAGAGGGAGGCCACTAGGAAATAATAATTACATTTTACTGAATACATGAAACAAAAAATACATAAAACACATAACACATTAACAGTCAACATTCTATTCGCCCACTCTCTCTACAAGACAAACAAAACACTTATCCAACCTCACCAAAGTCTTTCCTGAATCAACACACACACCCTTTTCTCTCTATTCATCCCCATCATTCATCAGCTGTGAATAGGAGGGCCAACGGACGGGCCCGGTGTTACCTTGGCTGTGGCGTCTTTTTGGTCTAGCAGTCTCAGCTGTACCAGGACAGGCACGTCTTTGGGCTCAGGAGTCAGCACAGAAGAGTCCTGGGTGTGTGTGTGCGCAGAGTTTAGTTCAACAACTGGGCTACATTTTCTTCATGTATGTGTAAATATGCACATACACACAGAGCTCATTTCAGAAAGTGTTATTTGAGAGGTGGATATTGATATTGTGTGTGTGTGTGTGTGTGTGTGTGTGTGTGTGTGTGTGTGTGTGTGTGTGTGTGTGTGTGTGTATATGCACTTGAAATACAGCAAAGACAAAGAATTGTGTGTTTCATAAATCATCTGTAAGAAATGAGAGCAAGCGTGAGTATGTGTGTGTGTGTGTGTGTGTGTGTACACACCTGTATGTTGGTATGGGATAGAGGCATGCTCCACCCATGGACCTGTCGTTTACCCAGAGTTCCCCACACGTGAGAGCGGATCTCTCTGTACAGCTCCCTCCTCCTCACGCGCGGAGAGAAGGAGCCACTGGATCACAGAGAGACATAGAGACAGACAGGTGAGAGAGAGAGAGAGAGAGAGAGAGAGAGAGAGAGAGAGAGAGAGAGAGAGAGAGAGGGAGGGAGGGAGGGAAGAGAGCGAGAGTGGGAGTGAGAGGGATTGAGAGAGGGGAATGAGGGGAGGGAGAGAGAGAGAGAGGGTGGGGGGGAGAGAGAAGAAGGAGAGAGGGAGGGGGGAGAGAGAAGAAGGGGAGAGAGGGGAGAGAGGGAGGGAGGGGACAGAGAGAGGGAGGGAGGGGGGAGAGAGAAGGTGACTTAGTATTTGATAAAGTGCCCAGAATTCTGTACTAAGTCTAGAAACTTAATCCAGCTCCCGATGGAGCTCCTGATGCAGGGCTGATGTGGCATGTAATTCACACATGATTCATACTGACTGAGCAGCAGTACACAGGGCTATAGATGAGGAAGAAAGGGTTAGTGTACGCATTACCAACTGATAGATCTTTTTTTCAGAAGTTCCTCTAGAAAGATCACCTTCCACGGGTCATGAGGACTAACCTCCAATCTACGTCATAATGTTACATAATGAATGTAATACGCAAGATTACATTGTACATTATGCAACAAAAGGCCATAATAGCCTGCAGAAATGTCACTATGACCAGTTGCTGGTCACCTATATGACACTGGTTGATTTGTTTTGAGGCCCTTCTCGAGAGTCGATCTCAAGGCTCTCAGTCTGAAAAGGGCACCAGTACCAAACGGGCCAGAGGGGTCTGCCCAGGCTACGCGCCTCCACCTTGGGCTTGCCATGTCTTGCCTGTGTATGTGGCCTATGGCAAATGCAATCTTACCAAACGGGTACCTGTTTAGAGTATACCTCTAAAAACACAACAGTTAGGTGAGCGCTATGCTTCATGCACCATACTGTGGTTCTTTGGCCTTTTATTATGTATATTCAGCGAAGGTAGGGTTTCTGCAAGGTCTTTTTTTCTTGTGAGATCAAAAGAAAGGTTGTCAGGGCAACTTTAACAGAAACACGTAATGAAATGCAACCAATATACATTGATGTGAATAAACCCCATTGATGTGAATAAATCCATCAACCTTAGTTGCATTTATACTCAATGCGAATAGGGAGTTAATCCACCCCCCTCTAGCTTAGTTTTATTTTAGTCACTTTTAGCCAGTGTAGCCCAGTCGGTATTTTAGTATGTGTTTCTACGTCCTTAAACATTAGGGTGTTTGAGTATGTGTGTGAGCCTGAATGTTGGGTGTTTAATGTGTTTCAGTATGTGTGTGTCTGCAGGACATGCATTCAATGTGCTTCAAATAAGAGCAGGTGTGTGCCTGAATGCTGGGCATTGAATGTGTTTATGTATGAGTATCTGTTTGCCTGATCATTAGCTGCTTAATGGGTTTATGTATGACTATCTGAACCTCATCATTAGCTGTTTATTGTGTTTATGTATGACTATCTGTTTATTGTATTTATGTATGCATATCTGCCTGCCTGATGATTAGCTGTTTATTATGTTTATGTATGAATATCTGCCTGCCGGATCATTAGCTGTTTATTGTGTTAATGAATGAGTTTCTGTTTGCCTGATCATTAGCTGTTTATTGTGTTTATGTATGAGTTTCTGTTTGCCTGATCATTAGCTGTTTATTGTGTTTATGTATGAGTTTCTGTTTGCCTGATCATTAGCTGTTTATTGTGTTAATGTATGAGTTTCTGTTTGCCTGATCATTAGCTGTTTATTGTGTGTTGAGTATCTGTTCAGAAGAGACCCATGATGGCCATCACCCCTCAGTGGGATACACCGGAAACAGCGAGAAAGCCACTCACTCTGTCTGGGTGTCGCTGATAGTCAGTCGCCGTGGAGACGTTGTGGGCGACTGAGTGGTGGGCGTCAACCTGGGCACACTGATTGCCAGAGAAGTGGGCAGAGCCAACGGGTCCTTGGCAAGGCCAAAGAGACGGTTGAACCTGACATGAAGCAGGACATGCAGACATCAGTGGTCAGTAGGAATATTAAAATAGTATAATATCAGAGTTTCAGGAATATTATATTATATAGACTGTAGACAATAGACTCAAGACAACTGGTGAGGTTTCCACAGAAGAAAAAAGACAAAGGAATACTTTGTGCCAATTTTCAAAATGGTTGACAAAATGGTTCCATGGTTTGGAACAACCTTCCACACACTCACAGAGAGTGTTAAAAGAAGCTTTAATGAAGTTTGAAAACAGACGTGGGAAGCTCTTTAAATATAAAGACATGCAAGACAAAACCTTATACTAAAAAAGAAATGAATGTCCCCTCACCTCTTCCAGACACTGCTCTTCTCCTCCTCTATAGGACTCCGCTCATCTTTGGCGACTCTAATGGCGGACAGAGAGAGCAGGGCATCACTACTGCAGCGGAGACCAGTCATTAGATCAGCAGAGACCAGCAGAGACCAGTCATTAGAACAGCAGAGACCAGTCATTAGATCAGCAGAGAACAGTCATTAGATCAGCAGAGACCAGTCATTAGAACAGCAGAGACCAGTCATTAGATTTCACTGTCACTGTGGAGAGGACATGTGCACAAAGCATCATTTCATGAGTGATGAAAGGAGTTAACCAATCAGTGTCGGACGTGTCCAGCAACCAAAGCTCTATGGCTGAGCCTCCTCTGACCGGTTCAGTGATGCATCATGCTTTACTTCTACTTGTGGGTAATCAGTTGCTGTAACTTGATGGCTGCAGTGACACCGGAGCCCTGGCTCCAACCTGCTACACTCACTGAGATTTCTCTTGACCCTGTTGAACCCATCATCAAAGGACCGGTACTGAGAGACATGACCTGACAGGGAGAGAGCAACACTGCGCTTCACTCCATGAAACTCAAGCCCTCTTGACAGAAGCCCTGCTGCCATATTGTACTGCACTGTACTGCATTCCAATTCATTGGGGCAGCACCTCAAACCATTTAATTTGACCTAAAGGTGCAGTCTGAGATTCTGGCGAATGGTTGTTGATATTTGAACTTAACAACTAATACAAATACACCCTTCCCTTCAATAGGGTCCGAGCCGCTATTTTTGTTCGCTTCCCATTTACAGAGCCAGGACTGTGTACAAACACCAGAGTTTTCCTTTTTTGAGCACACAGACAGAACACACAGCTAGAGGACAGTGAGGAGCCATTCGCCGAATTTGACAAAAAGCGTTTTGGATTAGAATGACAGCCTGCACCATTTCACAAATGACTACTCGCATTAGTAACACGAGAGTGAAGTACATACTAAGCTCATTGGAGTACATACTAAGGGTCAGTTAGAGATAGTAAAGAGAATGAGACTTCAGCCCAAGAGCCGCCCAGCCCACCGGAGAGACTGGCTGCGCCTCACAGCCTCCTGCAGCTCGAACAGACGCTCCTTATACTGGTTCTTCTCCATGACCACCCGCGCCATCTCCGACCGAGAGAACCTCCGCAGGGACACGGGCACAGACTGGGCGGAAGGAAAAGAGAGATGAACATCAAAGAGGTATTTATAGAATTATACGAGGTATTTTATATAACAATATGACTGAGTCATGTATGATTTGTCACTCAGAATGGACAGACACACACACACACACACACACACACACACACACACACCTCTTACCTCAGGGTCATCTGACTGAGTTGCTTCAAGCTCTTTGCGAATTCTGCAGGGCAGAGATAATTATTAGGGGAGCAGGAGGTTACCATGACGCCAGAGTCAGTCGCTAATGACAACATGTCAGATGGGCACATAAGTTGAGGCGATGCATGACATGAAATCAGGATAATGAGATAATATGATGAGATAATGACAGCATCTTTAGGACACTGGAGAACATAGAAACTCATTAAGCATCTATGAACGGAAAGAGAGACATACAGTGATCCCAATAGATCTAACTAGTTATCGCCAAGTGTATCTTCTCATCATTGTGTGGCTGTGCTTCTTTGGGAAAATGAACTGACCATTTGGAAAACTATGCACATCAAACTTCACACCCCTTATGGTGAGGAGATCTACCAGGATCTGCTAGAAAGTGATGATGCTCACATTCTCCTTTTATCAGCACATTGCCAATGCTACGTCCTTCCTTCCTTCCTTCCTTCCTTCCTTCCTTCCTTTTTTTCTTTCTTTCTTTCTTTCTTTCTTTCTGCTCTCACCGTTTTGTCTCCTCCTCCATCTCCCTCATCTTGCCTTCCAATCGCGCGATGGTTTCCTGAGAGGAACGGACCTCTAGGTTAAGAGTCGACCTCTCATTGGTCAGCTCCTCCACGCGACAGATGAGAGCCTTCCTAGCCGCGTCCACCATTTCACTGAGAGAGAGAAAACGATAACATGGGAGGGTAGAGGTAGGAGGGCAAGATTGTGTAAGTGTAAAGGACAGATGGATGGATGGATAGATGAGAGAAATGAAAGACAAATCACGGATAGAAAATAGAGTCATAACTGTCCATCGTAGGACTTCCTTTGAATACCGTCTGTGTCACAAAAAGCACTGATATGGGGCTGATATGTTCTAGATAGTTAATTAGTGATCTAAGAGGCACCACCGCCTCACACATGAGCATATTCAAACAAAATGAATATGAAGATTATACTAAAAGTAGTTTTTCACAAACAAAACACAACTCAAAAAGGGGCAAATTGTTGCAGTGTTGCTTTAAGTGTCGCAACAATAAGACATTCCTTAGTGATCAGACTCGAAGGTAAACAGAAGAATCTTACTGGGTACGTTTTAGTTCCTCATATTGAGAAAGTATCTCATCAAACTGGTCAGTGCTGCCTGCAATGAAAACACACACACACACACACACACACACACACACAGACACACACAGACACACACAGACACACACACAGACACACACACAATATTAACAAACACACCACAAAACCTGATATCTGATGCCAGTGTGACACGTGAATCGCTTTTCACTATTTAGTTTTGTGCTTTGGTTTTGCAAACCCAGGGAAAATGTAAGACCAGCTATTACTGCTATTATCTCTCACCGCATGCATCGCTGAAACCACTGTTCTGCAGGCCAGCTTTTTCTCAACGCCGTTTGGGGTCTTTGCAAGTCAAGTCTACAGGCTGTTAGCTCACTAGTTTTAGACATTAACTCTAATATTTCATTACATATTTTCTATCTTCACTTTAAGAAGTCACTGTCTTCACTATCTGTCTTCTAGACTTCACTGTCTGTCGGTCTGTCTGTCTGTCTGTCTGTCTTCCTCTCCCTCCTCCTCCTCCTAGACCTCTCTGGTCCCCCCTCACCTCGGACGCTGGCCCCCTGGTCCACGCTCTCCAGGTATTCTCTGCTGAGCTCAGACAGCTCAGAGAAGACCGAGTCCGTGTTCCTCAGCTCCCACTCCAGACTTTCCAAGTCTTCCTCCACCTCCTCCTCTTCTTCTTCCAGTACCTCCTTCTCCTTCTTGGCCTCTTCTCCTCCTCCTCCACCGCCTTCATCTTCATCTTCTTCTTCTTCTTCTTCTTCTTCTTTTTCTTCCCCAGCTCCCTCCTTATTATTTTCCTCCCTGTTCCCTCCATTACGCTCCATTTTCTCCTCTGTGGTCTCCTCGTCCTTTGTCTCCATCATCTCATCCTCCAGGCTGGTGTTGTGGTTCTCTGTGCTGCTCTCTGTAGCACTGTGTATTGGGGTACTGCAGACACACAGACAGAGCTATGAACAAGAACAAGACTCCCTCCCCTCACCCATACAACACTGAATTCTATTCTATCTATCCTATTCTGTTCTGTTCCATTCATGGGATGACCCATCCCAAACGTTATAAGTGGGGTCACTCCATTGTTTCACAAAAGCCCAGAGTAGGCAAAATCCAAACAGCATCAATGATGGTGAACACTGGGCTTTTAGGTTGTGAGATGGAATATCATTTTACAGTTTTTTTTTTCTGTTTACTTTTGTGAGCTCTGCCCAAACCTGTTCCTCGAGGGTATTTACACATGTCCTTTTGTGAGATCACAAGACACACATGACTGCAGTCACGTTGAAGTCAGGCTTTGATGTAATGCAAAAGCTTGACCAGGTAATAATAATAATAATACATCACATTTATATAGCGATTTTCAAAGTTCTCAAAGACGCTTCATGCAGGGACATGTGTGTGTGTATGTGCGTGTGTGTGTGTGTGTGTATGTATACAGTTGTTCACACATCACTTTGGAACAGCTGTGTGGAATTAAATATGCTGAAGATCCCACATTCCTATGAAGTGTGCATGAGGGCACTGACTGAGTAGCCTCTAGATGGCTGTACATGAGGAGAGGTGACTGCGGTGGGAGAGAACTTCACCTTGACTCCATAAACTGGGCCAGCTGGCTCAACTCTGGGGTGGAACTTATGATGTCATTGATGAAGGAAGGATCACTGATGGATTTCATCTTGGCATCATCAATCGCTTGGTCGTCCCTGGTTATTGGAGGTTCCAGTAGAATGGGGATGGAACGCACATTGGATTTCGATTCATTCTGTCATAAGACAAAGTTACTGTGAGTATGTCTGTGTGTGAGTATGTCTATGTGTGTCTGTGGGTGTGTGTGTGTCTGTGGGCATGTGTGTGTGTCTGTGGGGGTTGCGTGCGTGTGTGTGTCTGTGGGTGTGTCTGTGTGTGGGTGTGCGTGCGTGCGTGTGTGTCTGTGGGGGTGCGTGCATGTGTGTCTGTGGGGGTGCGTGTCTGTCTGTCTGTGGGTGCGTGCGCGTGTCTGTCTGTGGGTGTGTGCGTGTCTGTCTGTGGGGGTGCGTGCGCGTGTCTGTCTGTGGGGGTGCGTGCGCGTGTCTGTCTGTCTGTCTGTGGGGGTGCGTGCGCGTGTCTGTCTGTGGGGGTGCGTGCGCGTGTCTGTCTGTGGGTGTGTGCGTGTCTGTCTGTGGGTGTGTGCGTGCCTGTCTGTGGGTGTGTGCGTGCCTGTCTGTGGGTGTGTGTGTGTTCAAGTGGGCTGTCTCTGATTAAACTCAGAGTATATAGGTAGCCGACAGCCCTGATGGAGGCTTACCTGTTCACCCGGTCTGGATTCTATATGATCATGAGAATGCCCCACACTCTTTAAGTGAATGTGATTCCTGAACAGAGAAACAAAAACACATTATCCATAGTAAAATGATCTATAGTACACACATTATCAATAGTAAAATTATCTATGGTACACACATTATCAACAGTAACACACATCCAATTATCCACGCATTATCCATAGTTAAACATATCGTAAAATGCCCAGCATGTGTTACAGTACACAGTATGCACAGTTCATCAGGTCTGCTGAGGTTTTGCAAAGTCATGACAAAATAAACGAGCAGAAAAACACCACAAGTCACCTTCCAGGGGACCCCTCTCTCTCAGACTCCTTCCTCTTCTCCAGTAGTTCCCGATACGTCAGCATAAACTGAGACCGATAAGGAGAGTAACTGTTTCATTGTTCACATTCACTCACTCACTCACTCACTCACTCACACACTCACACACTCACACACTCACACACACAAACACAAACCCACACCCACACCCACACCCACACACACCCACACACACACGCTCTCACACACACACAAAAAGATATTAGCCATCATATTTAAAGCAGTGGCTGACCTTGTTGTGCGTGTGTTTCAGCGTGTTCAGCTCTCGCGAAAGGCCCGTCCTCTGCTCCTCCAGGGCCCCCACTGTTTCAAATGAGACACACACAACCACTATCTGAACACAAAATACACGGACACTTCAAAACCACTCAATCAAAACATTAAAATACATCAAACCGATTGAAATAAGAAGAAAAAGTTATGTTTACAGTTAAAATGACACCGTGCAGTGAGCAAAGGGTAGCGGTAAGTGTGGTTGTAAGAGACAGAAGCTGTGGGTGAAGTCTCACATTGGTCAGCTTGTTCCCTGGCTTTCTTCTCCAGTTCTCTTTCTCTATTCTCTCTCTGTTTCTCTCTTCCTCTCATGGTCCTGCGCTCCTGCTCAAACTGGTCATCCAGCTCCAGATATTTCTGAGGAGAGAATTACACGCACAAACATTTAGGATGGTTTACAGATTAAACCAAATTACAGCCATAAATATTCCAGGCCAAACACACTACCTTTCGAGAGAGAAACTAACTAACTCAAGGCCAACCTTTAATTACAGGTCTGGCTGAGGACCAAAATGTCTCTAGCATTCTGCAGTATGATATATGACTATGTAATTATGACTTATCACAGTAAATGATACAACACTAGTTCTATTCACACAAGTTGACACGGCTATACAGAGGAGGCTGTCACTGTTGGTGGAATACAGGAGACAATTTGATTTGCTAACATAGTGCACAACTAACACTTATGTGGCATCTTGACTCCACACTTCTCGTAAAAAAAGAAACTTCATAAATCCTAAAGCTGAAAAAGAATCAAGATCAGGTCCGATCAGTCTCGATACTTTTAAACTAAAATGATTCACAATGGTTTTGAACAGCACAAAATGTTCCAAACGGGTCAAGACTGCGTTTTATGTAACTCGAATCCAAGCTGTTGTGATAGGACAGAATTACAAAATGTTACAGTATTTGATACAGATCAGCCAGTCTCTTGCACTGTAACATAAGAGTATCAGACTACTGTATCCATGGTGTGGAAATGCACAAATAAGCCCAGGGGTAAAGATTAACATTACTGGCTCTGTTAACAGCCCCAGACACCCACACAGAGAGGCGTGGAGATTATTAGTGTTGGGCAACTTTATTAGCTGATGCAGTACTTCATGCATATGATGCACTGTGCTCTAGATGATATACTTTACAAATCACAGATCTTGCAGCTATTTTATTCCTCACATATGTCAGAATACTTGAAGAATACTTAGCACAGTATGTAGCATACTTCTTTTATAATCTCTTCTGTCGTTATTATTAATAATAATAATAATAATAATAACCACTAAATGCACAAACAGAAAAAAATAGCACTTCTGATTGCAATTTACTAGCTATAAGACCATCTTATATACTACTTTATATAGTTTATCTATTTTATCTAAGACACCAATTGCTTATCTATTTCTATCATGTCCTTTGTAGGCAATAAAAGGGTGAGTGTGGTGTCATTTTACTTCAAACTGATCCAGGGTTTTATTGACACCCTCTTGAATGATTACCACTGCCAAGGAGGTTATGTCTGCATGCAGTTTTTTGTCTTCATCACTGTAATGTCTCTGTAAGATCACTGTAACGTCACTGTAATGTCCAGGGACTAGGCTCTGTAAAGCGCCTTGAGACAATTCTATTGTTTTGGTGCTATATAAATACCGGTACAACTGAATTGAATTGAATTGAATTGATGTCTCTGTAATGTCTCTGTGATGATAACCTCTGACCTCCTGGCTCTCCCTCCTGAGAGTTCTCTCACTCTGGTATCTCTCCATCAGCTCCTCTCTCTCCATCTTCTCTCGCTCTGCCTCTTCCTCCCTCTCTCGCAGCTGAGCCCGGCAGCTGGCCAGGCCTTCGAGCACCCACACCATCACCGGCACCAGAGACTCCACCACGCCCGAGCCGTGGGTCTCCACCACCGTCTGGGAGAGAGAGGGAGCGGGAAAAAGAGGTGAGAGATGAGATGAAAAATTAGAAGGGGGGGGGGGATTGTAAAGGATGGATAGGGAAAGGAAAAATAAGATATCGACAAGAGATTGAATTAGAGAAGGAAATGTAGGCAAAGCGTGTGAGGTTGTAGAAAACAGAAAGTTGTAGAAAAAAATGATGTAGACATAGCCAACATACAGTGTATGATCACCACAAACCCAATATCATATTCATATTCATAGCCAACATACAATGTATGATCACCACAAACCCAATCTCAATATCATATTCATAGCCAACATACAGTGTCACCACAAACCCAATCTCAATATCATATTCATAGCCAACTCTTTATATCTGGAGATATGTTGACAGATATGGAGACATGCTTCAGAGGCTTGGAATCCATCTTGGGGAGATTTACCAAATTCTGTGTTTATTACAAAGATCATCACAGTAGTGCCGTGTTACCCTTCTAACATTTGGGCAAATTAAGAGACAGATACGCAGGTGGGGAAACAGGATATGAGATTATTTATAAAATGAGGAACTTGTGTCAACCATGTGTCAAAAGCAAGTTTGCGGAAACAGACTAGTAGCCCAACGTTGACCACCATGGGTAAGTAAGTATCGTGATTGGTTACCTGGAGTTCTGAGTAGAGTTTGCCTGCCTCTTCGCTGACGATGTCGGGGTCAAGTTCCAGCTCAGCCCCTCCACAGAGGACACTTTCTCCAAACTCCATCTTTCTTTGCCTCCCTTGAGTTCACTACCTCAAAAAATGTTGCCGCTGCTCACCGCTAAAAGCTCAAAGTGTAAGTGTGGGCACTGAGTGTCTGAGCAGTGTAAGTGTGGCCTGTGTGTGTGTGTGTGTGTGTGTGTGTGTGTGTGTGTGTGTGGGGGGGGGGGGGGGGGTGGTATTTGTAAACAGGCCTTTTCTTAATGATGATGAATACCTACCCAGGCAGCACTACAACCTCTCTCACTTGGCTGCCTATTTCTTGTTCATCCATTTTTGTCTTTTACATGACTCAGAACCCTCCACTTGAGTCAAAAAAAATTAAAAA
This sequence comes from Clupea harengus, assembly GCF_900700415.2. NCBI lineage: Eukaryota > Metazoa > Chordata > Actinopteri > Clupeiformes > Clupeidae > Clupea > Clupea harengus. The sequence continues at coordinate 9,386,189 of NC_045162.1, read as the reverse complement.
TAAATGATGACCTGTAAGTGACATCTAGCTGATGTCTGGGGGTGTTTTAGTGTCCATTCTGAAAGACAAATCAGATGTTGTTGCTTTAAACCTTTAAATGAAAACCAGTTTAATTGATAGCTATCCCGTGGCATGTGTCGTTTCACAACCCCAAAGTGGCAGTGTCATGGACACAAAGTTACCAAATATGCAGCAGTAAGCCTACTCGTACTGCTACTTTACTCGGAAAATACCTTTACTAACCTAGAACCTCCCCCACTCCCTCAATCAAGCTACTTTATAACTCAGACTCCAAACACACACACACACACACACACACACACACACACACACGGCTAAACAGATGTGACCTCTCTCTTCTAATCCGTTCTGTGTGAGGCACAGAAACTCACGGACCACTGGTCAGGTGCCCCTGCTCAGCACATGCAAAAACACCTTAACCTCCGTTAAATTTGACAGTTTTTAAGAGGTTTCATCAATCCTGCCACTTGCGATGTTTGTATAACACTAACATTTTTCAGACATGGTACGGACGAAGTAGCCTACAAGTTTGTGCAAAACTGGTTTATTAGGCTATAGCGACGGGACAAATTCAGGCAATGAACACAGCTGGGCTTGAAAAGTACCACATGAACACCAGACCAACTGAACAGCATGTACCAATCCCGTTTAGTAAATAATGCAATTGCTGACCAGATCATGTTGCAGGCTAAATTCATGAAGTGTGCTAGCAATTCCTCTGACACTGCCTTGCCTTGGAAAACGAAACGTACACACTCCCTGTCTCAAACTCAAGACTTTGACAGAATAGCGTTCGCTTGTTATCGGCACAATAACAACAACAGCCAAGACGCAAATACACACTAAGGCGCAATGGAGGGACCGAAATAACTACGGTTGACTGACGTGAACAGACACCTGAAACACATTTCCCTGTACACTAGTTACGTTACCACTTCAGCTCACTTCTCTTACAAGATGGCCTTAGGATTCCCTTAAGGCATGTAGCTAGCTTACTGTTCGACGCGTCAACTCACCTTTGAGTTGTTCTACTTTTCTGATCACATACGTTTCGTAGAGTTTGATTGAGTTCCCTAAGAAAGTTCCACTTCACAGAGGCTCAATTACTCTAACCAGGTTTAAAAAAGGGGGTGTGGTATAATGATAAGAAAAGTGAGTGACAAAGAGTAAGTCCTACCCAAGTGAACATGTTCTTGGAAACCTCCAATGACAACCAAACGAAGGCGGGTAGGGGGCAGTTCTTTTCTTTTCCTGAGAAAAGGCTCTGAAACCTGAATATTGACACGTGACACGAGCGTTCATGTGACCAGTCGCCCAATCTACCTGTTTTGATTACATGCGTGCTTCCCTTGACGGTCATAACTTCTTTTACATTGGTCTCTCCTCTATCAACGAATGACACGAAGCCTTCGAGCAAGGGCCCGGGGCTCGTGTAAGGACTGAACCAGAGTCAGCCAGGTGTTGATTCTGCTGACATGTTAAAAACATCTAGACTGCCCCCACCCCCCGACGTCTGTTGAATTATGTATGTATGTATCCACTGGACACAGTTGCCGCATTTACGGCATTGTGTTGATTTGAAAACCCATTTCAATCAATCTATGATTGTAGTTGTTGTAAGATTATAAACTGCTTTATAAAGTAGGCTAGGTCCACACAAACAGGCTAGATAATTTCTTAGTCTGGTGGAAATAGGATGGCAACATTTAAGATACGTAAGTGTATAACCCCGAGAAAGTAACAGTTTGGCCCTGTGTAATTTCCCCAAACACTTACCAAGGACACACTTTCAATCGACATAGGACTACGGATCTTACAACTTTTTCAAAGTAAAAGCCCCAGCATGGCCCTGGAAATATTTCATTACAAAATAAAAGCAAAGGAGTAAAAGAGTAGCAATTTCCTCAGTAATGAAACAGCTTTTTATTTAACCAATCAATAATTCAGACATTGGATTTCATAGTGATTCATGTAAGCCATGTTAAAACTGAAAATATTATTATGACAACCAGTAAAATATTCTACAAATAGCTGCAGTTGTGTGTGCAAATCTTTTCATCCGAGGCTTTCTTGTGTGCTTTTCACTTCTTGCACGAATCTTGACGGTATTGGCTGTATCAGAGGCTGTCAGGTGTGAGTAGATTAGAACATGGGGTCGTTGTCCGTCTTCCAGCTCTCACCTCGCAGCCTACCCCACTTTCCGAAGAGGCAAGGAAGCTTGTGATTGGCCCGCATCACTGCGACACTGATGCAGGAGTCTGGCTTCCTGATGACCTCACACCAGTCAGGATAATCTACAGGTTGTGAGCCACTGTGGGGGAAAGGAAAGCTCACACTTTAGCTAATAGAGAACTAAAACAGGCACATAGGTTAATATGTAATGCAATGGAGTAATGGAAATATGCTTGCAGAATCCACTCATAAAATGTTTGCACTCTTGTTCACCATTCCTAAAGATGAGTCTCTCTATTAATCAAATCAAATGCACACAAGACCTTATGAGTGGTTTAGTGTGTGTGTCTTGTGCATGCATTGATGATGAGGACTCACTCTTCACAGCAGCCAACTCCAAACGGTTCCATGCATATACACTGGTAGCAGTCTGTATTTATCCAGCTTTCTCCTATACCATATACCTTTCCCTGGTACTCACAGCTTCCTGCAGCACACATACAATACAGGGTTGGGTTAAATACATTCATTTAATTTCCTCTCTCTCAATTACTCTCTCACACACACACTCACACACACTCTCTCTCTCTCTCCCTCTTTCTCTCTCTCTCTTTCACACACACACACACACAATCACTTACTATCTCTCTCTCTGACACACACACACACACTCACTCTCTCTCTCTCTCTCTCTCACACACACACAAAAAAAACACACACACTCACTTACTCTCTCGCTCTCTCTCACACACACAAACACACACAGACACATACACACACAGTAAAGCAGAAAAACTTGCTAAGAATTAATCAGAAAGGTTTTACTTGTTACATGGTAAGTCACCTCTGGAGCCACATTAAGTCTGTCTGTGAGTGTGTGTGTGTGTGTGTGTGTGTGTGTGTGTGTGTGTGTGTGTGTGTGTGTGTGTGGGTTAATACCTTTGGTGTTGAAGTAGCACTCTCCTCCTCTATAGACAGAGAGGCATGGCGTGAGCACACTCACAAGGAGGGCACCAAATAGGAGAGTCCTTTCTGCCGTGTGTATGTGAGCTCCAAACATGGTTACCTGACAAAGCAGAACGTACAATTCTTAAAAACACAAAGAGAAAGAAACAGTTGGGTTGTCCTGGGTTAGGGTGGGTGCCAGAATAGAAATGCCTTAATCCCACAAAATTGTAAGAATTTACTCAACAGTGAGATTATTTTTGCATGTGCAATAATCTGAGCACATTTTTCAAATTGATTTCAGTTTTTACCTCAACAATCAGTTATTCTATATATCCTTTATTTTGTATTTTATTTATTTATTTTGATCTCTACAAGAGTGAGGTGTGAATATCATGTCTCACCTTAAGATGGATTTGATTGCAGTATTTCTTCCCCCTTCAGTGCCCTCTCCTCCTATTCTGATTCCTCTGTTTCTTCTCTTCTCTTTGGTCGTCTTCTTCGTCTCTCTATTCTTCACGTGTGCTTCAAAGGTCACACTTTTCCTTCGTCTCTCTCTGTCGCACGCTTCTGCTCTTTCCCCTCTCTTGCTGTGATGTGATGATTTCCTCTAGAATCTTCGATATTTATACCTCTGTGTCTGTGCCCCCCTCCCTCACTTGGACGCACACACACACACACACACACACACACACACACACACACACACACACACACACACACACACACCACTACTCCAGCTACCCTAAAGCACTGTGTTTGTTTGCGTGTGTACACAGTGTGTTTGGGAGTGATAATGTGAGCCTGATGAGCTGAATAGATTGAATGGGTGAATGGCCTTATTGCTCCTCTGTGTGTGTGTGTGTGTCTGTGTGTGTGTGTGTGTGTGTGTGTGTGTGTGTGTGTGTGTGTGTGTGTGTGTGTGTCTGTGTGTCTGTGTCTGTGTCTGTGTCTGTGTGTGTGTGTGTGTGTGTGTGTGTGTCTGTGTGTCTGTGTCTGTGTCTGTGTGTGAATGTAAGTGTGTCTCTTCTGTTGTTTTCTGCAAGTGTAGCAGTATAAGTATTCACAAAATCAGAGAGAACAAAAAAATGATGTGTATGTGACTTGAAGTTGTTACATAACATTTTGTTTAAACAAATGTTATAGAAATTAACATCATGTACAGTTAATTTAACAGGAAATACGTATTAATAATGCTTGGACTGAGTGATTTCATTAGCAAATTTTTATAGTGGTGTTTGTGTGTGTGTGTGTGTGTGTATGTGTGTGTGTGTGTGTGTGTGTGTGTGTGTGTGTGTGTGTGTGTGTGTGTGTGTGTGTGTGTGTGTGTGGTGTATGCCCATGTCTGCATATCTATTCAACAGGAGCTTATCCATGTATATCACTGTGTAATATGCGTAATCACAGCTTATCAGACTATCTGCAGAGTGTGTGCTCCCCTATTTAAGCATTAATGTGTTCATTGTGACAGGAGGTGTATTGCGTGTGTTTAACTGTTTACTCAAAAGGGGAACTTTATCTTCCCATCAGCTCTGTGTTTGCATTACTTTGCAGCGTATACTCTGCATGTGTGTATGTATGTGTTTGCCATTTCCTGTCTGTCACTTGTAAACTCTACCTTGTGGGCAGTGATAAGAGTCTGAAAGCTCTTAATGTTCCAGACATCTGTTATAGCGCCCCCTGGTGATCAAGTTCAGAACCAATCACCAGTGCAGATTCCCCAGATTTATGTTTATATTAGGAGTTTGCCAAGAGACACCACTTCAACCAAGTAAACCGTGAAACCTTTAATCATGCCATGATGATATTTAGTTGTAGAGGGCAAGAGAAGTCTTTCTCTCTCTCTCTTTCTCTCTCTCTCTTTCTCTCTCGCTCTCTCTCTCTCTTTTTTACACATGCTCTTATGAATTAACAGAAACGAATCTTCTGGCCTGCTTGACTGCACAGTCATCATAATCATGTAAATGAAGTGTCTTAGTGTAAATTCACTTTATGCAACAGTTTTAATGGAGTGTGTAGCACGCAGCGTATTATTACACACTGAGTTACGTCACAGCAGGGGGGTGCTGAATCATAGTCGCATTAGGACAAAGACTGAGGGAAAGACGAGAACGCAGCATTTACTGCCTTGAGGTTTTTTGATGTAGGTATGATGAACATTTGTGTGAGACATGTAACAGTGGCATAAATAGTCCTTTTTACAGGAACTGAAGGAACCCAGGAGTCCGGCGGGCAAAGGGCCAGGTTAAGACTCTTTATCTAAGTGTGTGTGTGTGCATATGTGTGTCACCACAGTCAAACATCCATTCACACTCACACACTGAGCACAGCACTCACACAGAGACACGGTCTTGTTGATTCCCAGCAGATATTCCCTATTCTGGTAGGATTCCTATCAGATATTCCCTATCCTTTAAGGTAGGATTCCCAGCAGATATTCACTATCCTTTAAGGTAGGATTTCTAGCAGATATTCACTATCCTTTAAGGTAGGGTTCCCAGCAGATATTCACTATCCTTTAAGGTAGGATTTCTACTATTCCATAGAAATATATGCATTGTCCTTGAACTTAAATAGTGAATAGTGTAATCCATCCATTCTTCTACCAGGCTAAGCTAAGCGTCTGCTAAAAACAACCGTCATTGAAATATACATGTTTCCATATGCAGGAATTGAATTATAGTGAACTATATTGTTTGAGATGATTCATTTCAGTTTATGATTTGCGGCTATTTAGAATATTGTGACAAATAATGAAATAAAAGTATGCATAAATATAGTTTACTTTTAATGTTTAATAACAGAATCAAATAAGATCAACATAACATTATCTTTTTCTGTGAACCAATAAAACATTAGAAGTGTATAACTGTGGATAGAATTAGACTTACTGTGAAATTAAATTCCTGTTTCAGTGAAACATTAAGGGAGAGAGAGAGAGCGGCTGTTTGACTCACCAGGCCTCAGCTGAAGTGATCATTTGAAAGCATGCCTTCCTCCACTAATCTCTCTGTACATTTAGTGATCATCAAAGAAATGTTAACCTCTTCTATCAATATACAAAAAGACAAAGGGCCACAGCAAGGCATTACTGGCAGATTATTGACAATCGCTGGTAGGCCAAGATTGCTGTAATTCTTATAATGACCACGTGCAACACATTTTTTTAAATCATACACATGAGATGCATATTTCTACTGCAAAGATAAACACTTTAAACATCAATATGGCAGATTTCACAGTCAAAACATTCTCTCTCTCTCTCTCTCTCTCTCTCTCTCTCTCTTCCTCTCTTGGTGGTGAGGCTTGTAGAAAGATGCTGGGCTCTGTAAGAATATGTTTGATATTTAGTTGACTTGATATGTAGGAGAACAACCGAATATCAAACATATCACACAGCGCTCAGCCAGTTTGATGGAGCCCACACACAGTTGTACACGTCTGCACCTGAAAGACAAGAGGAAGTCCATCAGAACAAGTGTGGAAACTGGCACTCTAGGAAAAGAGAGGAAAGTTTCATCCTCTCCACTGAAAATAACAAGTCACTTATAACGGCACAGAGCATCTGTTCAATTTGTTGGAGGGAAGGAAAAAACAATTGTTGAATTCCTTGGAGGGAAGTTGCAGTCCGGTCACAGAAACACAGCTGAAATACACCACAGCTGAACCTCACTAAGAGGAACAAAACTCAGACAGATGGGAACATAACAAAGCAAATACTTACAGCTTATCCAGGCCTCAATACCGCCGTCTCCAGTGCCTCCATGTGACCATGATTCAGTCCCCTTCGCTTGTTGAGCTAGGAATCATATCTGATCTGATACTTAAACTGACTTAAATATCCAGAACCTGACAGAGCTCTAGGTTGTGTTCTCTACACTGTGAAAGAGTATGTGTACACTAATGTATGTATGTAGAGAGTGTGTGTGTTTGTATTATTAAACACACTGTTATAAGGTGAATGTGTGTGTGTGTGTGTGTGTGTGTGAGTGTAAATGTGCCTTCAAGTGTCAGTATGAGTGGAGTCTGAGCATGTAAGTGTGTGAAGAGCTAAGGACGGGACAGGGATATATATACACCCCTGTCAGTGGTAACTCTCAAACCACACACACACACGCTCGCGTTCGCTTATGGGCTAATTAAGAAAGTATTGATCACGGTGCCCGCAGCCCTTCCTCTCGCATTAGGCAGATCAATAGAACTGATTTGACACTCACCCATGCTCTGAGGGACACGGTAGGGTCGGTCACTCGCCGAACTCAGTCGTCAATGTCAGTGTGTGCTCTGCCATATCATATCAGTGCTATACTGTAGCAACACTACAGTACTAGCTATAGGCCTCACATGTTTGTTGGTTTTAACAGAAGTATCATTAAGTACATTGTTAATCTTTGTATCTAGTCTTCATCATTACTGTCAGCAACTATTATTGTATTAACCAGTTTGTTTTTTATGAGTGGTCACTCTGACTACAGCAGGTCAGATTGCCCTGTTAACTGTTGCACTGTAAGCATATTAAAACCATATATTGAAAAGCAAGATTAGTAGATTAGTGTAGATTAGATTAGTGTATAATATCAGATCGGTGTAGATTAGTAGATTCATTTAGATTAGCATTCTGGTCTATAGTTTATATAAGCACACACTACATATACACATCATCATCTGATTAAATAAAGTAAAAGAAGGAATATTATAAAATGTTTATGGTCATACATTCAGAAGGCCTTCAGGTCCTCTGTCTTTGAATGTGACTTATGATGAGGTGATGAGTCAATCTGACATTCCGCCAAGTCTCCCATACCCCACTGATGCACCAAAATCCAGAGCCATTAAGACACCATATAGTACTTAATAGATAGAGTATATATATAGAGAGAGAGAGAGTATTTTATTTGTCCCCAAAGGCATCTTTCAGATTTGTTTTCATATCAGAGTCAGATGCCTTGGCCAAGTATGCTAACACACCCCAGAAAGTAGGAAGACAAAGGGCGATGTGTTATCATTCTGTTGGCTTATTCACGTCAGTAATGTCATCCTATGCTACCAGAGTGTCATCAGAGACAGTGCCCTCATACAGTGAGAGTGATGACGTCTGGTGAGCAATGACGCTTATACAGTATTTCTGTATCTGTTGCTTCCGCTCTGCACTTTTATGTGGTGAAAGTAATCGTTTTTGACAGAGTTTAGGGCAGCCATGTTACATACATGTCTTGCTACTTTCACCCGTCACCTTCAGGGAAGGAAGTAGAGTGGTAAATACTCCATTTTGTCAAATGTCAGACCATTTAGATGTAGTACCTTATTTTCCAATTTCATTATTTGCCCTTGCTTCTAAATCCCATCCAACACACACACAAACACACACACACACACACACACACATACACACACAAACACACACACACACACACACACACACACACACACACACACACACACACACACACACACACTCACACACGCACATCCATACAGACATGAAACCCCATGCAGCTCTGAAGGTGACCTTTGTTACTACATGTGCTCCAGCTCCCATTTGGGGTAAAAGGACAATCTCTTCAAACACACACACATGTCAGAATCCCCCTCCTCCCCCACCCCCCACACACACGTCAGAATGCTTCCTCCCACACACACACACACATACGTACATTACGAACCAAAGCCCATACTTGTTTCCATACACATTAAAAATACGATTATTTTATTTTGTATAACATTCTGTTTGTAAAGTCAAACACTGGTTTTGTCACCTTGTTGATGATTGTAATGTCTTTTTCGTGTAGGCATCATGAAAATATTTAATTAAAAACAAGTCATCCAATAAAAAGTAATAAAAAGTCATATCTAAATATTTAAAAAGTCAGAATCAAAATAACTGCTTTGAAAATACTGAAATAAACCTGTGCCTGTCCTTGTTTTTATCAGTGTAAAATAAGATGTTTTTCTTATATTTAGGATGACATTCTTCATATGAAACAAAACTAAATGGAAAAAGTTTTCAGATTCACAAGGTTGTCACCCATTCAAAATAATGTTTTTAAAACACAACATTAAACTGTATGGTGTAAATTGTGTCCGTATGCAAGATGAGATAAGACCTTGTACCATCTATTGCAGCCAGCTACTTCACTTCTTTAATTCCCTTATCATTTATAGGAAACAAAGAAAAATCTTTTAGTTGCAGGTTTATTAACATACATGTATTGAGATGTATTCCAGGAAGACTGCTGTGTCTAGGTTATGAGGTTATTAGATTCGATTAGATTCAACTTTATTGTCATAGCACATGGAGTACAAGTACTGAGACAACGAAATGCAATTTAGCATCTAACCAGAAGTGCAAAAAAGCAGTAAAGTGCAGAGTATGTACATATGTATAGTGGTAATATATAAATAAATAGATATATACAGTATGAAATAAGATATATGGAGTATGAACAGTATTGATAGTTAGTGGTAAGACTATGACTAAGACTAAGACTAAGACTATGAATATGAAAATGACCTTGTAAGTGTGTATGTTGCTTTGCCAGCCACTTAGGATCAACATTCTACATTCTTACAGGGGAAATGGTGGCTCTTACTGTATCTGTTGTCAAGTATCCACCACAACAAGAGTCTTATTAGGAATAACATAAAGAAATAAAAAGTGACTCAAAAATGGACACAGGCCTCAACTGTCACAGAGGTCCTTTCCCTCAATCCAAAAGCTCCTCCGTGATCGTGTACAGAATCACCCCTGAGTCACCGCCATAAAATCTTTATTTTGACATCGGCAGAAATATTTGTAAGGCAAAGAGTGCCCAGACATTTAAGGCCATGAGAGTTTCAACATCTAAAATTGTTTAGATGTTTTATTAAACTCTACGTATGTGAATCTGCCTGTCTAAAACTGAAGTTATGCTGTCAGATTTTTTACTTCGTTTTGAGTTTTACTTGAGTATCACTCTCTGGGCCACAGCAGTCTAGTCCTCTTTCCACTGTAGCTTCACTGAGGCAATTTGCCCTCAGTTCAGTTTGGCAGAACTCACTTTTGGTAAGGGATTGTCTTTAGAAAGAAGTTTTAAGCATCACCTCAGGGAAATCTATTTGAATTACTCATCACTGTCATACGGTTTGAAGCTTCATTTATGAAATCATAATCAGATAAATTCAACCGTTATGTAAGCGCTGTAGTGTGGTGGAAGTAAAAGCCAAACGGTGATGGGCTAAACTTTCTCTCCCCTACGACTTTCGGTCTCTAAATCTCCCTCCCTCTCTCCCTCCCTCCCTCTCTCTCTCTCTCCCTCTCTCCCTCCCTCCCTCCCTCTCTCCCTCCCTCTGCCCTGAACCCACAGTCCCACAGTAATGGACGACCTTCATGATGACCTTTCTGGACGAGCTGGGGCGGAAGAGCGGGCCTCGGATCCAGGCCCTAATTGCCAGCCTGGGGGTAGCATTGTCATCGGCAGAGAGAAAAAATGGGGGAATGAAGTGGGGTGGGGTAAGAACCAGGATAGGACAGGAGCAGGACACACACATGCACACACACACACACACACACACACACACACACACACACACACACACACTCTCTCTCTCTCACACACTCACACACACCTACTCTCTCTCTCACACACACACAAACACTCTCTCTCTCACACATACACCTACTCTCTCTCCCACACACACACATTCTCTCTCACACACACTCACTCTATGTCTCTCTCTCTTACACACACACACACGGAAAAATACTATACAGAATATGACAGACTATAAGTACACTGCAAAAATTCAGCATTCAAAAACAAACAAAAAAGTATTAAAATGTAGGATATATTACTTATAATAAGCAAAATGATCTGCCAACAGAACAGGAACATTTTACTTACCAAGATTTTTTTTAAAAGAACCCAAATATATCTTAGAACTAGTGTGGTCAGACTAAAAACAAGTACATTTGTCTTGATTCTGACTTTTACAAAGCAGTTTTGGACTTGTCATTGGTGATCAAACTAGTTTCAAGCATTAACTTGCCCAGAACCAGTAATAAAATCTTAGTAACAAGTTATAATACCTTATTAAGATAATTAAGGACTGAAACGCTTGAAGCAAGTGAAATGATCTAACATAAAAACTGCCTGGTAAGAAGAAATATGTTGTCAGACAAAAAAACAAGCATATATTTCCTTGATTTAAAATATTTCATCTTATTAAGATTTCAATTTTTGCAGAGAGTTGGCATTTTGTATTTGGAAGAACTATCCACAATATGTGTATACTCTTCAGTAAGTTGCTTTTGATAAAACTGTCTGTTAACTAAATCATTCTAAAGATGCAAATGTAAATGCTACACTGCACTGCTTTATTCTTTAAATAAAAATGTATATGATGTTGTCTCATGCTGTCTTATTTATACTTAGATAAGACTAAGATATTTCTTACTTATACTAAGATACTAAAATGCTGAAATAATAATATAAGAATATCTAGGATTTGAACCAATGGGAGGCGTACCAAAATCATTGTAATTTTAATGTGCACATTTTGTGCTTGATACTTCACTGTCCAGAATGTAGAATACTTTTTTGTCACGTCAATGTATTCAGTAAAACCAGTCATTATCATAAGAATGAGTGAAAACATGTTTAATAAGGAAATCGGTGATTTACAGAGAAGTTTTTAGAAATGAAGTTTTAGTGTTTCTTAAAAGGTTTGATTTGATTTGCAGTGTTTTTGTTTCTATATAAAGTAAGTAGCATTTCCATATTTCTCCATATATTTCTTTATTTCTTCAGGTTTTACAATCATAAGGAAAAGTGAGAACAAAATACATCCAAAAACCACATTCAATTTATAAACAATTATTTCAACAAAACAAAAGAGACTGGTGGCGTTTTCCTTTCTTGGCAAACAGCATCCAATTGCTTTTGTCTTCCAGTGGCCCCCTGATTGGTCAGCCATAGGGTCGCCGTGACTACACACCAACGGTCACCGAGGTAACGGAGTGAGGATGATGAGAAATGACAGGGAGAAGGTCGAGGCCTATGATCTGTCGATACGAGTGAACGTGTGGACAGAGAGAGAGAGAACCAGCTGGTACTGAACCTGACAAACTCAAGTAACACAAACTAATTCAGACCCAGCTTCCCAAACACCAATTAGGTCATCAAGTTATGAAAGAAGCGATTTAGGAATATGAAGAATAAGGTTTGGAGTGCAGCTCATAAAAAGAGAATGTCTCAAGTGTGAAGCTGAAGTATGAACTGACCATGGCAAGGACAGGGTCAATGACCACTTTAAAACAACAGAAATAGGCTGATTCAGAAAATCACAGTTACCAAGTCACAAAAGATATGACCGGCACCAGTGTGCACATTATGGTAAAATATACGACACACACATTTAATAAAATGATTTGCTTCGTCCCAAAAAAAAAAAAATTAAATATAAGGACAATTCTAGAAAAATAGATACCACAGCTCTAGCAGCAATATACATCATGGTAAAGATATATCGTGGACACTGGGCAGTGACTAAGTGGGCTATATGGACAATCTACAGATCGTGACTCACACACAGATACATCCACGCAACAAGGCACATAAACATGTAATGTGCACACACACACACACACACAGATACATCCACACAACAAGGCACACCAAGTTATTAAGTTATGTTGTTTTGTTAATTTCGTTCAATGCAGACATGGTGCAAAGTCTGACATGTCCCTGTCATCAAGAACAATGGGGTGAAATAAATGTAGTCAAAGCCAAACAAATTCAGCAAGTTGGGCATATATACGTATGACCAAGGAGGCAAAATGCCCTATGGGAAAAAATCATCTGCTTTGCTATTTTTTTGTTGTCCTCATTCTTAACCTACCGTAATTTCCTGATTATTAACCGCAGTTTACACATTCATTTTGCACAATTTCTGCAACCCTGCAGTTCATTCTCGGGTGCGTCCTATACACAGGAATGCATTTTTTCACCTGGCAGTTAGTAAGTTGAGTTGATCATGCTGTATGTTTTTGTTTTACTTTTCTTAAAAAAAAAGAAGAAGAATGCCCATTTAATGTGTCACTCTCTTGACACCAACTCTGTGTGTTGTCAGTACGCAAACAAACTGTGAGAAAGAGAGGGGAGGGGGACAAGTTCATTCAGATGGAGACTATTTAGGCAAACCGTGGTGCCTCAACACCGCTAAGATAGCCTGGCTTGACCAGCCATTGACAAAAAAAAGAAACGTGAAAATATTGCCTCTCATGTTCAGCTTCACGTCACTGAAGTCCTTTCCCACTTTCATTGTGATCTTCTGTTTCAGCTCATCTCCTTCGTCATCTTTATCTCCTTCGTCATCGTCATCTCCTTCGCCATCTTTATCTCCTTCGTCATCTTCATCTCCTTCGTCATCTTTTCTCTGCTCGTCATCTACACAGGGAGATGAAAAAAAGAGCCACAACTATGAGTGCCACACTCCACACCATTACTGCAAGTATCCTCTCACTCACATGCAGTCAGCTGTTAAATGTGTGTGTGTGAGTGTGTGTGTGTGTGTGTGTGTGTGTGTGTGTGTGTGAGTGTGAGTGTGAGTGTGAGTGTGAGAGTGTGTGTGTGTGTGTGAGTGTGTGTGTGTGTGTGTGTGTGTGTGTGTGTGTGTGTGTGAGATGAATTGGCATGCCATGGACTTTTCGCACGTACGCCACTGAGAAGGCTCCTGCTTTGCAATGTGTGAAACCTACATAGAACACACAAACTTGCTTGAGGCCACATTTACTCTGTGAATTGCCTATTGAATCTATCTAGAGTGTTCTGGTATGGTTTTGAATCCTTTGAAGAGGAAAGTGTAGATTTTACAGACTGTTAATGTCTAAAATATGAAAAGGAGAGTGTGAGTGTGATTGTGTGTGTGTGTGTGTGTGTGTGTGTGTGTGTGTGTGTGTGTGTGTGTTTGTATGTGTGTGCACACTTGCCCACAGGTTACAGTGTGAAAAGTAAGACATAAAGACAAGCTGGAGATTCAGGTTTGCCTACATTCATCCCCCGACACCCCCCCAGGTGGGGCCTTCCACACCTACAGACCTGAATGGAGACCGTCTCCATGGCGCTCCAGAGGTGGCAGCCACTCATCTTTCCTTGGGGGCTTCCGGGATTTTGACCTTTGTTTCTTCTACTTGTGGTTCCACATTTTCCAGTTTGGCTGCCTCAGCTGCCACGGCTGCCACGGCTGCCACGGCTGCCACGTCTGGTTTTATCCCACACAGTTTCCTACAGGGGTATCACAGTGTTACAGATATCGACATTTACCCAGCTAATCCCAATCTAATGTTTCATGGAAGAGCATTTCTTTTGTGATGACGCAACTCTGTTGCTGTAAGCAACAATTTCTTGGAGTAAGCTAGCTGTCCACAGTACATTTGATTTTCTAAGAAAAACTCTCTGGGGCTTTCCTGGATGTGGTGACTAGTATCTAGGGAGAGCATTAAACATAGAAATTCAACTCTGAGAAAATTAGAGACATTAAGTACATAACATTAATGCACATTCAAATTAAGTAATTTAGCAGATGCTTTTATCCAAAGCAATTTACAATATCGTAGCCTAGATATATACATTTTAGTATTGTAGGCTAGTGATTTAAGTTTTTTTCATCAGTATGTATTATGCCTTCTTTACCCTGGTGCTATTAGTGCCTTGTTCTACCAGTTAGGCACCTTGTTATATCAGTTAAGCTACCCCACCAAACAGCTCTAAGCAAACTAGCCGTGCCCAAGCTAATCTCCCTACTTTTACACCATTTTGATTTTGCACAGCACAGTGAATGGAGAGTTTAGAACACTGAAGTAGTTAGCAAGAATCGCTAATGGTCCTCTATACTAATAGAGCGTGAAACTAATATGGTCACAAGCACTAATAACATAAATTATTCTGTAAATAACACAACACAACTTATCTAATAAAGCTATTATTACCTCACTGAGTAGCTTAAATGAAATGTCTGCATTTAAATACAGTTCATAATATATTTTCCAACTCAGTGGATTAATGTTAAAGGGGGGGAAGTTGATCAGCAGGAAAAAAATGACATGACAAAAACCCACATTTAGATTCAAACTGAAAATGAGATGTCATATTATGGGCCAGTATAACTGCAGGCTCACTTACTTTCCTTCCTCAGAGGTCATGAGGATGTAATCACATACTTTACTCCTCTGGCTAGCCTCTTGTTTTAAAGAAGCTAAGTCTTTGTTCCAGTCTTCTTTCTGTTTCTCAAACTCACCTGAGATTGAATGAAAAAGTCACATAACATAAATAAAATAACATATTAAATTATTTAACTTTGTGTGAAAAAAAACTGTGTGTGTGTGTATGCCTGTACTAACATGGGAGGGTTTATATGTACAAGTGTTAACACAGCAAAGCTATTTTAAAGTCCTTTACATTACAGTCATCATCTCTCTAGTCTACATGGACACTATGCACTCACATCTGTAATGACTGTGTTCCGACACAAGATGTCACTCTCAAGTCTCCTATAACTATGAACACAGTAGTCCTTGAGGAGATTACACTGCCATCCAATCCTGTTGAACCTCTTGACTACGTTACAGTTTTTTTTACATCACATTAAGAGAAATTAATTTTGTTTTTTTTACAGTCAGGCTGCAGATGATCTCAGACTTACTGTTCCCATTGCTTTTTTGAGCCTCTAGGTCAGCAAGTGCATCAGCTACATGTTTCTGTTGAAACCAAAAAGATCAATTAAAAGACCAAAGAGCGATTCGGAATGAGAATAACGGAGGAAATACACTCAAACACTGAATTATATTGGAAATCAACGAGGAAGAGACTGCCATATATAAGGACTATAAGGTCTTTGAGACACACATATGAGTTGTCCTCTAATGAGTTCATGCCAGGGTGGAAAAACTAGGAGAGGAAAAACTAGCTCCTGAGATATTTTATAGCATGTCATTAGACAAATTATTCCACCCTGATTTAGTTTCAAAACAGGGCCCTGGGAAGCAAGGAGAGAGAAAGTGAGGTTTTGTGGTGTCAACAAGTTTGAATAGAAGGTGGAAGATTTATGTAGGCACACAATGCAAATTGCACAGGCTTTGAAAATATAAAACTGTTATGACAAATATTCTATCTGATTACTTAAAATGTATATATAAAAAAAATGTATCTGATATAAATAAACATTTTTAAATTAAAAAAAACATCAGGTATAAAGAAGAGGGAAGTTTAACTGTTTAATCCATTTCCTGTTCACTGGCATCAAGTCTTTGTTGTCTTTTACCTTCCACTTAAAATGATTCATTAATGATTAAACCAAACTCTGCTCTGGCATGTCAGGGTAAATGCTATCCTGTATTCTTACCCACCTCCTTCCTCACACCAACTATCCTGGTCCTACCATCCTATCCTACTATCTTTCTGTCTTTTGCTTTGTCCACCTATTCCCATCCCACCCCCATCTCCCATGTCATGTCTCCCACTTCTGTCTCTCCAGCTTTATCTGCCTTCCTTCACCATCAACCTTAACTCCAACCTCTGCCACCCTCAATTAAAACGTCCCCAACCGGATCCCCCCCCCCCCCTTCGCTCTCACCTCTTCTCCTTGGCACTCGTCTACATCAAGGTTCATCTTCCCTGCCTCAGTGTTCTGGGACTCAAATATTCCTTTGAGCTCCACTAGACCTGTCTTCATCTTCTCCAGCTTGTCGTGCGTGTTGGACAACTGCTGCATGGTCTCACCCAAGACATCTTTGGTCACTGTGTTCTTGATGTCCTCAAAGTTGGCTTCTCTGGCCAGACGTATCTCTTCCCTTCTTCTCACGTGGGTGAAGGTAGCCAAGCATAGGCTCCCTGTCACTATCACACAAATGCAAATGACTGGAAACTTCATGGCACCGAAAAGAAAGGCTGTAAGCCCTTAGTTTCTACACTTTCACAAAATGCAGAATGTGCACAATGCAAAATGTCTTCAATAAATGTGTCTCATTCACCAGGAAAGTCTCAGCAACTGTCTGTCTGGTCTGTGCAATGTCAGGTCAGCCTTCATTCATACTACGGAAATATCTCCCCTGAAACCGATCACCACGTTACTTCCTGAATTCTGCCCAAAATGTCGCCCAATTTTAAGTGTTCACAGGACACCTTCCTGTCGTCTCGTCGTCCAACTGCTGCTGTAGTAGACCAGAGTGAAGTGGAATTCGGCGTCTGACAAGTGTGACGAGAGGTAAGAAAGGTATTGGAGGTGTGACCTTCATGTACCTGTCCCCGCCTTTTCACTGACGTTACTTGTGGCACACTCATCAAGTAATGAGTGGGCCATGTTTTATCACATCCTTAAAGAACATCTATTCCTTAACGACAACATTCCTGGGCAAAATACTCATATAAGACGAATATAACATTATTAGCCTATACGCTTCATTCTCGCAACATTCACAGTGGGGTGGCAGTAGCCTAATAATATTTAGCATATGAACAACAATGGTGTTGTAAGCATATAAGTCATTGATTACGTTGAGAGCAATATTACATGATTTTCAATTTATGTCGGGACAACCACATGTTCAGAGATAATTAAATCTTAACGACTTAATGATCGGTTGTTGAATACTTCGGGATTTCTTTTTCACGTTTGTGTTGACAAAACATATTTGTATTAGGTTTCATTCATAGAAAATGATATCGGTGAAATAAAACAAACACATTTCCTTATCATCATGTTTATGTCAACCAAATACAAGGGCATAAGAAGACAGATAGCAAGAGGACGTCTACTGTGTGTTTGTGTGTGTGTGTGAGAGAGAGAGAGAGAGCGATGAGGAAGTAGGCTGGGCTTTCCTCACCTGTCTAGCAGGTGGAACAGGCTCATTAGTTTGTTTGGAGAGGGAGAGGTGGGCAAGGAGAGAACAGCACAGCAGATTCCACGGACACGGAGAGAAAAGCTTCTACCACTTATCAGCGGAGATAAAGGCAGTAGAGTGCGGTAGAAAGACAGAGAGAAAGAGCAGACAATCAAATCTTACAGCCAAATCACTTCTAGACTCGATAACTCAGGCCTCCGAGGGTAACCTCTTTCTCAACCTCTTTCTCTCTCCCTCATTCTCTCATCTCTCCTCTGTCAGGGCTGTGTGTTTTGATGATGAGGGCTGTTTCGGCTCTGGTTTTTTTCACGTGCTCCCTGTTGGTCTTCACTGCGTACATGGCCATTAAGCAGGAGCTGGTTGTCCGCACCTACCTGGCGCGCATCAGCCGGGCCAAGGAGCAGGTGCAGGTGAAGGAAAACGAGATAGTGTCCGTGAAGGTGAAGCTCCAGACGGTCAACAGTGAGATTAGCTCCCTGAAGACAGGCGAAGACGACCTGAAGAAGCAAGTTGAGAAGACAAAGAATACCATGGCGGACGCTGAGAAAATCCTGCAGAGCTGCTTGACGGAGAAGGTACCCAGCTGAAATACCTATACATGCATAGATACACATAATATAGTATAAACTAACCATAGCTGTTTTTGTACAGTAATAATAATTTAGAAATGAAACAGTCTTCGTTCATAGCAGTTTGCATTCATACTTTGTTTTATGCAATATGCTGAACTTGACTGTCGGATGAGGATGACATGATGATATGGGTCATAATTAGGGTTACAGCAGAGATCCATCAGCAGTCACAAGCCCTATAATGTCATCTTGATTTATGATTATCATATGGTGTTATTTTGACTTAAGAAAACCTTGCGATGTTCCCTAAACACGACAGATTCATGGGCTGACTTTTATTCAACACTTAGATATCCTTGCACCTCCCCAAGGAACATGACCAGATAAAGGATTAGTTCATCTCTATACATTTAGCCATCAGGCTTGGATTTTCCCGCCCGTAGGACAATATGGATGTAATAATCAAAAAAATTGCAACTGAACATCTATATTTGTAATTAACACACTGTACTGTCCTTCTGTATCACAATGTGCTAATTTGATCCTGGCTAAATCATTTCCATTACCTTAGTGAGTTGGTTATTTTAGTACTTTTTAAAGTACGACAATCCCTATTCAATTTTTTATGACAATCCCTATTCGATTGTCATTAAAAAAACTTGTTTGTATGTCATTGTTTTGTGACATCAAGGCTTTTCCATGCTTGAAATTGTTAGTTTGGTTTCAACTAGACATTTGCCCACAAAGGTGTTTCATACACTCCTGAAAGATGGGACTAAATGAGATCTCACCAGGACAGAGGGAGGAATGCAAGGCCCTAAAGGCTTAAGCATAAGTAATAATAATAATAATAATAAACTTTCATGCAAAAGAATGCAGCTCAAGGGTAGACAGACAAAGGGATAAATACTCCTCCATTAAGAGTCACATTGACATCAAATTCTCTGTTCTGATCACAGGAAACAAAGGAGAAGCAGAAGACAGAGGTGTCTGACCTCTTGATCAAAATAAAAGGTAACCTTTGCACCTTTTACATTCATTTTATAGCTCTTCATTCCTGTGGCGTAGAGTTGCACTGTCAGACCTATAAACCTGTTGCTAGTTTTTTTTTTCTCTAGTCAGTTCATCTCTCTCTGTCCATTCTCTCTCTCTGTTTTACATACACCCAAATCCTTCTATTTTGTTTCACTCTCTATGTAGAGGCACAGGAGGCAGAGAGGAGTAAGGCCCAGGAAGAGGTTCAGAACCTGAAACAGCAGATACTGGACAGAGATAAGGCCGTCTGTGCCTTTGTGAACCTACAGCTTGAAGAGGGAAAGTAAGGACTTTCACTACTGTATTTTGTGTAAATAAGAGCTGTGTGTGTTTGTGTGTGTGTGTGTGTGTGTGAGTGTGTGCAGCTCCTTATTAAATCCAGAATCCACAAATCTACAAATGCATTTGCAGAATTTGTACAAATGCTCCAGTCTCTGTCCTGGATTATAATTGCGGATTACTTAGATAGTATTTTTGTGTTTACCTTGCAACAGCTGTAGACTACCGGTAAGCCGATGAAAAAGCTTAGATACATTTCTGCTAATTCTGTTTTGATAAGATATTATCAAAGCCATTTTATACAGCATGAATTTTTGAGGATCAGCACTTTGGAACAGCACAGTCAAAAATGTGAAGTCATTTGAACATGGCTTCTGTAGTCAGCTCTTTAATAAAACATTTTCGGTGTCTCACAAGAACAGAGAAGACTATAAAATATAGCTATGCAAATACTTAGCATATGTCTATCTTCCAGGAAGTCCTTCTTTATACTGTAACTGTTCAGACTGTGTGTGTGTGTGTGTCTGGCACATTGTAATGTTTACAATACTAAGATGCCTCCTTTTGTGTCTTTTTCAGGAGATTGTGTGGAGTGTAGATGTCACACTAAAAAGCCACCTGTTCAATATACCCATAACCACACACACACACACACACACACACACACATATTGTGTTCATATTGTATTTTTGGTCAGGAAAACAAAGAAATACTTCATATAAGTTCATCTCATTCAATACTTCATCTCCTTTGTTTCATTTTTCATTAAACACAGTGGAGAAGTCACAGATTATGAATATTAAAGACTTGCTCTGCACTGAAGTATTGTAGCTCACCAAGCACTGCTAGTTCAGATATGAGAGCTATCTTTACATGTGTCAAGAAAAATGCAGCTGAACATAAAGTGTTTTAAATTTAATATAATGTAATATTTCACTGACGATAACACATAGCATAAACATGATAAATGAATAACTGTACATTATTAATAAATTAGTAACTGTAATAACTACACCCATTTGTTTTTATTCTTCTTAAAAGTCTTATTATGTACTATGTTATGTATTATATTGCATTTCTTATAGCCACTAAGGTCAATACCCCTTGAGGACATGAGCAAGACAAATATAGCCTGTGTATCTCACAGAGAACAGTAAGAAATTAAGGTACATCCTCCCTCAAAATGAAAGTAAGGAACAAGTTAGTGAAAAGTGTGGCAAATGCCAACAGATAAGAATACTCCGTGCCTTACCCTGACCACTATCTTGAGGTCTCTCAAATCAAATGTCAAAAATGAGAACACTATGTTCCCAAATAAGTTCAAACTAAATGTGTGATCTCAGATATCGATATGCTCCTCCAAACATAGTTTGTGGTGGATAATAACCATAGTTTACTTAAGATTAAGGTATCAGAGCATTTATGAAGGTCTGTTTAGTTGTCAACGTTGGAGGCAATCCAAGCTGTGTCAATAATGTTCTCCTGTGTGTGATCTGATTCTTGTGATGGCTAAGTCTATCAGAAACTAATATCACTCACACACACACAAAGGATAAAACTGCTCATGATAGAGTAAATGTGTTTTAACTTTTAATCTGTGTTGTAACGAGTTAGGTATGGTGAAATGTGGTGATGATTCTAAGGGGTCAACAGCTTTGACAGACTAGCAAAACCAGTGTTTCCTCAGGTGGCCAAAAGTCCTGCCTCTATCCTCCCTTTTCATTACAAACAATATGGACAATGTCCATGACCTTCGGTGTGGGGAAAAGCCAGTCTGTAGGTACAACTTCATAATCAAATATAAGAGAAATATACACAAACCATACAAATAACAGACAATAAAAGGAAGCCCATTTGTATTTGAGTCCCTACCTAGCAAACATACTGTTGGTAGCCAAAGAAATCACTTATGCTTATGTTTTATTTTGAACATCAGTAATGTGAACAATCCAAAGAATTTGGATTCATATCAAATACGAAATAAAGTTGGAACACTTTTTAAAGAGGTCGCTATGTACTTGTACTGTATTTGATGCTATGAGAAGCAGTGGAGTGGAGTCTCACGCAGGCACTCTTTAAGAAACGTCAGTGCTTCACAAGCCATACGGATGGATGATGGATTTACCAACCCAAGCAACAGCAGGAAAACCAGTTTTGTTCACTTATTTTCCCCACCAACTTTCAAGAGGATTTACTTGAATGTTCCCTGGTCCCTGGCCAATCCTCTGGCTTGGAGTCTGAATGTCACAGGGTGAAAGCTCTGTAAAGGAATGCACATGGAACACAGTCTGAGTGTGATTTGTGCTATGACTGGAGGTGAGAACAGCAGTCTCACAGGTTTGGCCTGTCCGTAAGGAATTATGGACTTCACGGAAGACACACCCTACATGTTTGACTTATCTTCTTAATGTCAACAGGTACTGCGCGTCTGTCCTGCAGAATCCTGTTTCTGAGGTGGAAACCCGGAGGTTTCACTCACAATTGTTTTTTACTTATATGCTGAAGATAGGGCCATTGTAGGTATATATAAAAAAAAAACGTAGGCCATGGTTCTGTTATTCACTGGGCAGTCTCTGCCTCTGACAGTTCAAGTGACGCAGACTAGTGCTAGGCTACGGCTTAAAGAAGCACTGGTAACTATAGGGGGTGCAGTAGGTGCGACTGCACCTGGGCCCGTGGGTCTTGGGGCTCGTAGCCTGGGGTTTTTGCCCAAGAAATATTTGCGCAGGGGGAGGGGGCGTGGCGGCGGCGGTTAGTGACATACCCTGACAATGTCACAGTTTAAAGTGTTGTAGGCTGAATATCTGCGCAGGGGGAGGGGTGTGGCGGTGGCGGTTAGTGACATACCCTGACAATGTCACAGTTTAAAGTGTTGTAGGCTGAATATCTGCGCAGGGGGAGGGGGCGTGGCGGTGGTTACCAACATGGGGTACGGGACTGTAAAATGTTTGGGTACCACTGCCTTACGCCACTGACTAGGACCCGTCATAATAGCCTGCACCTGGGCCCGTCTTAACTACGTTACGCCACTGTGCACTGCCCCTGGCTGCTCATGATGTCAGTCATGGGACGTGCGCCCCTAGAAAAACATGCATGAACTTCATGTTTATGTGAATATCATGTTAATCAGGCTAGTTAGTGTTTAGAAAGTTACACTGCATTAGCCATCAGCTTATTGGAGCTGAAATTGAGGAAGTTCATTTGGGAAAATGCTTCACGGAAGTTCTTTTAGGGATATTCTTCACATGAAAGCAGTGCTTATTTTGCATGTGGGTCAACATCCAAGTTTAAATGAAATACAGACAGAATTAATGCTCACAGCCAGAATTTGCATGATTGAAGATTGCATTTCCTGTCCATTGATGCGGACACATATTCCCCTGGTCAACCTGAGCACACTTCTAGGTAATGCACCAACTGGTGACCAATCTTTAATTGAAAAGTGATAGCGTTTTTTCAAATCTACATGTGTGTGTGTGTGTGTGTGTGTGTGTGTGTGTGTGTTTAAACTCTCTGCTGGTAGACAGCCATGCCTTTTTGGCGGAGCTCTCTGCTGTACTGTTCTTCCTCCTGCTGCAGGACGGTTGTCAGCGCAGCGCGACGCACCTGCAGAGGCAACCGAAATGGGCAGAGATCAAACAGACAACAGACAGCACATGTTTGCCTGCATAGTCACACCGCAGGACACCTGTTCCTCCTTTTAGACACAAATAGATAAGCCTGGATTGAATGACCGCTTTTACAGTAATTACAGTAACTGCCACAAGCATCTCATCCTAATCCTGTGACAGGGACAATGAAATGAGAAACATGTATATAATAGGCACTTGGTCAAAACGGGTACTATGGCACTATGTCAAAGCATGTTAATAAAGTGCATAAAAGAAGCATAAAGCTACAAGAGCATGTGGAGATTTCAAGGTACGAGCTCCTTTGTGGACTAGAGTGGTTTGGAATAATGTCACCCCTAATCATGACATTGAGTAGCGTCATATCCTGCTGAAACTACTTTTAAAGGGCAACTAAATGCCAATGTCAATGTTTATTGTAAGAGATGATTAAACACACCTAGTGGAAATAATGTCAGAGGGTAATCACTTCAACAACTAACGCTTAAACACTGTCTACTGAGTGCCCCCTGGTGGTAGTATTAAAGTATGGAATAATAATGTTACCACTGTATGATGCCTCCCTTCCTAGCTTGAAACCAAGCAAAAAGATACAAAGCATCTGCCAAAGTTTACATACCCACTGACAAAAAAAAAATCCTGACTGGTAATCCATAAGCCAAATCTGTTAGTGCTGTTAGTGCTGTGTGTTTCTATACTGCCAATATGCGCTCTCAAACCCATTGGCGGTTGTGAGTGCATGGGTCAGATTAAAATGGCCTGTATGGTGGTGATGATGGTGTTGTCTGCGTGCTCTCTAGCATTGTAGGGACTACAGAACAGGCACGATGAGTCAGCATGTTCCCCATGCCTGTGCATTCACTCACTCCCACAATACACACACTTCTTTATTCCTGTCTGTACAGTGTGCACACACACACACACACACACATGTGCACGGACGCACGCACGCACACAAACACCATGAATTAGATGGGAGGGAGGCATCTAGAAGGCATAGAAGAAAACAGCACGGTAGCAACAGTGGGTACAAAAACAGGTGAAGGCCGGGTTGACTCACTAGTACAGTCTGTTAACAAATAAAGCTTTATGACGTTACAAAAGGCATTCTGAAGGGCAAACTGGCTTGAGTATTGTTTTGTTTCCCAGTCTCATATTGGCCTAAATCACTCCTTTAAGTCACCCAGCAGGACTTTCAACTTAAAAACTAACACTCAGCCACTATGTGCAGTTTGCTGGATACGGATACTGAGTCATCTACACAGAATTGTACATAACGGGGATGGATGGCCATGGATTAGAAACAGGGGAAACCTAAAACAGGCCTTACCAGCGTGAGAGCTGTAAGAGCCAGCTGGGTCTCTCTGTGCTGGCTAAGCTCACGTAGCTTCAGGGCTTTGGCAGAGGAGGACTCGGTGGAACACTCAAACTCAGCCTTCTGCATTATAATCCTGATGCTGAAAGCACAAAAAAGAGACAGAGAACTTTACAGCCACATTCCGCAAGGATTGGTATTTTCACTTGGTATTTTGTTTGGTACTGAACTCCCCCTAAAGTGGCGGAGTGTAGCTCACTTGTACACCACTGTCGTGAATACAAATCACGCTTTGAGACCCCCTAAAGGACAGTGCACATGTGTATTTGTTGACAAGCTGAAGGATATGGAACCGGCAAAGAAGGCTAATCCTCCGACAATGTGTTCATCGGTTTCTTCGTCACCTCTGCCATGATGTCCATACAGAGAATACTGCTCTAGCTTCGTCTTATAGCTAGCGCATGGGTCTAGTTGTTGTTGCGTGAGATGGTGCCATAAAGCACTATGTAGTTCTTGCACCCTGTGCCCCAAAGTTACATAGTGCAATACCTGGCGCACCAGGCGTGCTGTGGCAGTGTGTGGCACAGACAACATTCACCGTATTACAAGTTAGTGTACCACCAAAATGATTTTGATGCTGTCAAATGTGTATTTTGATAGATCCATGCTGCTTGCATTATTCAGAAAATTGCATGACTGCCATGTAAGATGCCTGGAGTAGCCTACATGCAGTGTCACTGATATACTTGCAGTAGGTTAAACCTTGCTTCAGACAAAAGATCATCATCCAGCACACTCCTCTCTCTAAATATTAAGTTTTACCTTAACTCTAAACTAAACACTCACCTCTCCAATTCTTCAATTCTGTCTTTTATTTTTTCCTCTTTCTATAAGAATTAAAAACAAAATAGGACTATTCAGAAGCTAGAAAATCACATTATTCCTTTTGCCACATGACAACTATCAATATTCCTTAATGTCCCAAAGATCTTGGCTACTCAGTTCCAAAGAAACAACTCAGACTAAACAGTAGACCTATTGTTTCTGACTGGAATCGTTTATGTAGGCTATGGCTTCCGAATAGGCTATCAAAAAAATGTCTTTGAAAGCATAATTTTGCCAGCTTCTTTTGTATGATAGCAACCTTAATAGTTGTTAACATCACCTTAATTAAGTCCCTCTGGTGTTGCATAAGTTTGTTTTTCGAACGATGCTCTGTTCTAAACATTTTTGCTTCAATTCGTATTAACCTAAAATAACAAAACTTTTAATCTAACAAAGTTTTTTGGTGTGGGGCTCGCTGTTAATCTAAATAAATCAAACTGTTGGTATAACAACGGTTGCCTATGAGTAACCAGATATTACATCATTAAGTCAATTTTGTAAAGCACCAATCAGAAGAATGCATTCAAACCATGTGACTGTGGTTACGTATGTTTTCATTTGGAAACCCGGAAGCCTGGCACGTTTCATTCATGCCCTGTCGTGTTTGTCCTGTCACTGTCATGTTTGAAAGTCAGATAGACGGGCACCGTTGTTGAAAACAGAAAGATGTTATCTGTTTTATTAAATACAGTTTGGAGGAAATGCTTTTCCTCTTTCTTCTAGGACACTTCCTTCGCCGGTAATCATTAAGAGATTTCAACAACATTATTTTTATGATGAAAGTCTAACAGCATTACCCTGGGTAGGCCAACGTTAGCTATTTATCGCTATCTTGATCTATAAACGAATGCTAACTGTATTTAGACTATATGCCGTGTATCGTTTTTTCATTATCATTTTAATTTACCTTAACATCTTAGACACATAGTCTTTAGCTTAATCTCAAACTCATCACTGGCTACATTAAAAGAGCCCCACTCTGTTTTCAAACTACAGCCCGGGACGGAACAGAAAAGGCACCTGTCGGCATTATGCTGCGACAAGGTTTATATGTAGTACGAGGACTTTATCGAGATGGCTTGAAACTGATTAGACTCGCAGGTCAGCAGTCTTTCAACCGGGCGCATTTGCCTGCATCCTATTGCCATCAGCCTATAGGTGTTCGTGCTCTTACGGTAAGGTGACATTTTACCTCATGTATTTGGTCCGTTTCTCTCCCCTTGACAACATTACACACATAGTAGTGAATCATAACAGTGAATCCGGTGTTTATCAGGTTGTCTTGACCTTTTACCCATATCCGTGCTCATACACGTGACATTACTACGGTTCTGCTAGTGACGATGTGACTTCACACGCATCAGAAATTGGCAAATTAAACAACTATAGATACAAAAATATACGCTATGTATTATATAACAAGCTACATACTATTTAATATTGTATCTATTTTTAAAAATACACGATCAATTTAATTCGTAATCCAAAGGCATAATAATTGGTACCTCATGCGTCCTTTGGCCAGCAGATGTCGTCATGGCCTTTCTCTTCGAAACCACGGGACTACAGCCTGCCCAATGAGTCATGGAGTCCAGAGATGCAGAAGTTATATGACCACTACAACGCATTATGCGAAGTTGAGGAGGAAGGAGAGAAGAAGAGGGGAGCGTGGTGGAGGCTACCCAGCTACAACCGCACTCTTAAATATGCAACTGGTAAATAGAACACTAACTTAAAAAGTTCTGAGGCTGCATTCTTGGTCTCATGAAAACGTCCACAATACGTCTCTCTTTTCTTTATCTGTCTCTATTTTAGGAGAGTGCACAGATGTTAAGTAATTGTATATCAACCAAGATGCCATATACCAACGAAGTCAAGAGGGTGTAAAACCCATTGCCTGTATATAATGTGCAAGTGGTTATCTACTTTTTTATCATGCAGCCTATTTATTCATTTTTTGTCCGCAAATCAACCACCGCACGAACACACACACACACACACACACACACACAGAAGCGTGCGCGCACGCACTCAAACTCACACATAAATAGACACATACACATGTAAGCAATACTTAAGTACCCCATAGCACACACATGTAGTATACAAACGGTAGTTTGTATCCAAACAAGGGACTGGAAAGCAAATAAATATTGTATACAAACAGACACAGTACAAATGTTGCATTATTTGCCTTGGTTTAGATTGCCCTATATGCAATGACTTATTTACATTTTCCTATAGGACATTTTTTTTAACTCGCCATGACCAACTCAAGTTCTCCGGTGACCTCTTTACCCTGCCTTACTCCCCAGGCGGCCGGTGCCTCAGTAAGCTTCTGCAGGCCAAGGCCAGGCTCTTCACCCGGAACATTGAGGAACCAGGAGCAGGCTTTGAGTACGTGGTCTTCCTCAACAAACCGGAGAAGAGCTGTGTGTGTGTGTTCCAGGCTGGACACCTTCTGGAGGGGCCGCCAGGGTAAGGACCAAGCCATGGCAGACTATTAACCAACCAAGTTTCTATGCTTTGATATTAAATCACTGTGAGCTGAACAATATGTGTTTTGAAATATAACTAAGGATATGTGGTTTTATTTAATGGCATAAGCAGGTTGTGGGGGGTGGGAGCACTGCAATGACCATGTTAGTGTTATTGTGTGACTATTGTTATGAATTCACATGCTAGGCACGTCCACGGGGGAGCGATTGCCACCATGATAGACTCTGTGACGGGAACACTCGCAACCTATCTGTCAGGACCTGTCATGACGGCTAACCTCAACATGAATTACCGCAGGTAACTTTTAAGCACAGAGGAATGAGGCGACAGAAAATACAAAATTTGTGCAGCTCTTTTTTTTACATTACACCTCCTGCTTTCATCCAGTATGTCTCTTTTATTCAGTATTATCTCAATATAAGTGACTGAAAAATGCAGTGGCACAAGTAAATAGCCTTGCAGAAAGTGTTATGGGCAGTCCTCGACTCAAATCCCATACGCTTTTTGTCAAATTCAGGAAACTGCTCCTCACAGTCCTTTAGCTGTTCGTAGAGTGTTTGCACTCAAAAACACTTGTTTCCGTATACAGCCCTGGCTCTGTAAATGGGAAACAAATATAGTGGCTTGGACCGAGCCATAAGCAATCCCAGCCAATCAACACCGTGCTTCAGCTGCATGGAAGGGAGGGGTGTCATTTGATTGGCTCTTGAGTACTATCCGCCACCTTTTGCGAAACCAAAACCAAATTGCAGTATAATCGAATGTTATAGATGCCAGTCTTTTTTGCATTGTGCCGCCTTAACTTGTTATTGAAATTAATTGAGCTGATCATTTGGGCTCATTGCCAGATCAGACTTCAACAGTTATCTAGTCTATGTGGTAATTCATGCGGAATGGATATGTTCTGGTCTAAATTGGAATACAATTTCCACT
Source organism: Clupea harengus (assembly GCF_900700415.2). Classification (NCBI taxonomy): domain Eukaryota; kingdom Metazoa; phylum Chordata; class Actinopteri; order Clupeiformes; family Clupeidae; genus Clupea; species Clupea harengus. The sequence goes on along the minus strand of NC_045162.1, from coordinate 9,357,029 downwards.
TTCCACTCAGTTTTAACTGAGGGGTTCTGAGAAGAGGTACATCACATAGTTAGCGATGTTACCAGCTGACCCCGTGGTTCTCAAGCTTTTTCCCTCGGAGTTCCCCCACACTTGTGTTTAAGGACAGCTAAGCCCCCCCCCCCCTCCCCAGTCTGTACACACACACTCTCAAAATAATTAAGTGATTCATTCCAAATCTTTATTTGGGCAAAAATTAACTCAATTCAACTATAGATAGTTTTTTCCTTTTCTCTTTGCTTAGTATAATTAACACCCCTTTTAGTTAAATTTATATTTGTGGATGTAGGTATATCAATATGCCATTAGCTGGCTTCTTGCCACAAATGACACATTCTGGCCGAGTCCTTCAATAAAACCAAAGTTTAGGTAACTCTCGAGATATAGTCTTTCTTTATGTTTTGATACTGATGAGTCATCAGCACATTTCGTTAAGTTAATTCAGTCATAAAATTGTGACGCTCCGACTGGAGGAAAAACGAGGATGAGCTGGGATGAGCTAGTCACCTAGCTGCTAGTTGACCTGGTGAAACTGATTGAGAGTGGGGGTCTCAAAGGTTGAGAGGTCACAGAGATGTTGCCTACTAGGTAGCCCACTATTTCTGTGTGAGGACCATAAAAATGATCTTTTTAAATAGTTTTATATACAGATGTGTATTAATAATAATAATAATAATAATAATAATCCAGTAAGTGTGTTATTATTATTTTATTTAACATGTGCCAATCTAATTCTAACAACTTCAACCTCAACCTTCAACCTGACAACCTCAGAGCAGATAAGGCATCGCCGTCCCCTGCGATCTTTGGGGCCCAGACCCCAGGTGTTGAACAATGGTTCTAACCTAATGAAATGATTAATGGAATGTCTGGCCTTGAAATAAGGCTACCTGGACTAAACACCTACATATTGAGCTACTACATTTAATAATTTATGCAAGTAAGCCTCTAGAATGCAGCTAGTTTAATACAGTATCATTATCATTACACGCCTGTTTTTTTCTTTTTGTGAATATATTCTGCGTTTGGATTTTGGATATTTCTATCAAATTAATACTAATGATGAAAAGTCAACAACATTTAAGCATAAGGCTTTCTCTTGTTTTCTGTGGTTTTATCCTGTTTTTCTAATTGCTACATTTACGTGTCTCTGCATGTCTCTGTCTAAAAAAACAGAACTTTACCATTAATTGAAAAAGCGGACAAGAAAATGTTTCATTCGTCATGTTTACTCTGGAATAGAGATAATCTAGTGCATTTACATTTGTAATTCATGCAAGATGGATGTAGTTTTGGTGTAAGGTGGAGTAAGATTTTAACTCTTTTCAATTTAAACAAAATAGGTATGAGGAGCATGTTTGGATATCAATGTCAATTCATTTGTACTTGCACTGTGAGTTTAGGTATCAATATTAAGTCACAACAGGCTATTTTTGTAATTGGCTACAGGTTCCATACTTGAGCGAACCTTGTATTTTCTCTTTCTGTGACGCCTCACGGTCCTGGCCCTAATTGTGTGACAGCTATGATGATGGCCTCTCAGTTTCATCAGTCTCACTAGTGCGCAGTTAAGGCCTTGTGTGTGTGTGTGTTTGTGTGTGTGTGTGTGTGTGTGTGTGTGTGTGTGTGTGTGTGTGTGTGCTTTCTCATTTGTATGTTTGTTTGGTTTGGTTGCTTGGTTGGTGTCTCTTATGATGACCTGTCCCTCTCCTTCCAAGCCCCATCCCTCTGGGCAGTGTGGTGTTGGTGCACTGTGCGCTGGAGAAGGTTGAGGGCCGCAAAACCTTCATTTCCTGTCGGGTAACCAGCTCAGATAGAGCCAAACTGCACACAGACGCCACAGGTATGAAACACACAGTCCTGCTTATCTTGAATGAAGAGTCATCTCACATACACATATATACATACAGTATATACGTATATACACACACACACACACACACACACACACACACACACACACACACTCATATACACACATACGTACACACAAACACTCATATGTACGCACACATACATACAAACACACTCCCACTTATCATGTCCTACACATGCTACATATTTATACACTTATCGTGACCCTGTCATGTTTATCAGATATGGCCCATACACATTCACACCCTGTTTTTTTACTTTTGTAAGTAAACGTTGTGGTCGTTGTGGTCGTGCATATTCTGTGTACACCCACTGTGCGCGGGTCCAGTGATCTAACGCTGAGCAGAGTGAGTTTTTTTTTCTGTTGAGTATTTAGCATTTGGTGAATTTTTTTTTCTCCTTTCTTTTTTTAGGCTCTTCCAGATAAGCCCCATATCATGACTGTGTTGTGTTTGTGTGCGTGTGTGTGTTTCACTTCACAGGGTTATTTCTGACGATTAATGTGGGCCACCTATTTGGAGCGTGATGTACAAGCCAACCTGTGCCGCAAAAAAAATAAACGGGCTCAACATGTGGGAAACGTACCTGGCATCCAGAGCCGAGGCCTTCTTAGAGAGAATAAGTGTTGGCGTGTTTGTATGAGTGCATACTGTGTTTCTCTATGCATATGAGAGTATATGCGAGTATGTGTGTTTAGTTTTGTTTTTTTAACATGGAAGGGAAGGACTGACCAATCCAACGAACATGTTACCTCTTTGACTAGACATGTTAATCTCTCCCTCCCCATTGCCTTTCTCCATAGCCCCCCCCCCCCCTTTTTATGTTGAACCCCCTACCTCTATTGTTACAAGGGATGTAGCGTACCTATGTCAGTTATCGGACAGTGTCAAACATCTGCCATTCTGTTAAACAATCAAAATGCTAAGTTTAATAATGGATTAACAATCTATAACTTCAGTTTAATAATGGATTCACATGACAACGCGAACATTTGCTGATAACACACGTTGTCCGATAATTAACACCGTTACGATAAGGCTGTTCTTCATTTAGTTATCGCTGTATATTTATCAACAAAGTATTTATTGTCATGTAACAAAAGTATAATTTCACCATAGCCTTTAATATTTATTTTAAAAACAATATGGGGTGGCCTTCTGATAATACATAACTGATGGTGTTTTGCAGTTATTGTTCAATGCAGCTGTGTGAACTCGATAATAAATATTTCTGGAAAACTCTGAGTGTGCATGAAATTTCGTTGACATTGAAGTGACTGCATTTTGTCAGCTTTGGCTTGATGTGAGAGAAGTACCGAAACAATATCATCACTTGGGGAAAGACAAAACCTTAAAAAATTGACCTTGGAAAAGAATTTGAGGTTGTTTTCTTTCCAGACACTTTGCAGTTCTTTGCAGGACAATAATACATCTGGACAGACTTAATCACTGAGTAAACTCTGCGCAATCTTTATTTGGCTGAATCATTTCAGTTGCAGTCACTTGCAGATGTATTTAAGATTCTCACAACTACACCTTTTCATATGGTAAATGAACATTTGCCTCTCACATACCCTAATGAAAGACTGCTAGGAGCGCTGACACCATGCAATTATCTGTGATCCACACCTGGGTTTTAAACATGAGGCTTAGTCTGACAAAGAAACGGACGTCCAACTGAAGTCCAAATGACACAATAATATGAATCATGGGACGAAATTAAATGGAATCATGGAACAAAAATGGTGGTTTCGGTCCTTTCTGTCTCTTCCTTCTGTTTTCTGTTTTCCTTCTTTATGTTATTCTTGAGTCAGTTGCGGTTCGTCCAGAGCATCTGTTCTGATTGAAATGAGAGGATATTTCCCAGGCCAGTGACTTTTATGTAGTTAATATGGGGAGATGAATCTGAGTGGTTTCTTGTCACATTGACAGTACTTAACTCATGAAAGCAGACTTTGAAAGCTGTTTGTTATTTCTTGTGTTGTTTAACCACTTCACTTGCTACCAAGTAAACTTCTTTTAATGAGTTTCATTTGAATCTCAATAGTGAAACCTCTGGCTGGTATACCTGTCCTATTTTATGGGGGATGTAGGCCATAGAAAGCCTGTCCAATGTCAATTCATTTTTTATAGACTTTGCAACAATAAGCATCAAAACTCTAGTCCCTAATACTTATCAGTTGCTGTAAAGTGTTGGCAATAGTTGGTATTCTGTTAAATATTTATTTTATAACTTTGTTCAATACATGATGAAATGTTTTTTTCACAATGACACCATCAGTTAAATTATTTTAAATAGTTGAAAAACACTCATTTAAGATACGAAGCAAACTCATTTACACAAATCTGAGCTAAAATCATACACTCGCTGTCTGTGTGTGCGCATGTTTGTGTGTGTATCTGACATTCATGAATGGCAACTGAATACCACAACGTTACTGTAATATCTGTAATATCTTGTCCGCATCTGATGGTTTTTGCATTATTTTATGAACAAATGCAGAGTAAGTATTACTCTGTGACATATCTACCTCACCTCATAAGATTGCAGGACGAGGCTATACTGCTTTATGATTCTGTACAAGAGTTCCAGACCAGCAGGATTGGCAGACTGACAGACTGTCGCTCCCTAGATCAGATTTAGCCGAAGGTAAACACTATGACTCAAGTAAAACGAACTAGATGTGTGTCTGATCATGCCAGACTAAAGGAGCACAAGATAGTCCTCGAAAACCTCGACGCTTATTCTCGAGCCATCTCACATTTCAGTGTAAAATATAGTATGATGAAATTACTTGTTTGGACGACATGAATTCTTACAGATCTGACCAGCTAAAAGAAGTGTGGGAGACCACAGTTGTAAACACGGGACTAGTATGCCGTTTTCACCTTTACACTGCATTAATTACCATCGACCCAATGTATCTCTTTCAAACGAATTATTGCCCAAACGTAAATGACACGACTCTCTTGGGATTCACAGTGTGGTTTAGTCAGTGTGTGTGTGTGTGTGTGTGTTTATGCACACAGTAAATTCTAGCTCTCATCAGGTTAATTGTGAGGGTAAAATGCTGGCCAAAATAGGTCGCAAAAGGGTGGGTGTCTACAGGAGAAGCCTGTGGTTAAACGGGTAGGATATTGGCTTTTGTGGAAGACCCGACCTTAAACTGGTTTTGACCATTTTCCACCGTCTATGCACACCACAACTCTCTCTCGCTCTGCTGTATGCATTTTCAAAGCAAACTCAATGCAGAAATAATAAAAACGATGATGTATAGAATAATATGTTGTCTGAAGACCGCAGATAACCCTGTCAGAAGTGTAAGCGCTAAATTGCGCATTTAAGCAATTCTTTTTAAATCAATTTCCGTTGATTGGTGAAGGACAAGTTATCTAGATATCGCCCCAGATAACTGTGCAGTGATTAAATTAATAATGTTTAGCCAAGTAGAGTAAGAAGCGAATGGCGCTTTTGTTTTAAGTACATTGATTGGCAGTGCATGACCTTGATTCTCTAGACTCTAGATTTCTAGGCGAATTGCATTTCACTTATCTTTTTTTTTAAGTAGTTTCTCAATATATTTTATAATCTTCATATATTTTATTGAGTACATGCTGTGTTTTTTTTTTTTTTTTTAATGTAGCCTAAACACCTGAACATTGCAGAATTTAAACTTCAGAATTATATGCTACCATTCAGGATAAAGAAGAATTATGCAACCGCGCAATTGAGTGTAGGCCCAACAGGGATTAATACACTTACGCTGTCCAATTGTCTCTCAAAAAGCCAACATAAACAACCATAAAGAATTTTGTCCGTGTGCAGAAAACAATGAAAATGTGTGATATACCCTACACTGACATCGTCTTGGCCGCATAGATATATTTCAATAGACAGACAAGACATATAGATAGCCAAAACAGGCTCAGATGGGAGTCGGGGATGGGATAATATGTTTGGATCTGATTTGTTAAACTGTAATTTTAGGCCTACTTCTAATTCATACACAGAAAGTGAGTTTGCCAGTCGTAAACTAAACCATGTAGGCCTAATTGCCCGTGCGAACCAGAGCCCGTTACATAATCGCCGGTGACATAACCGAGTGTGAGCTGGGGACGGCGCGAGAGCACCGCTAACGGGACCAGAGCGCGCAAGCCGGTGATTTTCCAAGGGCGGTCAGTGGTGCTCTGTCCCGGTGACTCGGCAATCAGCTGCTTTCCCCTCCTCGAAATGACAACAGTGGCGTGCCCGTCCAACCACAGACCTACCGGTTGCGACAAAACAACCTCAGCAAGGAACGGAATTTAGCTTTAGCGCCAGGATCAGAAGAAACGGGAACTTTTTACTTTAATTTCTCTTATAGATAACTCTCAAAGGAACATTACCCCTCTTAATAGTCATGGCGATGTGCCTGCTTAAACGCTTGCGTCGGCCGGGGCGCTAGCGCAGCAGGTGTCTATAACGTATAGGCTGCCATGCAACCAGCATTTAGTTTTAAATGAGTTTTAAATTAACGAAGAAGGAAGGACACTTTTTTATCTTAAAAAATAGAGAAAAGCCTGTCTCAGTGAACAGGTGAGCGAAGCATTGGTGGATCTGAGAACGAGTTTTGCGCCAAGTTGATAGAAAGTTATGGAAAAGGACTATCCTAATTCGCCGGAGGGATATAGCAACGACGTACAAACCAAATCTGGTAAGGAATGAATCGTTAATAGGTGCTGGACATACAAAACCGCTAAGTTTACTGTATTCAAGTAATGATTTAGGAGTTTGAATATTGCGCAACAGTCTAGCTCAGAGTGGGTGGCTTTCATGTTCTCATGGGGTTTGGTTTATTTGTGTGTGCGTGCTTGTGTGCGTGCATGTGTGCGCGCATTCGCGCAAACATGGCTGTATATTGAGGTGCGATCATGCATGCGTACCAAACCAGCAAGAGGTTAGCATAGTGACACATTAATAATGAATAATGAATTGTAATAAGGTTCCAAACATTTTTTACACTCTGACTGGTGCTTTTTTGCATTTCCTTCATTTCCCCAGCCACGCACACACACATACAGACACAGAGAGAGAGAGAGACAGAGAGAGAGAGAGAGAGAGAGAGAGAGAGAGAGAGACAGAGAGATTAACTTTTGTGCTATCTGTTAATGAACAGGTCATTGTTCACGAGCTTTGACCAAGTCACAAGATCATTAGATAGATCTGACACAGGTCTGACCAAGGGGGCACAGGTCACAAATCACAGGATTATAAAATTGAAGGAAAACTGCATTTGTTTTAGGACCTCATTCACATATACAGTTTCATTATCTACACTGCTGAAACATTTATTTTCTTTTAGATATGTCTTGACAATAGCCTCCCTGTCTGTCACACACTCACACACACACACACACACACACACACACACACACACACCTAAAGACGGTTTTGGAAAATGTTTCTCTTTTTTAACATTAAACAGACTTTTATTACATTTTTCGGATTGTTTTCCTTAGTTTGGCAGGTAAATTCAAGAAATCGATTTCTCTGATCACAATCCATTCATCTCTCTTTCCCTTTCTCTGTCTCTGTGAATGGTGCTGTGTTGTAAGAGCGCTGTAATCTGGATTATAGTTGGGATTAGGGGTTAGTGTGTCTGTTTGGACTTCACCTCTATTTCCAGAAGCCGATTGGCTAATTTCAGATCCACTGATTGACCCCGTTCAACCTACTGGACAAATTACTTCAATACGCACTCACACTCAGACGCACCCAAACCACACTTTAAGTATATAAAGTACATTGTCTACATTTAGCCGATGGTAAACACTATGATCCAAGTGAATCGATTTGGATGTGTCTGATCATGCCAGACTATAGGAGCACAAGATAGTCCTCGAAACCTCAACGCTTATTCTCGAGCCATTTCACATTTCAGTGTAACATATTGTATGATGAAATCACACTTTAAGAATACAAAGTACATTTGCTTGTCTGTGATGAGTGTGAATTGATGTGTTTTGCTCTTCGCCTTGCTATTGCCAGACTTTGAAGAGGGGGAATCACTCTCAGACGAGGTTTACATCTGAAGATGAATTGTGTCCTTGATGGTAGACGATTCATAGTTGTAGTAATAAAAGTACTATAAAAATGAATGTTTGAGTGCAGACTTGTTCACATGTAAAGCTATTGTAATGTGTCATAAATCATAACAGCCTTTTTAATTTAAGCATGAAAAAAATGTGAGTAAAGCATGCAGCTATTGTAGGCTACTGTATCAGATAATGTAGGTTTGTTCACATTGACTAATTTCCATTTTAATAATGTTAGTCAAGAGATCCTAAATGCAAAGTGCAAGATATTAGTTAGCATATGAAACATATACACCAGCATTAACTATTGTTGTAATTTATTAATGCTGAAATTCATGATTTTTTTATTTTTAAATAATGGAATATTAGGCGTCCTCTGCTCTTGCCAGAACATGGTTTTTGCTTTGCCATGAGTGCATGACAGGTTTTCAGTATGGACCCTCTGAGCAGGTCGATTTAAGAAAAGCTGTGTGAATGGAGTTGATTTAAACATTTACTGTGAGAGGTCAAGAAGGGGACTTCTCTTTATATGCCTAACTGTGCAAGAATGTTTGGAACTGCTGGTTTTATTGTTGTGAAGCTACACGTGAGCTACTGCAGATAGTCTCAAACATCCGAATTTACAAGTTAGGTAAATATGATGGCTTGCTATATGGCCAAGAAATTAGAATGGAAATCCCATCACTGAAAAGCTTTATAAGATAGGTCTTCTGTTGGAATCACCTCTCCCGCCACTGTGTATTAGAGTGTGTCTGCATCTAAAGAGCACGTCAGTAGACAGTGGTCACTGTCAGTTGGCTGAACTCTACTAGATTTATAGCCAGGCAATCAGAGAGGACACCTAGTGTGGCAATAGCATGGGTCCTAAGGATTACATAACAGTCACTCAGCACAGCTGCCACCACACACACACACAGAGAGACACAGATACTCAGACCCATACATGCGTACACACACTGATAAACTAAACTGACATATGATCATCCATTATCGCCATCTGACATACACTCAGGAGCAGTTGGGTGCATACTGTCAGAGATATACACTCACATTACACACACACACACACACACACACACACACAAACACACAACCACAATGCCCGTCAGAGAAAGAAGAAGAGGACGTCACAGCTAAACAAACAAAAAGAGAGAACGGAAAAAGAGGGAAACACTAAGTGAATTATGTCATACTGCATGGTACCCAAGAAAGGTAAATGAAGGCGCTGTCATGCCTTAAGTTAAGTAAAGCCCCTTACCTATCACTGCAGACTGCCCACATTGCACAGCAGTGTATGAATTATTTGTGGAATGAGATTGGTTGAATGGTTGATGAAAGAAGTGTGTCAGTGAATGTGTGTTAGAGTTTATATTGGTGTTTAAGCGAGTCTCTCAGTGTGTGTGTGTGTGTGTGTTTGTGGGTGTATGTACAGTATGTGTTGATGTCTATTTGCTTTAAATTGGGTAAGCTGTGTTGTTAGATAAGCAGCATTATCAGGACTCAATGAGCAAAGGCTTGAACCTGACAGGGTTATCCAACCTGCACTTACAGTAGATTACATGCACACGTGCTCTCTCACACACACACACACACACACACACACACACACACACACACACACACACACACACACACACAGAGATACACACACACACACACACAGAGAGAGAGAGAGAGAGTGAGAGAGAGAGAGAGAGATACACACATGCCAAAACACAGAGAGAGAGAGAGAGAGAAAGTGAGAGAGAACTTAGATCTTTTAAGAAGCTCCTTATATCACTTCAGCCACACGAGACCAGGACTTTTAATCTCCATTCAGTAGTCAAGTCTCTCTCTCACTCTCTCTCTCTCTCTCTTTTTTATCTTGTCTTCTCGCTGTCTGATGGTTTTCCTGTCTTTTTAAAATAAATCTTTTCTTCACTCTTTCGAGAGAGAGAAAGGCAGGGGGAAGCCGTGGTTGTAGTTCTTGCTGACACATCTGTCTGTCAGAAGTGGAACAGTAGAAAGTGTTTTCCATTTAGTGCTTTAATTGAGTGAAACAATTTGCCGTTCTGGAAATGTCTGTTATTGCTGATCCATAAACCTTCTGCGAAGACAGATCTGCATTGTTTAAAGAGCTGGATGCCTGATGCATAATTGCTATGTGTTTATGTGTGAGTGAGTGTTTGTGTGTGTGTGTGTGTGTGTGTGTGTTTGTATCTGTCTTTGTGTCTGTGCACATGTCTGTATGTGTGCATGTTTGTCTAACCATTGTAACTAATTTTAACTGACTAAATTAGCGTCATTAATATCTTTGTGGTCGGGCTGGGCAATATATATCGAATTTATTTGAATATTTTTTGTTTTCGAACGATGTGCAAAAATGCATAAATTGCAAAAAACGAGATTAGTTCTTCCTCAGCTATCCCTCAAACGCCAGTGCTCTCGGCGTTACTAAGTTAGGGCAGGGACAATGGAGTGTAGCCATCCAGTGATATGTTAAGACGCCGATTTGGAATTGAAACTATAATAATAGTAATAATAGTAATTGTGTATTTTGTGTTGTGATCATTTATTTTTCTATTGTATGTGCGCAGACGGTTTTTCATCTGGAAAACTTTACTCAAAAGGACATTTTGGATGACTTTTTGGACTTTGGATTGTTATCCACTATAAAATCTTTATACACAAAGAGAAATTTATGAAATTTAAAACAAAGGACAATCGAGATTTCATTCTGTTACATAGCGCCGTATTTATTGTAGTCAGAAAAAAAATCAAGATTACATTTTTTTTTACCATATCGCCCAGCCGTACGTTGCGGTGTTAATTGTGGATTGATGTTCTTCACTGCTCTTAACCTGCTGTTTCTTTGAAAAAGGTAGTTGTATGTTGTTGTTTGATTGCGTAGTAGACTTTCCCCACTGTTAAAGACATCCTGTCCTCTTGCTTCAGGTTTGACTTTTAGTGTGAACCGTGTTTGAAGCTGTGACAAAGAGATCTGAGGGAAGAGCCGATGCGTGGGGTGATTTCCTAAACACTGTGATCTTAGGTCCACTCCTACACTCGTAGAGGAGGCCTACGATGCGCTGAGGATGTCTTCTCTTCCTCTTGTCAACATGTAAAAGCTCCCCAATTAATGTCATGTAATTGAGCACATCGGGTCTGTGAGTTACTATACACTTTTGGAGATCCAGATGTAAATATATTGTAGTGCATGGCTGCATGTGTGTGGGTGTGTGTGTGTTTAAATATGATAGCTAATATCTTTTTTTTTGTGTGTGTGTGTGTGTGTGAGTGTGTGTGTGTGTGTGTGTGCGTGTGTGTGTGTGACTGCATGTGCGTGACTTTGTTTCAAAGTACGTTACCAAGTGCCGCCCCCCATGCCTTCTGCATTCCGCTATATAAGCAAAAATGATTTTTATGAAAGGGAGATTTAGAGACGGTGTAGACACAGAAAAAGAATGCGAAGCCACAGAACCCTCGAGAGAAAGAGAGAGAGGAAGGAAGGAAGAAAGAGAGAGAGAGAGAAAGAGACAAAGGGAGGGAGAGTTACGCAGGTCTCAGCCCACTGATGTTTATCAAAAGCTCTCCAGACACACAAACGCAGTCTATAAATAAATATCGGAAATGAATTTAAAGGTATGGTCAAATGTCAGAAAAGGTGTCTAGGTGCACATCTGTGTGTGTGTGTGTGTGTGTGTGTGTGTGTGTGTGTGTGTGTGTGTGTGTGTGTGTGTGTGTGTGTGTGTGTCTATAGAGTACTGCCCACCCCCGTATCTCTCTCGCTCTGTGTGTGGTAGGGTGTCAGACAGATGTGTGTGTAGAAGTCCTATTTGATCATTTTAAGAAGGAAAAATGTCCAAAAAAGTGGCCATTGCTTTGTGTTTGTGTGTACATGAGTTTGTGTGTGTGTGTGTGTACATCAGTGAGTGTGTGTGTGTGTGTGTGTGTGGGTGTGGATGTGTACATGAGTTTGTGTGTGTGTGTGTGTACATGAGTGTGTGTGTGTGTGTGTGTGTGTGTGTGTAAGTGTGTGTGTACATGAGTGTGTGTGTGTGTGTGTGTGTGTGTGTGTGTGTGTGTGTACATGTGTGTGTGAGTGAAAGACAGAGAGATAGTGCTTTATATGTGTTTACTATGAAGTGGACAGTTATTGTTCAGGATGCTTTATTCTAGCACCGAGGGTTTTGTTGCATGGCAACATCTGTGCGTTTAATTGTGTTTTTTGACATATTTTTTCTCCTTACTTTTGCAGAGAACCCAACACCGAAGAAGACTCATTTGAGTAAGTATACAAACTTGACAGCATTTGTAAGTGTGTATGTGTGTGTTTGTGTGAATGAGTGAGTGAGTGAGTGCGTGCATTTGTTTTGTTGTTCATAGTTAGGTGCATATTTCTGTCACGTATGAATGGGGACCCTTGTCCACTTGGACTTAAAGAGTTTGTATGGTTTTATCTGTATTAATGGCAAATGTGTGTGTGTGTGTGTGTGTGTGTGTGTGTGTGTGTGTGTGTGTGTGTGTGTGTGTGTGTGTGTGTGTGTGTGTGTGTGTGTGTGAAGGCGAAAGCTCATCTCTTTGTGTGTTTATGTACTTACTGGATGTGTATGTAGGCTAATAATCTTCTGAGCTGTGGTTCAGCAGAGTCATTTGGTCTTTGTACACCTGTTTAACAAAGGCATGTGTGAGGAAGCTATAGTCACACATATTGTATAGACGCTTATATGTGCGTGCACATACACACACACAAACACACACACACGGTCTGCACCTGTTTGTTTATAAGAGTGTGCCTCTGCCACTGTGGTTATGTGAGGAGAGAAAGAGAGGGCGAGGGAGAGACAGATAGAGAGAGAGAGAGAGAGAGAGAGAGAGAGGGAGAGAGAAAGAGAGAGCGATAGCAAGGCAGGGGTGCTAACCACCTGAGCTCTGATAATATCTCTGCCTATTTATGTCTGAGGCTGAAGTGAGGGCCTCACTGTGCATGTGCATGCCTGCTTGTTTGTTGTGTGTGTGTGTGTGTGTGTGTGTGTCTATGTGTGTGTGTGTGTGTGTGTGTGTGTGTGTGTGTGTGTGTGTGTGTGTGTGTGTGTGTGTGTGTGTGTGTGTGTGTGTGTGTATTTGATATGTATGTGTATGTAGTTCTTTGTGTTTGTTTTTGTGGCTGCATTTTTTTGATGGCCGTAATTTTAAGTAGTAGTACAAATTTATAGTACATTTGTATTGGTTAGTGTAGAACCAACCTGCCAGTAGTATATGGCCCTGTGCCCCAAGCACATAGAAATGACCAGCAGCCAGGAGTTACTCATGCCAGTAGACATTCTATTTTTGTCTGTTTGAGATAAAAGACACAATTCATCCATGTCATTGAATTGCTAATTATATGTGCTCATTGTATTGCTGTAGAATAGTTATAGTAACTTGTAAGGTTCTGAGGTCAAAGGGCATTTTGACATTCTTAGGAAGAGTGTCTAATCTCTTGCATAACGTTGCAATTACTTATTAACTAATGAGTTGTTTTATTATACTTTTAAGTACAGTAGTAGCAGTAGTAGTTCAAGTATAGTGCACAATGTGAAGCCTCATTCACAGTACTGCTGTAACTGCTGCTCAATTTTTTTCATTTCAGTTCTGTCCGCTACTAACAAATGCTAAATTCACAGACAAAACCTAATGTCTGGATTCAAATCAGTTGCATCTCTGCAGTCCAGATTTTCAGATGCTTTAAGACTCTAAAATTCTGTTTAGCAAAAAAACGTTTGTAACTGCTGGCTACATTTACATATATACAGTCTTTTAGTGACTCGTTTGATCTAATTGCTGAAGCCTTTCCTATTGGCTGAGGAGGGCTGTCATTCAAAGATGTCAGTGCATGATGCCATCCAGCTGTTCTGCATGAGGGTACAAAGGGTGGGTGGGGTTAGAATTCCCCTCTGTGTGCATCAGATGCAGGTGTGGTGAGAGAGTACAGAGCGACAGACAGACGTGGAGAGAAAGAGAACAAGTAAGACTGAAAGAGAGAGGGAAAGAAAGGGAGTTAAAGAGAGAGAGAAGGGAGAAAGAGGGGGGGAGAGAGTGTAACAGGTGTCTTATCAGTGAAGTGCGGTTTGGATCAAATTGAACAAGTCAGGTGTTAAGATAACAGATGAATGAAAAAATAGATTGAGGCAGTGAAGAAAAGAAAGAGAGAGATAGAGAGAGAAAGAAAGAGAGAGAGAGAGAAAGAAAGCGAGAGAGAGAGAGAGAGAGAGAACAGTAGGAGAGGGAGAAAGTATAAATATAGTGCAGCCGATGAGCTTGTCTGGGTTATGGAAAGGATACAGTGTGTTGGTAACTTAGAAACTTTCGATAGAGAAAGAGGGGAGAGGAGACAATAGACATACCTGTGTGTTGTGTTTGAATGTGTCAGGAGACCATAGAGATACGTGTGTGTTGTGTTTGAATGTGTTAGGGACAGGCCTGTCTTCCTCCTGTTTGAGTGCGTGTGAGTGTGTTTGTGTGTGAATGTCTGAGTCAGTGCTCACTGGGGTATAGGCAGTCAGACATAGAAGCAACAGACAGACAGACAGACAAACATAACCCGGGGTTCACAAACTCACTTTTTTGACAGTTTCTCTCACTTGTCAGCCCAACTGAAGAGGGAGGGATTGTGATTGAGCTGACAGAGGGAGACAGAGAGAGAAAGAGAGAGAGAGAGAGAAAGAAAGACAGAGAGAGAGTGAGAGGGTGAGACATACCTATAGAAAGACGGAGAAGAAACAGCACCAACAATGATGCGAGGTAGGATTACTGATATGAAGTATTTGTGGAATGTGTATGCTTATGTTCATCATTTGTACATATCTGTGTGGAAAGTTTGTTTGTTTGTGTTTGTGTATGTTTGTCCATGTGGTCGTTTGTGGAAAAACTAATACTTGCCTATTGTTTCCATTGCACTTCTCAAGTACGTAATGCATGGCATATGATTTTCTTCTAAGTTGACACAAGAATTGTTGTGTGTTTTTATTTAGTTAATAGTCCACAGTGCACAGTCACCACTGTTTTGTGTTTGTGTTTATATGTGCTTTTAAGTGTGTGTGTGTGTGTGTGTGTGTGTGTGTGTGTGTGTGTGTGTGTGTGTGTGTACAAGTGCGAGCCCACTTTGATCAGTTGTCCCACTTTCCGAGAGTTTCGTTCGCTGTGCCCTCATAAGTCTATTTCAGTTGAGCATTGAAAGTCAGACACTCCAGATGTGCATTTGCTGTTGAAGTCAAGAGTAAAGCCAAACTGCAGTCGAGTCAAAAGGCCAATTCTGTCTCCCTCCTGTTTACATGCACGTCTTTTAGCTTTCATGGGTTATTCTGTTACAGCCTCGTCAACGGCTACCTGTGTGTGACTGGAACATTTCAAAGGCATTGGGAGTTTAAAAGAAAGCCTCTGTTTCTGTCAGAGTCATCAGTGCATCTGTGACTTCTTCATCTTTTTTAGTCTGTTTAATGGCACCTCTTGAGTAACAACAGAGAAAGATGGAACCGAGCGCCTGGTTTGGCACTGTGAAGTGGGTATGTGAAGTGAGGTTGGGAGCCGCTTTTGATTTCACCACTTGTGTCAAGATTTGAAGGAAAGAATATACGTATGTCATGACATGTCACAGAACTGAAGAAGGCCTGGCGAGATTTGTGAAGTTGTTTTATCCATAATAGTGTGTTTGCATCGATTAGCGCAACCAGTGTCTATAGAAGTAATTGGGAGATTCTTTTTTTAGCCTGTTTACGGAAAGACGATTTTGGCTTGTCGTGAAAATATCACTTTCTCAGACTTCATTTGAATGTTATGATGGTTAATATGACAAATGATAATCTATTATGATGTTAAGAATATTGTGTTGAATTTGATTGAGAAGATCTTTCTGTTCAAAGACAGTGGACGTTCTGTGAGCATCAAGTCTGTGAGCAGTGTGACTGAACAGGGCCAAATTAGCAGGCCTGATCATTCCCTCCAACACTTGTAAATGGATACTGCCTCATTGTGTTTTTTTACCAAGGTTTTTTAAATTCTGAGAAGTGATCCGAGAAAACAAACATGCTATAACGACAGACACTCTAACCCGTTGCCCGTCTTAACGGTGTGTTTGTTAGGACGTGTGTCCTAACCTTCTCTGGCTAATGTCATATCAGACGTTACCCAAATTATTTATTTTAGGAGATATTTGTGTTTTTTAACCCCACGAAAATCACACCGAATGAGATTATTCGATATTCAGCAGATTGCCCTGTGTGGGCCTTCTTTGTTTTTCTGAGACCGTGGAAATGCACACGACGAGAGAACAGAAAGTCGGTCGATTAACACAAACGGAGTGCGTTAGTCCTTCGTGAACTAATGAAAATCTGAGAAACGTTGAAAGGTGATGTTTTTGATGTTAGTATGTTTTTGAGGTATGTGTTTGATGTTACGTCAACCTCAGGGATTTCAGAATTGTGTTGTGTTGTAGTGGTGGGTTTTCATCAAACATCTCAGGAGGTGACTCAGTCTTCTCTGTGGCTATGGAGCTCTCTGGAGATGACTCTTGCTGTGGCATCAGAATGAAGTCCTCTGGAACTCGAACTTTCCGCACACACACACACACACTCACACAGACACACAGACACACACACACACACACACACACACACACACACACACACACACACACACTCACACAGACACACACACACACACACCAAAGTGTGACAGAGAGCAGAACAAATCAAGGCCTTTTGCTTCACTGCATTCCATTTCATTATCTGGTGCTGTTACACCCCAGCCTTAGTATATTAATAACAATCACCATTAATTGTACTACTACGAATGTGTTCCAGCCATCTCCAACAACAGCAATCTCATTCTGTAGATTCATTGCTTCATAAGTCGACCTCCCCTAAGATTTCAAATACCTTTGGAGGAGACTGTGTTTTGACACACACCAGCCATAGGTATGATCTGTAAACAATTACTAACAAGTAAATAAGGCCTGCTGACTTTTCACTGAATATTGTGCTTATCTCTATGTTAAGCATGACCTTTTAGCACTTACCACCATATGTTCTTGAATCCATTGAAACCTTACAATGTAATGACTTGTTTGGTACATGTTTACACTATAATGCAGTAGCTTACACCATTAGGTTTGGGGTACCTCAGTGGTGAAACTTCATTGGAGCATTTAGCATTGTACTTTCCTCTGAGTACATCAGTGCCTCACAGCAGATAGTCCCGAAGACATCTGCACTGTTTGCACATGTGAGTGTGTGCACGGGTGGTGTGTGTGTGCGTGCAATGAAATCACATGTATGCAGCGCAAGGTGCGGCGATCAAAGTGTTCAATCAGTGGCACTCAAACGGCCAGAGAACATACAGAAGGGGGATGGCAGGTCTGCACAGGAAGTGGGCTCAGATGGCAGCAGACTACTGTTCTGAAAGAGAGAGAGAGAGAGAGAGAGAGAGAGAGAGAGCGAGAGAGAGAGAGACTATATATATATAGTATATATATAGAGAGGGGGGTTAGAGAGAGAAAGACAGAGATTAATCTAGAGCCTGCATGATAAATTGGTTGTTGGTGTACCGTTGATGTTGTTTGTCTGGGCAAATTAGTATCACTGGAGCATTGGGAGACACGGAGAGCTCTCTCCGTTGTGGCAAACCCTCTCCGAGCTCCTCTCCTTGGCCTGACGTGCACCTCCCAAATGTTTTAACTATCAGTCTCCGTCAATCCGTTAATACATTGCTGTTTACCTTGTGGGTAGTAGTATACCTACATTAGATAGCTGGCTCAGAAACCTCGCAACTCCCCTCAAACGTATTTTTCAGTTACAATAACGTTTTTTTTTTTACATTGCACAGTCTCGGTAACTTAAAAAAAATCTAAGCAAAAAAAAGTCAAACAAACAACTTTTATCTACAGTTTGGTCCGCCGCCATTTTTTTTTTTAAATTACTTTGCAACACCCACGGAGAACAATAAATGAAAATGATTCCGTCGAGGAAAATGCGTGACCACGGAGTAACAGAGTCGTAGAAGTATATTTCGGCCTTAAGGCATACAGCATTTGGCCTTGGCGGAGGCCTGCACTCTTCGAGTGCCCTTCTAGTTGTGTTATATTGTGATTTGTTAACAGTATTTGTTGTACAGTGATTCATTAAAAATCATGGCCCCTACACAAAATATAATATTTTCTTTATCTAATGAGAAGGTTTTGATTCTCTTCCTGTCACTCTCAATACTCTGGGGACTCAGCTGTACCCTATAGTAGACATAATATTTCCTACAATATAATGACCTGCTCAGCAGAGTACAGCACTAATAAACTACATGAATTTTGAACTTTAACCCCTTCTGAAATATCCCACTGCATAGTAAAATATAGAAAATAAATTCATGTTTGATGTATGGGTCATGAAAGGAAGATCAGACGCCCGACCAAGAAGGAGGGAATAGGATTCCACTTCGGGAAAAAATATTTTAAGATAAAGATGATGTTAGA
>NC_045162.1:9258582-9333582 GCF_900700415.2 Clupea harengus | reverse complement strand
AAATCTTGAGATTTCCGCCCAATGCCCAAAATCAGGGCACACGCTCATGACTGACACACTAACTTATACACACACTGACACACATACAGCTATGCGGAGCTGCTGAAGCATGCCATGTGTGTGAGCGTGTGTGTGTTGCTGCAGGTGATTACAAATATTTGTCATTAGAAGGGGACAACAAACAGAGTGTCCCCAGAGAACCACAGGACTCTGCCCAGCAGGAGAGAAAGAGAGGGAGAGGTGGAAGGAGAAAGAGATAGATGGATGGATGGATGGATGGATGGATGGATGGGTGGATGGATAGACAGATGGAGAGACAAGGATGAGCTGGAAGGGTGAGATGAGATGCATGCAAGAGGAGCACTGAAGGAGAGATGGAGACAGAGAGGAAGAGAGCGAGGGAGGTGGAGCGGGGGAGAGAGAGACAGAAAGAGAGTGAGAGAGAGAGGGAGAAAGAGAGCGGGAGAGGGAGGGAGAGAGAGGGGAAGAGAGAGGGAGAGTAAGAGAGAGAGAGAGGGAGAAAGAGAGTGGGATAGAGAGTGGGAGAGAGAGTGGGAGAGAGAGGGAGAGAGGGAGAGAGAGAGGGAGGTGGGGCGAGGGCGAGGGAGGGGAGGTTCCTGGCAGCCAGATGAAAGAGCAGGTTACTGGCAAACGCATCCTTTGTGAGTGAGACAGAGACGCAAGGAGAGAGAGAGAGCAATCACTTGAAAGAGGGATAGTCAGAGTGAAAGAGAAGTCAGTAAACCACTTAAAAAACCTCTGAGGTTGACACCTCTCAGTCCACCTCCTCTCTTCCTCTCGCAATATTCCCCCGCAGTCTCCTCTCCCTCTCCTCTCTCGGTCACTTTATTGGGTGTTATTCTGCTCTTTCTGACTCGAGGGCTTTCATATCTTTGGTGGTTTTTAGAGAGATTAAGAAGTAGAAGAAGGGAGAGAGGGGGTGGGGGGGGGGTGGGGGGGATGTTTCACTCTGGAATCAAAGTAGTTTCAGCTCTCACTTCAGACTCGTCAAAGTGTGAAAATCATGGCTTTTACTGAACCAGATCTTTTCCACCTCACGGCTCCCTTTGATCTCTGTCTCGTACGCGTCTGACCTCATGCTCGCGCACCTTACGGACAAAACAAGAAGAAATTTGCGATGAAGCCGAGCAACAAAATGGTCCGTTCATCAGCGCATTGAACCAGAGTAATTTGCATTATTATTGACGTCTCAAACATGAAGTCATGTTCCTCTGTCTTGAACTGGTCAGGCACTTAACTGGTTCCCTCTGTCTTGAACTGGTCAGGCACTTAACTGGTCTCCTCTGTCTTGAACTGGTCAGGTACCTAACTGATTTGTGATGAAACCACAACCATACCTCCAACGTAGCTCTCTGTCAGCATTTTTTTTTCTGTAGTGCTCTCACTGACCACACCACATAGCCACAGGTGGCTTCCAAGAAGTCTACACACACACACACACACACATTCACACACACACTTGTTTTACAAAGTCAGACTTGATGAACTCAGGATGTGCCCTTCGTATTCTTTGGAACCTGTATTCATATTTTATGACAGTATATGACCTGGAGAGCCTGTGAACTCACCTGAACTGGGCCCATCTGTTTGCTGTGGTCAGACCAAAGCATCTAATCACAGACTGAATACAAAGCAGTTCATGAAGAAAACAACCAGGCCTTTAATGACAGACCCACATAGAGCCTGTACACTGCACCCAGTACCCAGTTTATCCCCCACGTATGTGAACATGGACAAACTCCCACTCACACGAGACTACTTACCATCAGTAGTGACTGAACTGAACACATTGTGTGCCATGTTGTCCATGAACTTAATCAGCACACAATAACGTATATTATATTATATAGTGGGTCATATATTTTTACTTTGCTTTTCAATTTTTGGATTTAATTAATTTCAAGGTCTCAGAGGAAACTTAGAAGCATTTGACTAAATGTTTACAAGACACAGTTTCTGTTTGTGGCAAACCATACTTTAATCAACCTGAGATCTATCTATCTATCGATCTATTTATCCAGCTATCCATCTATCTATCTATCTATCTATCTATCTATTTATCTATCTATCTATCTATCTGTCTATCAATCTATCTATCTATCTCTATTCATCCATCTATCTGTCTTTCTATCTATCTATCTATCTATCTATTTTGATCTAGCTAGCTATCAAGTCAAGTCATTTTTATTTGTATAGCTCATTTAAAGCAACATAGGCAGATTAATGAACATTACAAATATACCTGAATGAAGAGATAGGGAGTAGAATGAGAAGCCAACGCCTTTGGTTTTAAGACGTTATCGGGGAACTGAGAGGAGTTGTTTTGTGGTTGACCTAAGTGACATGTGGGCAGAATACAGAATTAGTAGATTAGTAATGCTTTGTGGTTTTTAGCCATTAAGGGCTTTAAGAACATATCATAAAATAAAAAAATGTATTCTGTATTTCACAGGTAGCCAGTGTAGTTGAGCCAGAACAGGGGTGGTGTGTTCCCTTGTCTTTGTTCCGGTTCCGGAGTCTGGCAGCTGCATTCTGAACCATTTGTAGTCTAGCAAGGACGGAATGGGTCAACCCCATATGCAGGGAATTACAGTAGTCCAGCGTAGAGGTGATAACAGCATTGATAGGCGTTTCCAGGTCCTTATAAGATAAAAACAGCTTTAATTTGGCTATGGTTCTAAGCTGATAAAAGCTGCCCTTCACAACAGTACTGACTTGTTTGTTAAATTCAAAGAAGTACCCAAGAACACATCAAGATTTTCACTACATTGTGCAAATTTGCAGACAATCAGTCTTGTTTTCATTTAACTGTTGAAAGTTCCTGGTCATTTATCTGTCTGTCTATCTATCTATCTATCTATCTATCTATCTATCTATCTATCTATCTATCGATCTATCTCTCAGTACTTTTGACAGCCCCCCCCCCCCCCCCCACACACACACACACACACAGACACAGACACAGACAGACATGCACAGTCTCACACACAGTCACACACAGTCTCACACACAGACACAAACAGATGACACACACAGACAGAGACACACACACACACACACAGACACACACAGTCTCACACACAGACACACACAGTCTCACACACAGACACACACTCTGCTTTTCCTCTATTAGATTAAGATTACTTAATAGGGCTTTGTGGATTATCTCTTTAGTCTGTTACAAAACAAGTGCGCACTATTTGTGCGTGTGCTCGTGTATTTGTGTGTGTATGTGTGCGTGCGTTTGTGTGTGTATGTGTGTGTGTGTGTATGTGTGCGTGCGTTTGTATGTGTGTTTGTGTGTGTGTGTGTGTGTGTGTGTGTGTGTGTGTGTGTGTCTGTGTGTGTGTGTGTGTGTGTGTGTGTGTGCATTTGCGGGTTTTTTGGATAGAAGTGCTGACTGCTAATGTGCCTACTTTCGTAGCCAATTTATTGGATTTAGTGCTAACCCTAGTTAGCTCTCGTCTCAAAACATTTATGGTCTCTTTACACCACTTTTGTGGTCTTCTCTTTCCATTATTGTAATAAGTTGTTAAACATTATAGATAGTTAGATAGTCAGAGAGTCCATATTGTCAGTCCGAGAGTCCATGTTGCCAGGTGCTCAGTGGCTCTTCCAGCACGGCAAACACACACACACGCCTGACCTTATGGGTCCTCTAGTGACTGATGTTATTTCTAGAATGGAAATGTTTAAGTGAGTTGTGTTTCATGTCTAATCCAGATCAGGAGAGAGACTTGCGAGTGTCTGATAGAGGTGAGAGGACCACAATAGCACCAGCTCAGTGCTGCCCCCTTGTGTTAGAAACACAGGCGGGCTGGTCTCTCTCTGTCTATCCATCTATCTATCTAATCGACATGTTTACACATATCTCTGTGGCTCTTGTGTTCTCTTCTGTGTGTCTATAGCTCAGATTGAGGTGATCCCCTGTAAGATCTGTGGAGATAAATCATCAGGAGTTCATTATGGAGTCATCACGTGTGAGGGATGTAAGGTGAGCACCGTCTCTCTCTTTCTATCTCCCTCTCTCCATCTCTTCATTCTTTCTCCTTTTCTCTCTTGTTCCTACTCTGTTCAGTTTATACATTTCTCCACAGGTTACCTTTCTCCCTCAATCTCACCTTAGTTTCCTCGTTCCTCTCTCTTCCTCTCACTTTAAGTGAAGTCGTGTAATGTTAAGTCAAGAGACCAAAAGATACAGAGGTGGTAATTCAGCCCCTGAATGATTACTCTACTCTATTCTGTATTTATTCTCTCTGTGTGTTTCCGGCAGGGCTTTTTCCGGCGTAGCCAGCAGTCCAGTGTGTCCTACTCGTGCTCGCGCCAGAGCAACTGCCCCATCGACCGCGCCAGCCGCAACCGCTGCCAGAGCTGCCGTCTCAAGAAATGTGTGGCCCAGGGCATGAGCCGAGATGGTGAGAGTGAGAGAGAGTGAGAGAGAAAGAGAGAGAGGTTTACCAAACTTTTCATGGCAGGCCTTCCTTTGACAATGACAAAAAAAATAGTTTGAAAAAAAAAATGATTTCCATCAGCTGTTGCATAGCTTTTCTTTAACATTGTTTCTACATTTTCAATTTAATTTCATCCATCAGTTAAACTGAAATGTTTTATCAGTTAAAAATGGATCTAACCTGGTTGGATCAAATACGGTTTTATGATCGGCTATGTATTGTTCCTTTCTCTGGGCCGGTTCATGTTAGGCACATGTCCGTTGTATTAATAATTATGCGAGCTTATACTGTGAACTTGATAACTAAAACACCCTTTCACCCTAAAGCAACACCCTAGCAACACCCTAGAAACACCCTAGCAACACCCACGTTGCTGTAACAGTCAGTGGGTGTCCTCCTGTTACACAGTCTCTGTGCGCATGTGTGTGTGTGTTTTAGCGGTGAAGTTCGGCCGCATGTCCAAGCGCCAGAGGGACTCCCTGATAGCCGAGGTGGAGCGGCACCGGGCGCAGCAGCGTCTCCAAGCCAGCTCCGCCGACGTCCAGCCCTTGCCCACCTACTGCCCGGGCAAAGAGTCGCGCGACGGGTCGCCTCATCTGCTCCAGCCCCTGGCTTCGGCCTACCCCTTCCCCATGGACCCCGAACTGCCGCGCTGTTCCCCAGAGGTGCACCCGTACCTGTTGTGCCCTCCGGGCGAGATCCAGACTGTGGGTCTGTCCTACCGAAGCTCCCAGAGGAGGGGAGACCGCATTGGACTCACTGACAGCAGGGGTGAGTCTGCAGGGCGCAGACATTCTACACCTACTGACATTAGCTATGGTCTTTAATACTGACGGCAAATACTTTATGTTTGGTGCTCTGCAGTTTGTTTTTCTTGTTGTTGCACTCTTAGCATGTTTTTGAGTTTGGCTGGTAGAATGTCACCCTCTATGTGTGTCCTTGAGGAAAATAACAGTTTTTTTCTCTGTCGCTCTCGTCCTCTCTCTCTGTCTCAGTCTTTAACCCCAGGCAGTCCTCTCCAGACCAAGGAGCTTTGAGCATGGCTGGGACTGACATAGGGCTGCGTCCGTACGATCCAGAGGACCCCTACTGTCATTACCCTACCTCACTGCTGCACATAGGTAAGATGGTATATATATAATATCATAGCATTTAGAAATACATTTCTTTCGATCAACTTCATGGTAATACATTAAAAACAATCTAATCATTGTGGCCTGATTTGGTGAATGTGTCTGTGTGTGTGTGTGTGTGTGGGTGTGGGTGGGTGTGTGTATATGTGTGTGTGTGTGTGTGTGTGTGTGTGTGTGTGTGTGTGTGTGTGTGTGTGCGTGTGTGTGTGTGTGTGCGCGCACGCGTGTGTGTGTGTGTGTGTGTGTGTGTGCGCGTGTGTGTGTGTGCAGAGGAGCTGTGTGCAAGCATAGTGCGTTCTCACAGAGAGACCTCTCAGTACCGTGTGGAGGAGCTGCAGGCCCTGCGCTGGAAGATCTTCACCAGAGATGAGATCCAGATCTTCCACACCAAGGTACCCCACACCACAGCCACAGGCAGCCAGGAACGACACAGCACTCATCCATAGAGCACCTTCCAAAAGCTTTTGTTTTGTTTTGTTGTTTTGCCACAGATTCAGCCACCCCCCACCCTCTTGTTTTTCAGTGGTTAAATCAAGAGGCCTTTTCACATTTTCTTAACCACTCTCCCTGACTTTCACTTTCTCTCTTCTGCTGTCCTCATCTGCTCTTTCTATTGTATTCCCCTATCTCTCTCTTTCTCTCTCTCTCTCTCTCTGTCTCTCTCTCTCTATCTCTTTCTGCAGTCCGTCGATAAGATGTGGGAGCTTTGTGCTGATAGGCTGAGTGATGCTGTGCAGTATGTAGTTGAGTTTGCCAAAAGGTTGCCAGGGTTTCGCCAGATCCGTCAGAACGACCAGATCAATCTGCTCAAGAGTGGTAAGCCACTGACAGTCCTCTACAAGCTACAAGATGTTTACATTTTATTTTTGTTTATTTCAAATGTATTAAAAAAACGTAGCCTCCAAAGGCAAAGACATACAGAGTCAGGGGCAGGGCTTCTAGGATGTCAATCAAACAGAAGATTACAGGTGATAGGTGGAAAGAAACAGGGGGGGGGGGGGGGGGGGAGTTGAAAGGGGAAAAGAGCTTTCAGATGGCTGGCTAGTTCTACTTTTTTAAGCAGATTTTAGATATTATAGCTTTACAACGGTCAGGGGCATCTAGAAATGTTTTATGCACTTATTGAATCCCAATCTTAGAATCCCCCTCCCCCTCTTTCTCAGGCTCAATGGAGGTTGTTCTTGTCAGGATGAGCAGACTGTTCAACACAGAGAACAGCACCGTTTTCTTTGATGGAAAATTCGCCGGAACCGAAGTTTTCAAATCCCTCTGTAAGTTCCTCCAAGCACAGTGCACATACCCCAGAACCCAGACACTGAGAGGTGTGCAAATGCCAGTCAGCCAAGGGGGTTAGGAGTAGGACGTAAACCCAACAGGATCTCTATCCAACCCCCTAACACCTCATGTCTACGTACAAGTTTTCCCTCAGAAGGATTTTATGGGATTGAAGGTTACTGTGATTTTCTGCTATATTATATTGAGATATATTTATATGATATATATTGACAGTACCATTATTACTCCTGACAGCCTTACGCAATGGCTAAAATTTCAGTCTGATTGTAGCTAAATGTAGGTCGCTAACGGTTTTCTTTCTCTTTGTGGCCCAGTATGTTCTGACCTGATAACGGCCGTGTTCGACTTCGCTCATAGCATGTGTGCATTGAGGCTGACTGAACACCAGGTGGCGATCTTCAGTGCACTGGTGCTCATTAACCCTGGTAAGGACCAGTTCAACCGTTCAACAGTTTTGGCTAGAATGGAATCTGTAAACTGTTGTGCTCTCCAGAAGGAAATCCCCTCCTTATGGTTTTGTCATCTTAAGTTCCCCTCTTTTTTTGAATTTCCCTTGAGTCACATATCCCTTCTGCGCTTGGCACAGACATAAGTATTGTGACGGCTCAACTTCTGATTTCATTAAATTCTTGATTTGTTTATATGATGTGCTTCTGTACGCATGTGATCATATGTTGAAGAAACATAAAGAAACAGGTAATGATGTTGAAGATGATGTTGGTAATATACAGTGTGTATGCATCTGTGCGTGTGTGTGTGGTGTGTGTGTGTGTGTGTGTGTGTGTGTGTGTGTGTGTGTGTGTGTGTGTGTGTGTGTGTGTGTGTGTGTGTGTGTGTGTGTGTGTGTTTGTGTGTGTGTAGAACGCCCAGGTCTTGAGGACAGAGGGCGAGTGCAGAGGATGAGGAAGGATATTGAGCTGGCACTGAGTCACGTCCTCCACAGAGACAACCAGGAGAGTCTGCTGCACAGGGTAAGGGAACCAGGGAGAGGCACAGGGGGAGAGTGCATAAAGAGAGGATAAAAATAAATGTAGGAGTACGGTTTATGAATAGCAAAAATGACAAAGAAAGGCCAGCAAAGTTCACTCAAATAAATGAATTTAAATCACAGAGGAGGAGAGAGGGGCACAGTGAAAGTCTTAAAGTGAAACACAGCAACTTGACAGAATTGTGGGAGACATTGTTTCACATTTTGGCATGGCTGTCTTACCCTGACAAGGCACCTGTACTGACTGTTCTGTGTGTGTGTGTGTGTGTGTGTGTGTGTCATTCTCAGCTGTCCCAGAAGGTGGCGATACTGAAGGCCCTATGCTCGCTCCACATTGAGAAGCTGCACTGGTTCAAGCAACTGTACCCTTTCACCGTTCTCAACCACTTCCCTCCGCTGTACAAGGAGCTGTTCGGATCCGAATCAGAGACGCCCCCTCAGCCGCCACTCTGAAACCGCAACTCATATGCAATACTGTTACACATGCCCACACACACACACACACACACACTCACACACACACACACACACACACAGAAAATCACACAGAGACACACACAGACACTGAAATACATGCATTGTTTTAATCTTTGGAAACCCTCCTAAATATTGAAATCTATATTTTTGTAATTGTGATAACAGGAGAAAATATATTCAATACAGGTCAGAGATGGGAATTATTTTTGTGCAGAGACTATTTTGTAGAAAAACAAAACAAGTAAGAATACCAGAGCTTAGCATCTCAGTATGACTATTTTCATAGTCAGGCTAGTGTTTCTCGAAGTGAATAAATGTGTTTTTTTTTTTGTCAAAATTTTGTTCTCTTTTTGCTGGTATATATGTACGTCATCTTGTAAATTAGGCCTATCCACTGTGCTTGGGTCTCGGTGCTAAAAGGCCCTATGACTGAATACAGTTTTAAGATGATCAAGCAGGCAGTACTTAATGCTGTTGGCTTTGTGCTGACTATATGCACACAGTGTCCATAATGGACAAAAAAAAATCAGTCTTTAATTTGTCAAATTAGTAGGGGTTCATGATATATTTGTAAGGTTTAGGTGTGGAGGGCAATACGAGATCATTGGAAAAGTATTGAGAGGATTGAGAGGAAAAAGAGATAAAGAGATTTTATTGTGGTCCAGTTGAATGCTCAATTAAGTAGCTTATCATGTAAAAGGTATGCAAGATGTATATGAGGTAATATAAGTTTTAAGTGCTAAAGTTCGTCCGCTCGATCAGTATGTAGAAGGCTTGATCAAAGTTGTTTATCAGTGCACTGATGTGTCTTAGCAAAACAGACTGGCTTATGGCATATTTAACTATCGCGGTTACCGTGGTAAGCTATTTCAGTGACTGTGAAGAGGACTTATGTGAGTATCAGGACTGAGCAGTGCAGTATGCAGCCATTTAGTCGCTAACTCGTTTGTCTTTGTATTCTTAATTCATTTTTCCTTTTGGTCAAATGCCCCCCCCCCCCTTTGTGTCTAGCGTGATCATATTAATTCCTGCCAGTGACTGGCGTCAAAAGGGTGGTGCTCAAGTCCCTGTTCACGTAGTCATTGATGTCAACTATCACTGCTGTGTCTCTCAGAGCATGCCTTGGTTGCTGGCCCCTGGTGTCCGTGTGTTTAACCCTTTAAATTCCTGCAACTAACAACACTTCCTGTTCATACAATGGACGAGAGAATCAATAAACTGTTGCAATGTTATAAGTGACAACGTGTGGCTTTTTAATGCATCAATAATACACTGTATCAGTGATACACTGTGTCATGAGATGTTGGTTATAAGACTGTAGGACTGTGTTGGCATCATGAGATAGATGATACACTACTAAGTATAAACACCATTTAAGAAAAATTGCGGACAAATTATATATACGTATATATATAAATAAAACCAACTGTGTGAATAATCACTGCAATCTCAACCCACTTTACCAAAACCAAGGCCCAATCCCCAGACAAGTGCAACTACCTGATGACAATGGGGAAACTCCCTTTAAACATCAGAAAGACAGCATGAGCGGTAGCAAAAGTTTGGAGAGAGGTAGAATGAAAGGTACTCAAGGAGAGAAGAACAAATGAGAGAACAGGTGAACTAGGAGGCTAGGTAACAGATTGAGGAGCACAAGTAATACAACAGAATAATACAGAAATGTAAACATAAAATAGCAGGTACACACCCAGCAGGTAGACACTGCAGTATCTCAGACTGAACTGAACTGACTGAAACTTGATCAGACATACAGCTACCAAATGTATACTTATGCAACTGCACTGCAAGCATGACATATCAGCATTAGTCATTAAATTCTATATATTCCATTTCAGCGTAATTGTGTGTGTGTGTGTGTGTGTGTGTGTGTGTGTGTGTGTGTGTGTGTGTGTGTGTGTGTGTGTGTGTGTGTACCCAGATCCCTACAGGTAGTGCAGGTTAGTATGAAAATCGACGTGAGTTAAAATGTGGCAGTGGAAGCACAACGATATCTAGCAGGCTCATTCATGGTGCGTGCCATCTCTCCACAAAGTTACAAGAGAATTTCACTGGCACAGACTTTGCATACCAATATGAGACCCAACCATTAGTATACCGCCACACGAAAAGCTGTCAAGCTAAGTGCAAGGATGGCATAGGAACCCAGCCCAGGGGATAATGTGCTAACAGCTCCTGTTGGTTTTATAGGTTTGTTGGGCTGGCTGCGCTCTGTGGTGACATTCTTTGTCTCGACTGGCACACAGGCGCCAGACTCTCCTCCGATTCCTCCCATTTCCTTGCTCCTATAGTTGCCCGCCACTGCTGCTTTGTGTGTCGTCCCGTTCAGGTAGATCTTGGTGACCTGCGCCCAGAAGGGCATAGTGACCTCCGTCTTCTTGCCCAGCATCTTCACCTTACAGCAGAGACCGGGTTGGATAACAGTTGTGTGATGCAGAGTGAGAGTGACGTTTTCTCTGAACTTGTACCCACTCCACACCTTCGCGCCTGACCCCCTGGAGCCGTTTCCCCTTCCCAAGACAATTTCTGGAATTTTGGCTGAGAAGTTAGTGGACAGCATGTGTGGCATACTGAGACTAGGTTCCCAAAAGTTCTCTTTTTCATGCGTCGTCTGCATGTACACCTCCTTGACTATTTCCTTGCTGTTGTTGTTGGTCATGCAAATGGACTCCATTAACTCTTCAGACGGATAAGTGCTTACATTAACCTTCTTCGTGTCATAGGAGATTTGGGAGACATGCAGGTGGTACGGGTCGCGATTAACGGTCAACACTTCGTATTCCTGATACCAGTATTCTTTGCCTTCCCAGGGGAGGTAGAAAACTTTCATCACGGAGTGCACATTGCCCAGGCCATATTTGTTCCTCCCTACAAAGTTATGCTCGCAGTTTTTAATGCTGTATTTTGGCACACTTCCGTTTTGGCCCGGTCTCCACTCAAGCAACTCATAGTTCTTCCTGTTTTGCAAAAACTGGAAATTGTTAGTCAGAAGCTGGTGGCCACGCAGTGAATAATAGCAGTAGAAGCCTCTCGCCTCAGTCATAAAGCCCAAAGCACAGGTATCCCGGGGTCTGCAGACATATTCCTCTCGAGATGTGTAGCTGTTGTATATGCTGAATGCATTGAGGGGGATCGTTTGTTTGTTGCCTCGTCTGTCTGCAGGGATCCAGCGCAGGTTTGTTGTCTCACCTGGGGTCTCAAGGTCCACAGTATCAGCCACCAGATCTACAGAGGCGTTCAAAGGTTTGACTTCCTTCAGATTAGGATCCAGGGGACCACCTGAGAAAAGCAAGAGTGAGAGAGGGGACTGAATACATGTGGCCTTCAATGTCAAGCTTGGTATGTTGTAAAGTGCACTGTCATAGCCTCCACACGGACTGTTTGACTATACCTATGCAAACATACATACAAAAACTACATACCATACACAGCAAAAACAGTACTCCCATTTATCATCTTGGTAAAAAGTCAAAATATGAGAACGTAGCCTAAAACAAATATCTAAAAATGACAGTAGGCTACACCATTAATCAATACATCATCAAACAGCATCAAGTTGGCAATATGTCTTTTAAACTGAATATACACGGTAAGCAAAAAATCAAAGGATGTATGCAAAATATGTATGTATGCAAATATGTTCTCATATATTCTCTTCTTTATTCGGTTGAAAATTGCAAATAACATATGTATGTGTTTGTTATATAATGGAATTAAAAGATTGAAATATCTAAGATGAATGTATGTGTCTAATTGTCATTAGAGATACCAAGTGTTTCACCCAGAGCAGAGCAGAGCAGAGCATGCTCAAGGTCTAAAATTAGCCAGAGGGCACTGAAGCATTCAGAAGAGTTTTCCATTTAGATTTTTTTTAAAAGACTCCTCCAATATATGGAATGTGTCCAGACTGACAATAAAATATGAGGCTACAAAGTAAGTGATTTTTTTTTATCTTTACAATGTACCAGGGAGCTTTAAGAGCAGGACAATGTGTAAGACAGGTTTATTTCGTTATAAGTAATACTTCAGTCAGGCTTTATTTGGGCATTTATAAGGATATTTCTGAACGAAATATGAGTGGCTAGCAAATGATTGGCAGGATTAAAGTGAAACTATCTATGAGAGATGGAAATACCAGGCTAGTATCTGTACAACTACAACAGAAACAACAAAAGGCATTTCCTTATGGTAGTTTGTGACAGAGAGGTTCAGGAACCGGTCTTTCACAGATTCTCACCAAAGCCACTTAACATGCAGAGGATACAACCATTGATCTTTACAAAAATAAAAATGTACATTCCTTTTTTATGTGTGTATTTAATATTTACATTTATCTCTTAATTTTTTGTCAGTCTACTTTATCATCACCGCCATCAACAGTCAAAACATTGGGAAGAACATTAATATACACATATCAATATAATGATCTCCATTATTTCTGTGGCTGTAGACCATAGTTCCCGTTTAAAATGACTACATCATTGCTTATCCTTATCATCAGTTGTCTGCAGGTGCCCTTTGTGTCTGTAAAAATATTTTGGGAAGAAATCTGTCCATCACTGGGTTTGTATTGTTGCATTCTGCATCTATTGGGCTATATTTCACCACAGCCTGTCATGCCTACATACAACTACACTGCAGTCTCTAAACCTTCAGTGTTGTTCTAACTTACGGTCTGGTTCCTTTGAAATGGTGGGGTTCTCCTGTGACTTCGCATGATGTGGCCCGTGCAGCAGAAGACACAGGATCATAAAGTCTGCTAGCTCCATCTAAAATAGATGTTTATGGTTAAACACAACATGACTTCCCCAGTCAGGGCAGAAATTGCGACTGCTAACTAAGCTACATGGCACCGTATCAGAGCGTTCTACTATGCTGATGAGTACTGATATAATTACATACACTTAGCCAGCGTTACAACAAGCATTCTCATTATCATTATGATAAACATGCTTTTCCTACCGTACTTTCGAATCCTTCAAGGCGAATTCTGATTGTAGCCACAGCATCAAGGAGATTTAGCAGGAAATTCCCAGACTTTCTGAGGTTGAATAGCACAGGAAGGATATTAAGTCATTACACAAGTTTTCCAGGTCAAGAGCCAACATTAGACAATATCATGGCAAAGTTCCACACAATGGGTGGCAGCCTTTGCAGGCAGCTCCTTTTAAGAGTTTGAACAAATGCGTAAACATTCACTCAGTAGTCTCCCTGACACACTCACAAGAAAGGCTATTGCAGGTGCATTCAGATCACCTTTCCTGCTAACTTGTTCAGTACTAACTGTCACAGTTGTCCAATTCAACATAGCTTCCTTTACAGTTAGATATTTCCTAAAAAAATTAAAACATCTCCCCAGGTACCTTCCCTTTTGTGTGAGGTGATGCATGGAGTGTAGTATAGATTACCCAATGAGTCATTAAAAGAAGACAGGTTGTCACCGGTCAGTTATTCTGGTGGACTAATTGAGTTGCATGAGACTGGTATCCATTCCCATAAGTGAGTATTCGTGTGGATGAGTCAAACCAAAGATTGCTTACATCAGGTGCTTGCACTGCCGCCTCACAGCAAGAAGGTCATGGGTTCGATAACCACATGGGGCACTGTTGGCTCTGGGCGGCAGGTCCTCCCCAGACCTTCAGTGCTCAGGTGGGCTATCTCCTGGGCCTTTCTGTGTGGAGTTTGCATGTTCTCCCCGTGTTCACAAGGGGTTTCCTCCACTAAGAATCCCAACAGAAAAAGCTTCCAAAAAGAAGAGAAAGAACAGAACAATCTTGTCAAGAAGAGCGAGACGGACGGTTCACTTGGTCCCCGGGCGCTGAGAAGCTGCCCACTGCTCCTGGGGGGTCCTGGAGGAAGGACGTCCCGGGATGGGAAAAAAGCAGAGCAAGTATTCACGGCAACCTCAGGCCTGCCTGTGCGTGTGTGTGTGTGACCTGGTCGCCTCCATATATATAACACATGTGTGTTGCTGTGAGTTGTTTTTGCAATAAAAAACTGACTGCAGTCAACCTTGTTTGTTTGTTGAAGACGGAGCCACATTAGGCAGAAGTGGAAAACACACATACACAGTGATCAAGTGAACGTAATGGATGTCTTATGCGGGATGGACACAACATGTTCTGTATTGCTGACCTTATAGGTCTTTGTTGGTTCGGAAGCCAAGATTAGTTAGGCCGTATACATAATGTTTAGTGCATTAGATGTGAAACTGGGCCAACAGGGGGCGCGGCAGGGTCGCATAGACTCCGCAGATCAGTGAGGCAACACGCTCTTCCTGGTCGGCCTTGCAGGCTTAACGAAATGCAGATGCGCAGCAACAGATGTTCCCGGCATTATCTTTCGTGTTGAATTACCGGCATGACCGTCGCTAGTTCCGCTATTATTTTTCCTGGATTCTTCAGTGCGATTTCTATTTATGATTTCTCTAATTTAGTTTTATGATTTTCTCGTTAGATTCTCGAATTTTCTCACCGGACTGAACTTTTGCTTGTCGGACGACTACGTCACAGATCGTCCTAAGAACTTGTCTGATCTTGAACTGTCTGTGTCTGAGTGGGCCTACCACAATGACTGTATGCCGTGTGTACCCTTTTGTGTTAATGATTCTACTGGCATTTAGCTGGTCTGAATACCCTAAAGATCTGTCCTAAATGTGTTATTCTTGAATTGCCCAATAGTATGACAAGGACTTTTTGTGCACGCCTCTTTTCTTTTAATTTTTTCCTTCAAAGTATTTTGAGAGAAACAATAAATATTCCGCTGCCTTCACTACTCATCTGCGTGTGCGTTCCGTCCTTTGTCCTGATAACAACACTAAATATCTTTGTACGCTGATAATGCTGAAGAGTCAGAAGCAAAATAATCAGTGCGTGATCGTGTGAGTGATTACGGGTTAGACTGAATTACTGCTGTGATCCTACCAACCAATTCAATTTAACAATTAATAAATGTGTAGAGGTCCTTACAGTATGCAGTTTAATGATATCTGCCATCTATGTGTATACAGAACGATTACAGATGTTGAATTATAATATAAACTACCGGTATACATATATTATAACTTGTTACATAATAGTTATATGTATGCATGCAAATAATGTATTGTATAGTATCATATCACACATGCTTTTAGAACTACATAGTTAACTTATAACAATCATGCATAAGGCTGGGTTTAATTTAAATGATCTCATGGTGGCATATTTTCCAACTAACTACTACAAGGTCTGTATTTGTATTCATCTTGAAAGCCACTTCTGTATGGATTGATCATCATTTCTATTTTATGTGAATATGAAAATCATATCTTAAAATTACACCTAGCATAAATTTGCTTCGGAAAACTGCAAAGAGTAATGCTGAGCTCAAGCAATGCTAATTTAACAGCAGTCAATTCATGATTCATACAAATACTTATTCCTCCGCACAAAGTTGTTCTGACATAACTTTGTGTCGGGGTCAGGAACTGTTGAGCCAGACTTCCACTCCAGCAGCTCAAAGTCATCTTCGTTCACCAGCACATCAAAATGGTCCGTATGAAGTTCGTACCCACGGAATGGAAAGAAACTTCGTTTAGGAAGCCAAATGTACTGTGTGGGCCTAGTGTTCATCAAAATGTCAAACAGGTTCACCCAGAACAGGCTGACTAATGTTACACAGTTTTTTGACCAGTAACAATGTCAAAAAAGACTTGGTGTAAAACATGAAGGAAAGTGACATTTTTTAGACAGCATTCAGGTGGTTTTTGCAGGTTTCACGTGTAGAACATCAAGAGTGTGAACATTTCAGGACTCTGCCTTGTCTGTGCCTCTTAGCCACTCTGCTGGACAGCCTGTGTGTTGTCTGTCATGTCTTGGTTTTGTTTTAACATGTGCCTTTGTTTACATTGTGGTTGTCATGTACTTGTCTGTTCCCGTGCTTGTCCACGCCCCTTACCTGATTCCACTGATTACCTGAATTGTTTCCTCCTGCTCCCTGTTGAGGCCTGCCTAATGTCTGCCTTCTTGGTTAATTGTTCTGTGTATTTAAGTTCTGTGTTTGTAACCACCTTTTGTCAGTTTGTCTCTCTGTGTTGCATTCTTGCCTGTTTCTGTAAGTAGTGTAGAAACATATAATTGTAATACAGTGGTTGTGGTGAACATGGAGCAACTCTGCAGAAAGCAGAAGTGTCAAGTCAGGCAGAGAAAGCTTACGTGCAGAGATGAGAGTCAAGTAAGGTCAGGCAGAGAGCGCCTACATGCAGTCTGTATCTGCAGGTGCAGGCTGTCAAGGACAGCCAAGTATTCATAGAGGGGTCTCTGCATAGGGGGAGACGGGTGCAGACAGTCAGGGACAGGTGGAACCTTCTGAAAAGTTGTAAACAGGGTCACAGACACACACACACACACACACACACACGGACACATACATTCGCACACAGCCACCATTGTCTTGGAATGTTCCCGGGAACAAGTAAGCAGAATATTCTGATTGGCTTAACTTTGAGTGTTTAGTTTTTCGATTGGAAAGCATAATGTTAATACTACAGAAATTGTAGAGTATACAAAATCAGTGCACTGAGAGTTTAGCAGAGATGCTCCATGGACCACCTACCCAGTTGATTGGAATACTGGAAGATTGAAATAGACTTCAGGCCATTTAACTCAGTCGTCTGCCTCTCATTGAAATGACTGCTGAAAAATTTGAAGAAATGTTCGCTGTAACAGTTTTTTTTTTACTTCTAGCTGGCTTTTTCTGACAGTGCTTTTGGTGTGACTGATTTTGGACTGTCTGTCTGCTTACTTGCCTGTGTTTTGATGTTCGCCCTTCTCTGGATTTTTTTTTTTTTACATGCTGTCTAGACTGTCTGCCTGCCTCGGGCTGCTTTGTTTGATTTTGAATTCTGTTTATATATATTTTTTGGGGCTTTTTTTTCCTGTTTTCCATCTTTGCCTGTTGTTGTTGTTGCAGCATCTGCTATCTTTTGTGCATTCGGATCCTCTCTTCTGTGATACTATAAGGCAGAAAACACTCTAAAAAGGATCAAATCTACATAATGGACTCCAGACTTCCAAAGTCTGACCAGAGGGCCGAATGGCATCTTTTCAGAGGATCTCTCTCTCTCTGATCTTCTCACACCAGAAGACCTCAATTGTTTGTGTTCACAGCAACCCCCATGCACTGAGTGCTCTCAGACACAGCATAGCCTCGTCACAGTTTAACCAATCACCATATTGTGTTCCGTTAACATTCTGTTAACACTTTTGCTTGCTACAGCCTCCCCCATTATCACAGAGAGAGCCTAAGGATGTTTGAGGGTTATCTGCAAATATATATGAATGTAGTGTTTGGTCTTTTAATTGATCCTTGCGATGTGGACAGCAGTCTGAACATGGTTTCATTGCAATCTGAAGTACCTGCCATAGTTCTATTTGAATAGTTTTCACTTTAGTTCTGCATATTAATCAACCTCCAGGACACCTGTGCTACACAGCTTCCAGGACACCTGTGCTACACAGCTTCCAGGACACCTGTGCTACACAGCCACTAAAGGACACCTGTGCTACACAGCTTCCAGGACACCTGTGCTACACAGCTTCCAGGACACCTGTGCTACACAGCCACTAAAGGACACCTGTGCTACACAGCTTCCAGGACACCTGTGCTACACAGCCACTAAAGGACACCTGTGCTACACAGCCACTAAAGGACACCTGTGCTACACAGCTTCCAGGACACCTGTGCTACACAGCCACTAAAGGACACCTGTGCTACACAGCCACTAAAGGACACCTGTGCTACACAGCTTCCAGGACACCTGTGCTACACAGCCACTAAAGGGTTACTTGAGCCAAAGGTCATGGTCTAAGACACATTGAATTGGTTTGTAGAAATTCCCTGGAAATGGAGATTATGGTATTTTAACCAGACATTTTAAGAGATTTGGTCTCACACCGGCTTGTGCTTGCTTTCCTTTTCCATCCTCTTTGTCTCTTCTCTTGGCTCATGCCTTTGATCTCTGTGTCTCTCTTGGCTCATGCCTCTGATCTCTGTGTCTCTCTTGGCTCATGCCTTTGATCTCTGTGTCTTCTCTTGGCTCATGCCTTTGTGTCTCTTCATCTCTCTCCATTCTAATCTTTTCATTTGATTCTCTCATTCAGGTCGGTTTTGATTTATTTACTTTTTGGTGGATTCATGGTTTATCTGGTTTATCTGGTTATTCAAGTGTATTTGGTTTTAGGTTTCGGTAGAATTTTACATAAGGATAATTCTGTAACTCAATTCAGTTTTATTTATATACAATTTATAAACAACATTTATAAACAATAAAAAATACAAAACAATACAACAATACAGGCCCAGGGCCTGACCCCCCTGAGAGCAAGCACAATGGTGACAGCGGCAAGGAAAAACTCCATGTTAATCAGAAAGAAACCTTAAGCAGAACTGTGGCACATAAGGGGGGGCCCATCTGCTTGAAACCAGCTGGGTAAAGATAGAAAAAAGAATGGGTTGGGC
This sequence comes from Clupea harengus, assembly GCF_900700415.2. NCBI lineage: Eukaryota > Metazoa > Chordata > Actinopteri > Clupeiformes > Clupeidae > Clupea > Clupea harengus. The sequence continues at coordinate 9,314,698 of NC_045162.1, read as the reverse complement.
AGAAGGGGAGGGGACACAACCAGGAACATGGCAGATGTGTCAGGAAGAGCATTCTAGCATGCATGTGGTAAATGTTCACAATACATACAAAAATAATATGGTATATACATGATGCATACAAAATTGATAGAGGATAAGGTGGGGAGAAAACTTGGCTAATAAAGGTTACTGTGGGTTGTAAGGCAAAAGTGACGCACTGCTGTTTCCAAAATGTAGACAGGTCACACAAGCATTGACACAAAATGAATTTAGACCAATTCTTTCTTCACCGGAAAATAATGCTTTTTCTGGATATTGAATGGGTAGATTCTGCAACTGTAAATCACACCAAAGACCAATACTGAAAACAGCGTAACAAGACCAAATACAAGAGGTAACACCGACCCAGTCCCGACACTCAAGGTGGTACCACAACTAATACTTGGTTTGAGTTTTGGAGCGGGTGTTGGTATCAGCTCACAGCGATCTACTGATGAGTTGATCCCCCCTGTTTGAAAGCCACTGTATGTGCCAGAGACAGTAGTGGTCAGCTTTTTGCCATTTTTGTATGTTTTGGTGACACGTCCACTGTAGGGAATAGTTGCCTCCACCTTCCAGCCCTCCATCCGTACCACACAGTAGTAGCCCGGTGGGACTTGGACCTTCACGTCCTGACCCTGCGTGATGGACTCGCTCTCCAGGTGGCCGTCTGTCAGCGTCAGGGTTACCACGGCACCGATGCTGATAACGGCACTTGCGATATCTGGAAGCCCAGCAGAAATGGATGTGGACTGAGAGAGGGACGAGGAGAAACTGCTTTGCCATGAGTTGGCTTTTACTGTTGTCACTTCCATGTGGACAGTCTCTGTCACCTCCCGGTCATCATGGTTTTCAACACGAGATGTCTTAATAGTGTATGGAGGATGCTGTGTTCTGTTGACCAGGTTGATGTCATATGTGACATCTGAGTAATGCACATCGAACACGTCATGGCTAATTGTCAGCACATCCCAAGAACTGTACCAGATTTCTTTCCCTTCCCAGGGAAGATAGAAGTACCCTTTAAAAACATCCCCAAGACCATACTCGTTTTTCCCCACAAAGTTATCCTGACAGAACTTTATGTCGGGGTCAGGAACTGTTGAGCCAGACTTCCACTCCAGCAGCTCAAAGTCATCTATGTTCACCAGCACATCAAAATTGTCCGTATGAAGTTCGTACCCACGGAATGGAAAGAAACAGAGAAGTCCTCTTCCTTCGTTGAGGAAGCCAAATGTACAATAGTCCTTAGCTCTGCAGACAAAGTCTCTTCGAGACGTGTAGGTATTAAATATGCCGACAGAACCATCGGGAATTTGTTTGTCTTTAATTGGGACCCACTTCAGATAAGAAGTGTCCTGTGGGTACTCCATTTCATTCATGAACTTAAGCTCATCAGAGTCAGATGTATTGTGAGGTAAAATTGGTCTAAGATGCTTTGGAGGGGAACCTGCACCTCTCCAGTCTGGGACGGATAGCGATTCTGTCACAGGAAGGAAATGCAGTTATAAATGTAATCTGTTCCAACCTGTATTGTGTATAGAAAAACTAAAAAACACCAGGACCGCCAAATGTGTGCTGTAAATGTAAATACAACAATTCACATTTTTGTACAAGCTCTCCACTACTTTATCAAAATGTCCAGATGCCTCGCTCAGATTTTTATGAATTTTTCTGATCACTCTTTGACAGAAAAGAACCAACCAGGATTGTGCTTCCCTCATGCTTCATGGTGCCACTACTTCTGCTAAATGATTAAGAGACGCTTTAGGGAAGCACTTTTTTTTGAATATTTTGCCATTAGCACGGGTAAATGTGCTGTACAGTCATTTTACTGTGAACTACACACAGCAACTGCATCCGATTGCTAATGAGAACATCGTACTGAAATGACATGGGCTTTGTAAGTTATCAAGGTGGACATCTATCTACATGTCTTTTATTTTCTTACCATAAAACCTCAGCTGATCTTTACCCTCTGGACCTCCTGTATCCGGTGACATGTTTGTTAGCAGTGTTCCTGGTTCTGTCGCGTGGCTTCCCCAGATCATTAGCAGAAGAGTCACAATAATCATCTCTGTTTTATTCATCTGAAAGCACATTTGCCGCATACAGAGCACAAGTATGAGTTTGCTTTGACCATCCATTAATAACTGAATACTCTGACTACACCTAAGCACTTTGTCTGCTTTTCACAGAGCAATATCAGCATATTTCATTGTCACTTGCTCCAATTCTTCAGAGAGCTCACTGTGGTGTTAGAAAATGAACGCATTCTTGCTAATCCTGCCATAATAGATTTGGGTTTTACAGCTAGTACTATTTTTACTGCTACCTACTACTGTTGGGTTTAACTATAACTACCACTACAAGTACATGTACAATTTGGAAACACGAACCTGATTTAGTGGTTGACATGATTAGAATCGTTAGCTGTATAATGGTTACAGAATAACTGCTTACCAAAGGAAATCGTGGTGACTTCATCTATAGGTCTTCTAGGTCGATTTATAAAATGTGCACACTAGATGATTGCATACGATAACCTGCGATGATTATCCTCTATGTCTATGACACTGAATACAACGTCTAACATCTGATCCAGACACTAAGTTTCGTTTTTGTCAGTTGCTTTCGTTTCACTCTATGCTGTGTCACGTGGGGGAGCAAGTTTCCACCTTTTTTCTTGGGTTGACATTGGTTTGCTGACTGAGACTAGACACATTCCATAGACAGTGCAAATGTGTAAAAAAGTTTAAGTGCAACGAACATTTAGATACTGTGAATGCCATTAGCCAGCTCGACAACTAAGCTTTTTCGGTCTGGATGTCAAACACGATTGCATTAAGATCAAGATCAAAATTATTATTTCATCACAGAAACCTTCACCAGTCATGCCACAAACAATACGCCACACACTTTTTTAAATATAGTTTATGTAAAGTGTACATTTTATTTAGTTTACATCCAGGCTACAGTCTGTATATTAGATTACACTCGAATGCTACCTATAGGCAATGTTATGGTCTGTGACGAGTTAAATGTAGCTATTATTCAAACATGAGTTACGCTGGGAGCGCCCGTGTGTTTACCTGGGCTGTAGCCTAGTTGGGCAGCCTCAGATTATGACTGGGTATGTTCTCACGACAAATACCTCTGATGATACATACATACTGTTGGAATATTTCTATAGTTAATACATTTTATTATTTTTTTGGGGATATGAATGGCGTTATTTAAACAGGCCGCGGTGTAAATACGGGGCGAGGTGCCAAACATGCAATACGCTCTGATTGAGTGAAAGTCAGATAGCGGGGTTAGATCAAAAGGGGTCAACCAAACAAAAGATAGGTGGGAGTGACCGAATTACTTAAAAAAAAAATACATACAGTAAGATCATCCATGGAGCATCTTCTGCCTTTCGTCTTCTGATTGCGAAATCTCGAATAATCAGTTGCTCTTTTCTCCGCAACAATACGCATAGGCTACAAGTGAAGACTAAAGCCCGAATTATAGATCTGCGTCGGTGTCCGTCCGTTTTACGGATGGGCGGGGAAACAGATTCGGACGGATTCGGACGTACTGTTTTTGATTTATACTTCTTCGACGGCTGTGGGTGTTGAAAACAATTCACCGCCAGAACAGTGGGTGGAGCAGCGGTTTTTTGGTCACAGACGAGCTACTACGCGACCTCTTTGAGTGAAAGAATTCGTCGATTGTGTATCTCCCTCCTCCCAGCCGTCACGTCATTAATAGCAACAGGTGTAGTCACATGGGTCTTTGAGACACACTACAATAAAATGATCAGTCTGTCTAACGCTATATATTCACTTGAAAAGGCAAACTTATCTCCATCATGGTAGGTATTATTTGTGTGAAAAATAGTAGCAATCTATAACAAAATGATATGCTTATCTTACATACACTATAGAAACTATTAAAAACGATTCAATGAAATGAATACTATCTCATTTTCTTTGGTATTTTTTGTCATATTCAGATTTGTAATGATGATTGCTGGGTAATATGTATGCTGTTGTCCAATGTCAAGTCTCTATTTGATCATGTGACGAGACGATATGATAGTTTAGGCGCAACATCTGAACGTCAAGACCAACAAGCTGACTGGGCAAATAAATATCTGTGACAACGTGATTACAGGAGGCAAACTGGTATCAGGGAAGAAGTTAAAAATAAACTGTCATCTGGAGAGTTTAAAAGAATACAAAACGAGGGGGAATCTACTGTATGGAGATATTTCTGCTTAGTAGTCAACGCGGATTTATTAAACCTGGATGGTTGGGGGAGAGAGATGAACGTCAAAACCGACAAACCGGGCCAGAGGAAAAAGCACCTGCAAGCTGAAAACAATGGCTTTCAAACATAAGCGTGATAAGGCATTGAACATTCCATATTTAAATATCTTAATAAGTAGTCAAGTCAACGTGTCTGCCTCACGTGATGGAGAAGTTCGTTTTTGAGACTAAAATAAATCACATTTAGGATAATAGCCTTCTTGTGTGCAGGGATTTTTTTTATGTCCTAGCTGTGACAACGCGATTACAGGAGGCAAACTGGTATCAGGAAATAAGTTAAAAAATAAACTGTCATCTGGAGAGTTTAAAACGATGCAAAACGAGGGGGAATCTACTGTATGGAGATATTTCTGCTTAGTAGTCAAGGCATTGAACATTCCATATTTAAATATCTTAATAAGTAGTCAAGTAAACGTGTTTGCTTCACATGCTTCTCCCCTGTACAAAAGCGTCGGCTAAATGACTAAATGTAAATGGATTAGACCTCGATTGTTGGACTATGTAGATCGTTTTATAACGAACTTTGTGCACTTAAAGTTTAAAAAAAAAAAGAAACTGTCATCTGGAGAGTTTAAAACGACACTCGAGGGGAAATTTACTGTAGGCCTATGGAGATATTTCTGTCGGATGGCATCATATTCTATGCGGATTCTAATGAGGCTGTTTGATATGTCCAATGTAAGAAGTGTGAAGCTTTAATGAAATATGATTGATGCCATCCTCTTTCTCCACAACATGGATTAAACATCGATGGTTGGACTATGTAGATACTTTTATAAGGAATGTGTCAAGAAAAAAGATAATCTTCAATGGTAAGACTTGTTTTATTCGCGCCTCTTCTGGTGTAGCATATAACGTGAGTTTTATTTAGGCATATCAGATGCATAGCGTGTGTAATGTGTAGGCCATTTCATTCCGTTCTTGCAATGTGAATAATTCATTTCAATATGCTTATATCCCTTTTGTGCGCGCTTGTGCGTTTAACGGGGCTTGTTTGTGTGAGCCAGTGCATTTATCATTCATCTGTTGATGCTCGAGTTTAATAAAGGCAGGCTATTCTTAAGAAACGTATGTAAATGTGTCAGTAGTATGAACAGTTGAGACATTGACTCATTGGGGTTCGGACTAAATATTTTACTTGCTGTCGGGCTGGGGTAGGGCTGGGACAAGTCAGCGCGATAAGGCATTGAACATTCCATATTTAACTTGGCATAGTCGCCCCATAATGCCGTGCGGCGGGCACATACTTTTCTCGATGTGATGCAGCGCATAGACATATATACATGTCTATGATGCAGCGCCCAACGATGTTCTTTAACAATGTTCCTTACTGTTCTAATTGCATGTCGTTGTTCTGTGTTGGGACGGAGTTTATACAGGTGTGTGACGGTAGCACAGTCTGTTCGTGATAACTTGTAGCAGGGCATAAAGCCCGTGCCATTTTGACATTGTATTGTGTTTAGTGTTTAATTAAAAGCCATAACAAATATTCCACACTTCCGTGATTTGTTACAATATCTTAATAAGTAGTGAAGTCAACGTGGATTCTATGGATTAAATTCATTTATTGACACATCTTTTCAGGACGGCCACAGCGCTTTAAAACGACGTGTTTATAAATTACATTATTCAAAGATGGTAGATAAAAGGCGAGATAATCGCCAGGTGTAATAAGCCTACTTTCTCATTATGTGTGTGTGTTAGGGTTTGTAATGCAATGGTGTTGGCTGCAAGTTAACTCCACTTCACGTTAAGGTTAGCTTTTGTATATGAGCATTCATTTCAACTGTTCCATCATCTGAAATATCACGGTGTCGAAAAACAAACCTTTGATCTAAACAGAATATTCAGTATGGAATGGGAATATTTCAGAGCAGGGCTATCTTTTATCGCGTTTGACAAATATGCTCCGATTGCTGTGATGTCTCCTGTGAGAATGGGATAGTATTCTCTCCTATGAATTCGCGGTCATTTGAGCGTCCTTATAAGTGTTTCAGAAATATCTTCAGACCTCTTCTGTTATGTTTGTTCATAATCAACTAGAAGAAGCTTGTGAGACGGTCTACAGGCTATTCATAAAAAACATACGTAAATGTGTCATTCGTATGAACAGTTGAGACATTGACTATGTCTGGTTGGATTCCGACAATACATTTGAATGGCTGTCTGGCTCGGGCACTACTCTGTCGGACGCAGGCCGGGCTCGGACAGAAATATTCGGCTGATCCACACTCTATAACAGAATAGGAACAGATAGGGAATGAAACAGGAAATGTGAGATTCCGGAAATGATGTCGTTAGAAAATGATTTCGTTAGCGGACCAATCACAGCCAAGGGGGTATCCGTCGCTATCCGTTCGTATCCGAAAAAGTTACAGTCACAGCAGTAAGACAGACAGGAGTATAGTGCAACATTATTTCGATGTAGTCTATCTGATGGTGGCATAGGCTACTGAGTCAAATTATACTTCTCAATGAAGCCATATGTAGGCCTATAGCTCTGCTCTAATGGAAAGAGTATCTATATGTCGATTTGTGGTCTACAACTGAAAGTGTAGTGTAGTGTTACCTAAAAACGGAGGTACGTCGGCACGTTTCTTAGTTGTGTTATTCAACCCAGGTGGCCCAGGTGTTCTTGATGATCTGGTCTGTTTTTTTTTTTTGTTTTTTTTACATTTCTTCTTAGACGAGAATGTAATAATTCCCAGGGCACAGCACGTTGAAGATTCTGTTTCTCTGAAGCATTCCAAACCATGACTTTGTCCTGGCCTTTGTCACAATAATACATTTGTGCCCTTGTTTCAGAGAAAGGAACACTACCTCACATTCAAATCGGCCTATTTTTTAAATTGACGTGCTCAAACTATAAACACAAACAAGTGTTTGAATGGTCCGTAGTCATTGCATCATTTTAAATAATTTACCCATTTGGATTTATTCACGTTGGGGACCAATTTTATTACTGTAGGCTACTGTTGTAAACTGTTGTACGCCTTTGCAGACCACTTCCACAGGAATATTACAAGACCATTTCAGGTAAATAATGACAAAGATAGGCTTCCTCGTTTTTCCTCGTGATCTTCAGACTGTCTCTGGCTGGCCTACTGCCGGGGGGATGTGACCAGATGGAGGGCAGCCAAAAAAAAAAGATTTTCTAGAGAAGAATGCAGAGGCATGGCCCCAAATACGGGGAGAAACCTACCATCAGGGAATTTCTCTATGAGCCGTGAAAGAACGACGAATTCTTCGTGAATGCTTGAATAATGCCAGTGTTTTTCTGAACGCAGATAGTGTGATGAAACAAGTTTCGCAAAAAGCTAATCGGCAATGCCATGGTCATTTGGACTGATTCCGCCCGCTGTGTTTATTATGAGTCAGGCTGTATTACATCTGGGACCTTTAACAGACATTTGCATGTGATGCATTTGAGGCTACTTTTTTGGATGACTCACCCCTGAAAACTCGTCCTCCCTTTCTGCCGTTCGCCCTCTCCCCTCCTCTAAACCTCCCCAACACCACAGAGCACTTATAAAAGTGGCAGAGGCAAGGAACAGTTTAATCAGACCTTGGTTGCTTTGACGTGCCACTACACTGACCTAAATCCGTTTCCTGAACTTTGGGTATCTGTACAACAGTCGCTGGCTGGGTCTGCTCTGAGCGTTAGAAGGCAGCTAAACGGTTTGCTGTGTTTTGTGACAAAGCTATGGCCCAGCTTTTGGGATATATGCTAGTCGTGATCTGGCTTGGGGTTTCGGTCAGTGCTTCAAGGGGTATGTTCACATGTTTGTACTTACTGATTTGTATAGAAATAGTGCATTGCTCTTAGACTGTCCAGTGCGCGTTCTCCGTCTATTTTCATTCGGTAGGTTAATCCTATGAATAATTCTTCTACACGGTGCTTGTTCGTAGTTACACCTGACTGCTTACTAATACTACTACTTAGAACTTTAATGCTAACTATTTACACGTAAGCCACTGAGTTCTCTCATTGCTAAGTAAGGTGCTATGTAGGAACAAGCCGTCTCTGCTTTAATTGCCGTACAACTTCATCTATGTTTACATTGTTTATTTAGTGAGAAATTGGCATGTTGTCATGCGGCTTCACTGGCTCTTGTGCAAAGTTATATAACCTATTTAGCAGATGTAAAATATCACATGTTCATCTCCAGATGTTGAAGTTGGACAAGCAGTGGTGTGCGCATTTATGTATGTGGATATATGAAAGGATATGACAAAGACGGAGGATATTTACAACACTTGTCACTTTTGTGTTAAAATGCCTCACTACAGACTGTGATTTTTCAGTTCTGCACTTCGTCACAAAGATTAATGTTTTAAAAGGGATTAAGATAGCTTAATTCCATTTGAAAAATACAAACTAAAGAACCATAGACTACCAGACTACATACGAACAGAGGAAAAGACAAAAAACCTAATATGACTCAATAACATCTGCTTGTTTTAGGTCGTGGTGACCCTGACCCTGACCCTTACCCAGACATGTCCCAAAGAGAAGTCACCTTTGATTTGTCTGATATTTGGGGTCTGGAAGGTACCATACATTTTTTATATACACACACACACATATATATATATATATATATATATATATATATATATACACACACACATTTGACCTATTTTTATACTATTTCTGTGTAATGTTATTATTTTTAACATAATTATCCAAAAATGAACATGATGTAAAGCCTGTTTTAGAAGAAGAAGGGGGGGGGGGGGGGGGCAGTAATATGTCGCTGCATGCTGAGATCAGTTTCAAGGCTTGGCAATAAAAGACAAGTGTTATGTGGAAGAACTGTGATTGTTAGTTTCCCCAAAAGCCTCCCAACAGCCTTCCTCTCTTTTTGCTCAGATGAAGACACAGACGGTTTGATGCAAAAAGAGGTAACCTTTGATCTACCTGACCTCCTGAGGGATAGAGGTAGGTGCAATGATGAGACAGCTTTAAGGAGTGTGGAGAAATTAGTTATTTCCTTAATGACTGGTTTTAAAGACGAAGCTAAAACAAAAACAAAAAGTAGCTCACATGAGATAAGTACAAACAGTATGCTGGGACCAAATTGACGTGTGTGTGTGTGTGCGCGTGTGTGCCCGTGTCTGCGCGTGTGTGCGTGTGTGTGCGTATGTGTGCATGTGTTTGCTTATTCTTTGTGTAGTCTCTAACTACTCCGGATCCATATCCCAGAGGGAGGTAACAGATGAGTTTGCAGTGGATCTCACCCCTAGAGGTAGACACCAGCATGTGAGTTTGCAACTTAGATCTAACAACAAACCTGAGTGCCATAACTAAATATGGTTTTCTCTCTCTCTCCTTCTCTCTTTCTCCTTCTGTCTCTCTCCTTCTGTCTCTCTTTCCTTCTCTCTCTTTCATTCTGTCTCTCTCCTCTCTTTCTCCTTCTCCCTCTCTCCTTCTCTCTCTCTCCTTCTCTCTCTTTCCTTCTGTCTCTTTCCTCTCTCGCTCCTTCTCCCTCTCTCCTTCTCGCTCTCTCCTTCTCACTCTTTCCTTCTGTCTCTCTCCTTCTCTCTCTCTCCTTCTCTCTCTCTCCTTCTCCCTCTCTCCTTCTCTCTCTCTCCTTCTCTCTCTTTCCTTCTGTCTCTCTCCTTCTCCCTCTCTCCTTCTCCCTCTCTCCTTCTCTCTCTCTCCTTCTCTTTCTCGCTCTCCTTCTCTCTCTCTCTCTTTCTCTCTCTCCTTCTCTCTCTCTCTCCTTCTCCCTCTCTCCTTCTCTCTCTCTCCTTCTCTCTCTCCTTCTCTCTCTCTCCTTCTCTCTCTCCTTCTCCCTCTCTAGCAGGTCCAGGTCAGTTTGGCCCTCGTGGTCATGCCCCACCTCGTGTTGCGTTTCCACATGGTCGCCCCACACCTCAGAACGTCCAGGCAATCTGTCTCCATGGTACTGGGCGTCCCCGCTACCCTGCAGGTGCACTGCCTCGTACCAGCTTTAGCCACCTGTCCCGTCAAGCAGACGCCCTTCACCGCGCAGAGGCCTGGTACAGTCAGCAATGTTGTCAAGGAAACTGGCAACAGGACATAGAAAGGACTTTGTGCTGCACTCATCAGGCAGTGAGTAACTGTGATCTGTGTGTGTAAACAGGCACACAGACAAATAAATAGACACACACACAAACGCACATATACATGCACTCACATACATGGTGCACACACAGATACACACACACACAAAGATGAAGATGAAGGTGCAAGGAAGTGAGAGTACATATAGTATATGTTCTTTGGTTAACATGAGTGACACAAGACATAAATCCTTCATAGGTCATACAATTGCATCTACACGTGAACAGACAATCCATAACAGCAAGCAGAGGTATTATCGCACACACATGCACATAGAACTACGGTGACCGAACACAGGAACACTCACACACACATTCTTACTGGTGTGCACCCGACAGCGCGCACTCACACACACACACACACACACACACACACACACACACACCTAGATCGATAGATGTTATAGGGCTCTGCTGTATCTGGCCGTTTCCTAATATGTTCCTGTGATCTGACACATTTATAGCCCTCTTCATGGTTCATAGCCAATCCGGATTCTTGGTTTATTTCTTCATGGTTTTGGCTCGTTTATGAGACAGAGTCAAATGAAACAGCTGGCATGCCCTGGTTGTTATCAGCTTACACGGATCGGTATGTGGCCACTGTGGGAACCCAGACTAAACAGCTCAGTAATTGAAGGCTGGGATGTTATGGTTTGAGCTCTTCAGAATTTAGTTTTCTCCGTTTATCACTCTGCTTTGTCTCAGAACACTTAATCAAAACACCCACACAAACATGAAAACACACAGGGACATGCAAAAAAAAAAAAAAAAAATCATACACACACACTAATATATTTTGTATGGTGTTTGGCAGTGGGAGAAGGCCCTTGAGCTGTTTTGCGAAGAAGAGTTCTCTATTAAGACAAGCCACTACTTCTGCTGCAAGATCGAGGGCAAAGCCAGGTGGAACTGCTTTGAGAGGGAGGCTCCCAACCCCTCTTACCAGGCCACCACACATTACTTTGGGCCGGAACTCCTCCCTCGCGGTCCTGCCTTCACCTTCACCAACAAATGCCCCAGGTCAGACAATCAGAGGGAGCTAGAGAAGAGTTGATAGAGAAGGAAGGAGAAGCATGCTTAATTCATTTTGTGATATTGCTGGAGAAGTCGTGCTGTGAAAGCTTTTCTTACATTTTCTCTGAGTTTCTAACCCGGCCACCGAACTACACAGTGCATCGCCTGAATGGCTAGTGGGAATGAAGGTGTGTTTATCTGTTTATCATGACCATATACTTCTCAAAATGAGAAGGAAGGACAAGAGAGTGAGCGAACGATCAAGATCAGAAAGGGTGGAGAGTCACAATTCACAAAAAAGAGCTATGGCATTGGGGATGATGGGTGCAGTGGACAAACTGCAGCCGTGTGAGGGGTGATATTTGGGATTAGAGAAAGGAAGGATGGGAGCCAGATGAAGACAAAAGAGGAAGTGAAACTCATGATCTAAAATACATCAGAGAGAGGAAAAAAGGGAACCGTAGAGATTGTGTAAGTGAGAGGATTAGAGCAGAGAAAAGAGAAGAACACAATAGCCATCATTACTCAGATGCCAAAGCCTGGGTATAGAGTAATTGCACAAAGGATATAATGTATTTGTGTAAAGAAACATAGTGTGAAGACAGATCAGGGGTAAAAATGGCCTAACAATGCTTCATGATGGTGAGGTTTGGTCTGTGGTGAATATCTATGGTAATCTTCATATCCAGATCACAGAGGAGGCCTCAGAGGATGTCTGCTGCTACACGGGCCCAGAGAGGACAATCAGGACACATCCCAGATATTAGCTTCCCACCCGGCCGGCCTACCTCCTCCAATATCCGAATGGTCTGTAAACTGCGGAAACTCCGTCCACGCTACACTCCCAGCTGCCTGCCTAGCGGTGGCTTTGGTTGGTTAGCCCGTCAATCAAAGGCCATCAATCGGCTCGAGAGAGGCCTGAAGCTCTGCTGCAAGGCGAAGAAGGACGTGCTGGCCTGTGCTGATGGGAAGGTAACATAGTAACCATAACAACAATAACAATATGTCTACTACTAAACAATGATAATAATAAGGACCTAAGGCCAATGGTTGAGCTCACGTTTAGAGGTTTTCATTTAGCAAACTCTTTTATCCAAAGAAGCCCATGTAACATTTCATCAGTTTTTCTGATCCTTGGAATTTATACCCTTGACTTTGGTATGCCACTATAGCATGCTTAATTCATTTTGTGATATTGCTGGAGAAGTCGTGCTGTGAAAGCTTTTCTTACATTTTCTCTGAGTTTCTAACCCGGCCACAGAACTACATAGTGCATCGCCTGAATGGCTAGTGGGAATGAAGGTGTGTTTATCTGTTTATCATGACCATATACTATCAAAATGAATTTAAAGATGATGCCAAAACTGGTTACCTATAAAAACATACTTCAAATAGTGGCAAATTGTTGCAAAGTGTTACTTTAGGAAACCTTTACTGAGTCACATTTGGTGCATCAGCTTTGTGCAACATCTTGAAAAAGTGTTAATGTTTTGTGTCAATTTTTAGCCAGCTTCTCCTAAATGGAAGAGGCCTTGTCTAGCCATAAACATTAATATGACTGTTGTCAGGGAGATAAACTCTGACATATTTGCCGTCTGTGGGAAGCTTTACATGCATGTGCCAGCATTTGTTTTAGTGGAAAAATTCCTGTCATGGGAAAAAGACATTGTAGTTAAGGTGGAGCAATTTCTAGGGAAAAGGTGGAGTGTGACTCACCATCAGTACTCACTGCATTACAATAGACAAAAAAATCCTGTCAGGGTAGTTACAGGGGCATGTTGAAACTGATTTGATGATTTTCTCTAGGCAGATGGCAGTATAGTTAGGAGATTGTGCAGAGATACAGCTGTTTATTCCAGTATGTTTTGAAAGAGAGACGCACTATGTCTGAAAGAATTCCCCCAGTGCTATGGCAAAATCTCTCAACTAGTTAATAAAACAAACAGTACACAGTTAAATTTGAAATGTACTCCTTACACTGAAAGGCACTTTCCACCTGATACATTTCCAGTACTGCTCAGTCAACCATACTGAAAAATGTTATTCAAAATATTCATAGGCCTTACTAAAATTAGTATTCAGAAAGTGTTTTTTTAATGTGCTCTCCCCTCTAACCTCCGTTTTCATGTTTTAGCCTACTTCAATATCTTTCGCAACACACTCTTAAAGAGACAGTATGCAATGATTTGCTTCAACTTTTTAAAGTAGAATTTTATAGACAACTAGTATTGGTATCATAAAATTAATTTTCATGGTCCCGGATAGGAAGCATATATCGGTCCATCGGTGGATTTTGGTCGGCCCCACCCCACTGGTGGTGTGCCACCTCTGTTTTTTCTTAAGTAAATAGGCTATGTTATGGGTTGGTGAAAATTAATGAAGAAATTTAAATGAATAAAGAAAAAATATTTTTTAAAGTAGGTGGCAAAACGGAGGGCCGTTTGTCTATAACATACCAGAGGACCAGGGCCCAAAAACTGATGAGAAAAAGGCCAGTGGAGAGCCAGCTCTACCCCAGTAGGCCGGCAGTGGGCCGGCAGTGGGCCTGCGACAGCTGGCCTTTTTCTATCTGGGGCAGGCATATATGGTTATGTGAAGGACTGATAAACACACCTAAACACACGGACCGCCCCACAAAAATGTAATGGAAGTTTTCACCGCACAACTGCCAACTACATCGGCAAAAGACATTAGGCCTACCATGCATATTGTTTGTGTTTGAAAGGATTTTGCAGTGGTTAGATTGCTAGTTTTCCACCAAAACTCCTTACTGCTCCTATGAATAACTATGAATGGTCTTACCCACGCCCTTTTCACTATCCTCCCCCTTCAGCTGGTCATGTGCACTTGTTTTCTAATCTGTGTGTTGCGTGTGCAGCTGTACAGGAGGGTACACATAGTGGTTTTACAGAAATGCATTCTTTAGATTGTAGACCATTAGGTTGAAAGAATTGTTGGGATTACACCAGGCGTAGAAGATGGAGCTTTGAGTGTGATGGCGATGTCTGTGTGTTTTGTGTGTGTTGATTTAATCACTGGATCTGACAGCTGCAAACACAGGTCTAAATGTCATGTTGAATAAAAGCTAAACTCCTTCTTGCCTCTATCCTCTGTTCTTTTTCGTTTTGTTCCCTCTTCGCCGTCGTTCTCAGTGGAGAGAGGAGATGGACCGTTTCTGCCAGGACGAGCACGGTGTGAAAACCAAACACTACGAGTGCTGCAAGCTGCCAGAGGGAGAAGCCCGCCTCTCCTGCTTCTCCTCCAAAGCGCCCTTTCCAGACTACAGAGGCGAACTCTTGCAGCGGCAAATAGTCCCTGCTGATCTTAGCCACTTCTGCGTTATGCACAAGATCCTCAACAAGTGAGATATTAAAGACAAAAGTGCATGATGCTGTGTGTCTTTATACATAATGTCATGTATTTTCACAAGACTCTCTTTGGTGTGTGTCTGTTGGGGGTAAAACATTATGGAAAATAGTTCAACAGTTCGTATTTTTTTTAATAGTGCTAAATTGGCACTTTTGGTTCTCTTTTTGTAATGATTGCAACATCTTCCCTGTTGAAACATTTCCTTCAGGATGATATTTCACTCTGAGATGTGTAATCTTATGGGAAATGTATCTTACCAAAGGATATGATGCATAGATAAACACGACGACAGTACTGTAAACAACTTGTGTAACTGCTTTGCAGGCAGAAGGTTGCTCTTCCTGTGGACAATGTTGTGAACAAATGCTGCCACCTTGTGCCAGAACAGAGAAATGCATGTGTAGTGGACATGGTAAGTTCTCGGTCTTAGTGCTCCACGATTACTGTCTTGCACTCAGCACTTACAAAGTTACTTTATAAGGACGCGCAAAGCTTCAATGAATAGCCAACACTAAATAACAACAGACTTAGCATATAATGTGATACTATTTCAAGTGTTTTGTATTTGTCACATACAACAAATGTAGTGAAATGTAAGAGTTTTTTTTGTATTTGCTCGTGTTTGAGCAATAGTTTTTGCTGTTTATTTACAGTGTATAAGAGGTGCATGTAGGCTACAGTATGAAGTTGTATAATTTAAGCTGTATTCAAATTGATAGGCGTAATACAAAGTGTCAACATTATGGATTAGTCTAGATTTATTATTTTATTTATTTCAATTTATTTTCACAGCAATATAGCTCAACTGCACTCTCATACATGTATCCATATCTAAAATTACTGAAGGGCATGATCATTTGAAGGAGAGCCTATATATTGTCCCTGACAGTCATTTTGTTCTCCTGCAGCTGGATAGCCTGCAGAGGGAGAGTTGCTCAGCGGAGCCTCCATCTCCCATGGTAACCCCAGACTGCTGTGTACCAAATCCCCCCAAGTGTTTCTTGGAACTACTCATGAAGTCCATCTTTAAGGGAGCAGAAACTCCAAGTTTCCGGAGGAAGAGGTGCCCACTCTCAACCTTTTGAGTTTTTGGGTTTGGGTTTTGTACACAATAACAGTTGAGATTTGTAAACAACTATTCACAACTTCCAAACTGCTAGACCAGTTAATGTAAGTTCATCTTCTTTCCACAAAAAAAGAAAATATTACTTTCAGAAACAAGAAACACAATAAAAATCTCTCTCCAAGTAGGCCTAGGCTATCGCTGTCTGATGTTTCTGTCTTTCCTCAACAAACTCTTTTAGTCTTCTTATTGGTAACCACTATGAATTCTTGATTCAAATTAGATTGAAATAAGGAGTAAATACACAGTAAGTAGCCTACAGTAACTTCCTGTAACTTTGTTGCCTATGAATTGAGGAACTCAGGTGTGGTGGATTTATGTAAGAAAAGGCATTTGATGTTTGTGAAATGTTCTGAGATATGTTCATGATTGACAAATAAAGTATTTTAATACCACCTACTGGACATAGTGAGACATTTCTGTTTTGTCGCAGAGTGACAGTAATACTCATGCCTCTCTTTTTTAATAGTCAGTTAGCCTATTCATAGATAATTAATTGATAATGAGTTTCTGACTTGTACAATGGATACTTTAAGGCCCTTATTATAGCTATCCATCAGGCTTAACATCTGTCATCGCCAAGCACCACCTTTCAATTTATCTTCTTAAATCCTGAAATTTAAAGAACAGGAAGGATAGGCCTATTGCCTGTAAATTACTCAGTTTTACTCACCTAAACAGCACACAGAGTAAATTCAGAATAGTCTATTCACAGTTGAAGTTGAAGAATATTCTGTGTTCATAAGCAATGTGTCTTTGGTCTCAGATGTATTTTACAAGCACGTGACAGGCTAGTAGTTTGCAAACACTCAACGTTCAGTGAGGGAAGGGTTAAATGGAACTGGCTGTTGGAGCCTATTATTATTGTCGGCGAGCGGGATCTGCGCTAGGGAAAAGCTTAGTCTACAGAGTGGGAGGCCAAGTCAAAGCAAAATGGCGACAGCCGGTGCAGCTGACTCGGGCTCGACTGCTCCTACAGGTAACTAAACGAACAAAAGGGTTACATCAATATGTAGAGCTACAATACAGCACGAACATAAGATGTAACTTAGCACTTTAACGTTACACAATGAATAAGTACAACTTTTTAAAGAACAATACTTGGTGTGTACAGGGCTATGTGTTGGTTTTGCTAGTAAACTTTAATATGCTAGCTAGCAAACCTTTGCGTTTAAATGGTTAGCACATCATTTAGCTAGCTAGCTTGTCGTTCTTACAATTGGAAATGTTAAAGTGTCCGGGTAACATAGCGACATCTGGGTGTTGTTTAAACTACTTAATACTCATTTATGTGTTGGTTACTAGCTGTTTATAACGTTCCAGACTCACCAGAGTATAAATAGGCAATAGTATGTTACAAGTTATCTTGGCTAATGTTATGGTTTAGTGCTGTTAACATGCTTAACGTTAGCTTGCTAGCTAGTTTCTTAACTTAGCAAGCCATGTCGTGTGCATTTTTTTTTTTTAGCTGACGTTGGTCAAGTGGTCAGCTAATTTCCATTGTGTACTTCGTCATATTTAAGATATGCTGTTAAATGTCTCTGTGTTTAAATAGTAACTAAGCTAGCTAAGCCAACTTAACTTCGAGACGGCTTTAATAGCTAATTTAACGTTAGCGTAGGTAAGTTAGGCAGTCTTATAAACATAACAAGTTTTTGGAAATGACTTCTTAGCCCAACAATTCGCAGCTATAAGATTACATATTCACGTTTACCTATAAGGTTCACAATGGAATGTTCTTGTTGGCTGACTTGGCATTGGTTCGATGTGCCAGAGATGCGATATTGGCGCAAGTGACGCTAGCTGGGTTAGTTATGCTATTCAAGTTAACGTTAGTAAATGTTAGAGATATGCCCAGCCATTTGCCCATTGATTACACATTAAATCAAATTTAGCTCTAGCTGACGTTACGTATTACAACTGTGAACTGTGAAATTACAAGTCAGCCAACACCACTCTAGCTATTCATGACTGTCGGTTCTAATTAGCTGTTAGACGTTGGTTCTAGTTAGTCGGAGAGCTTGTGGGTCTGTCTGTGGTCTAGCTAGATATTTTAAATCAGGTTGAGGCAGAATGGTTTTGTTTCAGTTAACAGTTGCAAGCTTCTTTTCGGTGTTATGTACATTTAACAGCCGCGTTGTCAACCGTTGGTATCAACACTGTTTAGGAACATACAGCTTCTGTCCTTTGTCTTGTATAACAAATACAACAGCCATCTGGCAATGATGTTGAATTTTTGTGAAGTGTTTTCTCAAGCACGTTGCGACAACAGTTAATGTATGTTTGAATCTACTTAGATGAGCGATCTAACTGCTGACTCCCATTGCATTCTTTCTCAAAGCTCATGACCCTAGTCACGAAGATTATATCAGCTGGATTCAGATTTGCCAAATTACCTTGCAAGCCAAGCAAAAGTGCTCTTTGTTATGCATTTTCTGCACAATTTGTTCCTGAACAACCAGTGTAATATTTTTGCCATGTATATTGCCTGTCATCTGTCTCGCTGGCTGACATGTGTGGCTATTTGTGAGGACCATTCAGGGCTTGTTTTGGTTCTGGGTCTCATCATTTCCAAAGAGCAAGCATTGGCTAGAAATGACCTCAGTCTAACAATGGTAACATCTGTGAATTGGGAGGTCTTTTTAAAAGCACACTAGACATTAGCTGGTTAAATGGGAAGTTATGGCTCATCAGGACACTCCCTGTAGCTAGGAGTGACTGGCTACAGTTGCTGTGGATGCCCTGTAAAAATAACTCGGCAGGGTGTTTTTTGGCAACCCCAACTTGGTGGAGACACATTAACAAATACACACACGCCAGCCCAATTTTTCCGTTAGTCATACCCATCTCTAACATATGCTTAGTAAACTTTGGATGTTTCAGTGCTTGGTCATCACTAGCATTTGCTCATCATCAGTAGCTGCAGCTCTCTCAGTCTTGTCTTTACACTATCTGCCTCCTCCACACGTGCTCAAACACACAGACGACACCAGATGTAATCTGTTTCTATATATAAATGCTGAAATGGGGCGAGAAGCATCACACTTCTCATCTCCCTGATGGAAAAGTGTGGAGATGACCCAGTATCGCTTTCATGCACATAGACAGGGTGTACTAAATAAGATTGTAAGACTGTTGTTTCCAGCAATCAAAACAAATAAGCGTGTTTGAATATTTGTGTTTTGTGTTTGTGTACACATTAGTGTAGAGTAGTTTTTATCGGGGCATATGGGCAGATGAGATTGTTTATGTGGGCAGTTTGATCCAGGAATATGCAAGAGGCATGCTTATACCTCATCACATTTGAAGTCAAAGGTGAGGTGCTGTGTGGTGCTAACTCCAAGGCTGAATTTAATAATTACTTTGGTCTTTTTTTGAATAACTGAACTATGTTGAAGAAAATGAAATCATTGTCGATGCCTGTTCTCAATGTTATTGAGGGCGCATCAGGGCTCTGAGGTCCCCTAGCCACTGCTGCAGAGAGGTTTGCTAGTCGGATTCAATGCGTTTTTATGCCTGACGTTGCCCCTTGTGTTGCGCCACGCTCTTCCTTCCCAGACCCAAGGACTCCATTCTGGAGGATGCTGGCCTCCCAGGCCTCTCTCAGAGGTACATGCATGGTCCTACTGTGCTGTGTGCTGTGGTAGACCCATGTTATTATTTCAGCGATGAATACACATCTAGAACCCAGTGTTCTACAGTTCAGTTCAATGATGCAGTGAGTGCTGATTTGACATACCCGGCTCAAATCTTTTGCCAAATAAAGTACTAGTAAGTAAGCAAGCAGTTGGGTTATGTGGTGAACTGCAGGACACAAGGGCTTACTCCACTCAACTCCACGACATCTGCATTGACTGGAACCTATTCAGTGCAGCGATTCTCCCTGGTATAGAGTAGATGGGTTATGTCACGGTTGATCCAGCTGCATGATGACTCCTTTCGCAAGGCTGGTTGTTGTCCTCGAGTTAACTTTGCCCCCAGCCGCCCACCTGAGCTACAGGGCTCCAGCACTGCCTGAGCCAAGTGCTCGTCTGTGCCCTCCCGACTCATCTCCCCTGCGAAAATAGCCGTTGCCATGGGTTACGCAGGCAGAAAGGGGGAGCTTGGCGGGTAGGCGGCACATGAGTAAGCTGAAATCTCTTGCCCGCCCGGCTGGTGTGTGTGTGTGTGTGCATGCTTGCCTGCCTTTTTTAGCTACCAGGGATGCTTTATTTTGTCAGATTTCCCCTTATGTTTGTTGTGAACTGCAAATTCAAATAGTGTGGTTTTTTTTCTGTTTAATTTTTTTTTAATCAGACATACTCAGCAGGATTCCTGCCTGCATGCAAGTTTATCTTGTCTTCCTGGTTAACTATCAATCTTGCAGTCTTTCTCTCTGTTTAGACCATGTGCATGACTAAAACTTCTTATGGACAGGCTTGGTAACAATTATGGCTTTTTTTGGATGTGTGTGTGTTTGGAAAAGCGAGGAGAAGGGGGTCAGTATGGGTTTGCGCACATCTCGACATCTGTCGTGTTGTTGTCTCGATACTTAGTTCTGTCTCACCACACCCGCGGTTCACACGCAGGGCTACTCTGTTGTAATATTAGCCCAAAGTAATTTCGGTGCGTATCCATGAATGTACACTACACACACACACACACACACACACACACACACACATCACAAGTTCAGACTTTAAACCCTTTCCTATTGAGACTGGAGTGTGTTCATGATGATCATGCGCAATAACCACACGCACATGCACACACACCCTTTGGTCTGCTTGTGATTGTAGACCATGTTGTAGGGATGCAGGTTTGAGGCAGTGAGACTGGCCTTTGCTTGTTAGGGTACCTGCAGACATGTCATTCCCTTGCTCGCTGTAGCCTCCACTGACTGCAGCTGGAGTTTGCCATCTGAATCACAATCAGCAAGCCTACGTGCCAAGAAAGAGGGCTGCTATTTGTGTGTGTGTGTGTGTGTGTGTGTGTGTGTGTGGGTGCTTGTGTCTGTCTCTGTGTCTGTAGATGGCATGCACTTAATTAAAGCTGTCTGCCTGCTGTGTCTAGGGTAGAAAGAGTCCAGTCTCTGTCCCTCACTCTTTCTCTCTGACACACATGCACACACATGCTATGGTCTCTGATCATATGAGCGCTGATCATCAGAGCTCCTTTGCTTGTCCTGTTGATATTGTGTTGTGGAGCTTTGCATTCTTCTGTGCATGATGGCTCTTCCTATACCCATCTGTCTGTTTTAAGTGGGCTACCTTTTTGAAGGTGTGTTTGTGTGTTTACCACCAAGAAGTAAGTGGCATGTAGCCTGTCTTGGATGGCATGTAAGTGTATAGCGGCCTGTATTGATAACATTACGTGTGTTACTGACAGAAATTATCTTAAGGTTGAGCACCATTTGCTGATTGGGCTAGTGTATAATTTGTTTTAAATATTATATAAATCAATATCTCTTTCTCTCTCTGTCTCTAGGGGCCAGTGGATCCCGGAAGTTGGCCTCACCAGAGGTAAGTCAGAGCGCACCTCCTGAAGTATGGACTGGGTGTAGGGCCAATGATTTTCCGTTTCAAAAAAATGCATTTTCCGTTTCACATTTGGTGAATTCCGTTTTTTTTCCGTTTCAGCTCATTTTGTTCACCCTGAGGTAGATTGATGGCTTAAAATGAGTGAATAAAATGTGCCCTTCTTAGATTGTTGTTTGCCAGCCATCAACAGAACAGAAGACTAAACATTTTTTGTTTTAAATGCGATTGGGAAGACGAGCGCGTGAATGTGACTGAATGTGACTTTAGCGGAGGTGTGTGGGTCAACGGTTGAAAAGGGGGCGTGGCCGGAGCGGAGTTCAGGGCAGACGTGACATTTTCTCAGTGGTTTTGTTCTTTAATTAATGTTTGTTCATCGTTGCAATCGTTGTGTTTATTTGAAAGAAATATAGCCTTGCAGCCCAAAATACAGGGGAATTTGGGCGATTTGTATGAACAAAATTATGTTTCCGTTTCAAAGGTGCAATTCCGTTTCAAAGTGTTCATTCCGCGAATTCCGTCCGTTTTCTCGCGGAAAATCATTGGCCCTATGGGTGTTAAGGGTGTCTGTGGGCTGCCTTTTTACTCTACATTTTTCTTTTGACAGTGCAGTTTGAGCTTCAAATAACATCTGTCTGGACTTGAGTGGGGTCCCTAGATGAAACAAGCAGCTGTTTGTAGTTTGTAGCAGAGAAGGAAAAGTGGAAGTAAATGTTGTGTTTGTATTCTGTGCTTATGGTTAATCACAGTATGGTTGTTCACCCTGAGGATGCTTCAGTACTTCACGTTTACAGTGCGCTCAAGCACAACGGCCACTGGCACCTGTGTGTGTGTGTGTGTGTGTGTGTGAGAGATGAATACTGACCTGTGTGTATGTGTTTGTGTTGTCTAAACATCACAAAGAATGATCCATTGCTAGGCAAATGTTGACCCAGTAAAGACAACATACCCAACCTCAACGATTTGTCCCCTGTGGGTTAGGGTGAGGTGTGGATGGAAAGTTCTGTGTGTTAGTGTGTCTGTGTCTGTGTGTGTCTGTGTGTGTCTGTGTTTGTGAATGGAAATCAGACACTGTGTGTGAGAGAGAGGTGAAGATGATTCTATGATTTTCCAAGTTTGCTTACTGCACTACGGACTACACGCATGTTGTACATGGGGAAACTAAAAACAAAATTGTCTCAGCTCCAACTTGACAATGGAGAGCACAGACCTCCGCCAAAGCCAAATGGCACATCTTGCAATGTTAGCGAAAGTGAAACTAAATGTATGGAGTTGGATCAGCTCCAAAATGTAATGGGTTATTCCTTGGCCCATGCTACACCTTTCATGGAAATCAAACCAGTAGTTTTTTTGTAAACCTCCTTACAGACAGACAAACTAACAAACAAACCCCATGGAAAACCTTGGAGGTGGAAATAACAGTGGGAGTATTTATAGCCAAAGATTTGGTTACCCTCCTGGGATTATGTCATACTGGTAATGTATAATAGTAGCTATGCATGCTTGAGTAATGTTAGCTGACCTACAGCTAGCTAGTTAGCCAGCTAGCAATCAATGTTACATTCTTAACAGCTCGCTGAACAGATCTGTTTTGCTTTTTTTTTTAACGGAAGTCACAAAGTTTTAGTTGTTGGTCTGGTTGGATTTGTCAGTCATGATAATCCTGCCCCCAGCCCCTGAAGTAACCAGTTCTTGGTTCTAGACCAGCAAAGAGGTGGTGCACCGGCTCCGAACCAGCCCTGGAACTGCCTTTGTGGAAAGGGGGTATATGTTGCTCACTCACTCACTCTCCTCCTCCTCCTTTTATGTTCTTCCCTCTGTCTTCCCAGGCTCCGGGCTCCTCAGGCACCTCCCAGAGCATGAAGAAGACTATCGGACACAGGGGGGTCGACCCCACTGGAGAGACCACCTACAAAAAGGTCAGCAGGAGGTCACGTGTCACGTGTCACTGTGAGCGAGAGAGGGAGCAATCAAGGGGCAGTGTGGGCAGAGTTGGTTTATTGGGTGCCCAGTGATAGGGCCCAATGCAGTGCGGACCAATACGTTTATGACCGCAGTTGTAATAACAATAATACTTTAATTTTATATAGCGCTTTTCTAGGTACTCAAAGACGCTTTACATAGGGCGAAGACAAACATAAAACAAAAAAAGAACACAAAGGAGCAAAAAAAACAAACAAACCACCTGAGTATAGGCTATTTGTACATTTTGCAGGGCCCAGTTGCATACACATTGTTGCATTTCATTAACCATTCCATTAAACAAATCTTCTGGTAGAGGGGAGAAAAAAAAAACATGGGATGCACTAGATATTCAGCTTGTGTGCCGTTTCCCTTATTTTTCAGGGACCTTCTTTTCCTCTTTGTGATGGCAATATGCTAGTATCAGACACAACATTGTCTGTCACCTCTGTTAATATACTATATTCAGATATTCATTCTTGATTGACTCGTTATAGATAGTTTTCAAAGCTTGTAGAGGCAGAAGATGTGTTTGCTTTTGCTGCAGGCATGAAGCGTGTAATTGAGAACTCCACCTAGTCCAACTTTGACATCGGTCAGTAACCGGCTTCCCAGAAACTGAATCCCTGTAATGGATCTAATGGGATTAGATGTCTGCTATGAGTTGCAGTTGTAAATGCAGAGTGTGTCAAGCAATTTCAACATGTTGGTATTTGTTCAACCTATTATATCAGTGTTTCCCCTACCGTTATATTAGGGGGGCGCCCCGCCCCCCCAACGGCACCCCCCGCCCCCCCTGAAAGGTCAAGTTCATTTTGTTCAATTTTATTTTCTATAAAGCGCCAGATCACAACGGAAGTAATTTAAGGTTACCTTTCCTATAGAACAGGTCTATAGCTTGTTCTTTTATTAAACAAAATAAATAGCCTTATGTTATTTATCTTATTTACACGACGGCATGTAATTTCTGTCTCTACATGGTCGCGCGTTTACAATTCTCTGCTCTCTGTATCGCGCATGGCAGAGTTCCGCCGCGATGCGCACAAACACACACACAGACACGTGCGCGCGCACACACAAGTGAGCACGCTCCCACCAGCGGACAGAATTGGGCTTAAGAATCACTGCACAGCTACGGACACTTTTAAGCTTTAATAAACTAATATCCAGGCGTTCATGAATCCGGCAGAGATCTTTTCCTAGGTAGGGTCGACAATGAGGCCCAATGAGAGTGGCTACAACAGACGTGGAAACAGAACGTACGTACAGAATGTCCGCACCGAAAATTCAGAAATAGATCTGGCTTCCATTTTTCATCTTTTTCCGTGAGTTGTGCGTGGCCCTTTTTTACATAGAGTCTGGTAATAAATCTATGAAATGTAACGAAAATTATTTATTTTGCTGTGAATAATGAAGGAAGCAATAAATCCGATTATTTGCCAAACCCCTCAAGAGCTGTTGCCATGGAGATTTAACGTTACTTTCTGTTTGAAGACAAGGTAGCAGCTAGTGTTGAAGAATGGATGACTTGAAATTGGACGACTTTAAATTAATATATGAAATTGAACATCAACACCTATACGGATAAAATAAATAAACAAGGATAGCAAAACAGATTGATAAGCAATGAGAACGGCAGAAACACAGGCAGGACGTCAGATGACGAGACAGATCGTAGTGACAGGCTGTTTTTTTTTTTTTTTTTTTTTCATCATCATATGAAGGCTGAGACATTCATAACATTTTATTCAGTCGTACTGGTCCTTTTGTAATGCCAACATGTGCACTTCGTTGTGGATAAGTAAAGCCTATTTTGCTACATTTTTGTAGTCCTGGTAATCTTTTGTTTGGCATATTGGTGAGGTTATTACGAGTTCTTAATCCTTTTGTTCTTGATGAATTAATGTTTGTTTAATAATCAATTATTTTTCAACAAATAACTCAATTATAATTACAAAGAGGACAATTCATAACTTTTTATCGCAACTTTCACTTGTTTCGCCAATTTCATTGCAACAAAAACCTTAAAATAAAAACTTTCATCGAAACTTTTTGGAAAAGCTCCTGCGAAATCAGGAATTTTAGGCCGCAAATATCTTAAAGAAATGTTCTTCCAGAAGCCCAGAAAGATACACCACTGCAGCGACAAAAGCTGCACACTTTGTGGATAATTGTCATAAAAAGACATGTTCCGATGTTTAGTTGTTATATTGACTGCTGTCATTAAAAAAAACACATGAACACCATGATTCCTTTAAGCGTTTGTGTCGGTGGCCACGCCACGCCGCGCCGCGCACCGTGCGCGATACAGAGAGCAGAGAATTGTAACAGCGCGACCATGTAGAGACAGAAATTACATGCCGTCGTGTAAATAAGATAAATAACATAAGGCTATTTATTTTGTTTAATAAAAGAACAAGCTATAGACCTGTTCTATAGGAAAGGTAACCTTAAATTACTTCCGTTGTGATTTGGCGCTTTATAGAAAATAAAATTGAACAAAATTAACTTGACCTTCCAGGGGGGGCGGGGGGTGCCGTTGGGGGGGCGGGGCGCCCCCCTAATATAACGGTAGGGGAAACACTGTATATATATATATATATATATATATTGTATAGAGTGGGGAGTGGTTTAATTCTCTGTGCCATGCTGCGTGGGTCAGCCTGTGCCTGCCTTATCTTTGCTTTGGAGGCTTTTGTGGTTCCTTCCCTTCCATAAAGCGAATCTAATCATTTTATTATACATGGACTGAATATTATCAGTTTGCCTGCCCTATAGTCATTATTACTTAATTATAAAGTGTCTCTCTCTCTCTCTCTCTCTCTGTGTGTCTCTCTCTCTGTGCGTGTGTAGACTACCTCCTCAGCACTGAAGGGGGCAATCCAGCTGGGCATCACGTACACCGTGGGCAGCCTGAGCCAGAAGGCCGAAAGAGATGTGCTCATGCAGGACTTTGTTGTCGTAGAGAGTATCTTCTTCCCAGGGTGAGTTCAGGTTATTTTCGTTTTCGTGTGTGCGTGTGCGTACATTATGTGTAAGGAAGGACACTGATGTGTATGCAGCAGATGGGTTTTGGGGAAATCAAATATGTGTATGCAAAAACAGGAATTATGCGGGACAATTTTGATAACAAAGCCTAAGAAAAAAAGTCAAACAGGATGTTCATCCTCTTTCCAAGTTAATGACTGCATTGGATGAGGAAGCGGATTCATGGCTTGGGTAAACTGTGAGGGACTGAGCTGGCTTTTCTGTGCGTGCGTGCGTGCGTGCGTGTGTGTGTTGAAAATGGATGTGTAATGTGCTCTCGTCCCTGGCTGTCTCCATACCTCAGTGTTTACTCTCTGTCCAGGTTTATTTTTGTTTGCGCCTGCGAGTCTACAGGCCTCAGTCAGCATATATTAACATTCCATGAGGCATGCACACACACCCTTTGAGGCCAATAATCATTTCCATGTGCTCCATCCAAACATTCTGTACAGTGTGTTTTTGGCTTGCCACCCACTGTGTTATTTTGATAAAGTGAAGGCTTTATGAAAATTCTTCTCTCTCTCTCTCTCTCTCTCTCTCTCTCTCTCTCTCTCTCTCTCTCTCTCTCTCTCTCTCTCAGTGAGGGGAGTAACCTGACTCCAGCTCACCACTACAGTGACTTCAGGTTTAAGACTTATGCTCCAATTGCCTTCCGCTACTTCAGAGAACTCTTCGGCATTCGACCCGATGACTACTTGGTCAGTGTTTCTAACATAGTACACACACACACACACACCCTTGTCCCCCCTCTCTCTGTCTACACTAGTACCCATATAACTAGGGTCATGTTCTTCATGAGGAAGTATCTCTGACACTTAAAGATTTTGTTGACTGTAAAGGTAATACGTTACACAAATGTGTTGTAGATTGACACGCAAAGTACAGATTCTACCCCTGTGTGGATGTTTATGATTGATGATGAAAAAACTATGATAAAGGTAAACTAGTGTGGTATTAACAAAGTGTCTGTGTCTGTCTGTCTGTCTGTGTAGTATTCTCTCTGTAATGATGCGCTGATAGAGCTGTCAAATCCGGGAGCGAGTGGCTCAATCTTCTACGTCTCCAGTGACGACGAGTTCATCATCAAAACAGTGCAGCACAAAGAAGCTGAATTTCTGCAGAAGCTGTTACCCGGATACTTCATGGTGAGTGTGTTTGTGTGTGTGTGTCGATATGAAAATCTCATTCTTGTGGGGAATGGGAACCAATTAAGCTTTTATTTTCGCGTTCTGCATGCTGAGCAGATGTAATACATAACTAGCATGGATGTGTGTGTATAGACTTCTTTTTTGTTTTTGTGTGTGTGCTTGTGCACAGAGGGGGACAATTTGCTGGCCCTGGTTCCCACGACAAGCCGATTACTCTAAATCTCTTGTCTGCCGGCTTTTTCAGCCTGTTTTGGGATAAGAGGTTTAGAGTGGCATGGCCATAGGCCTGTCCAGGCATCAGCACAATGTCAACGCATTTGAATGCGGCACAGAGGTTCTGGGCTTTTTGAATACTGGCAACCCAGAAGCATTATTGGGTCATTAACTAACCCAGGAACCAAGCTAAATTTCATGATCTGTCCACTTCTGTTGTGTTTGAGAACACCCAACCCTGTAACCCACTCCTCCTTCACACCTGCACCTCTCCCCCTTCACTGACCCCGCCCCGCAGAACCTGAATCAGAACAAGCGCACGCTGCTGCCAAAGTTCTACGGCCTGTACTGCGTGCAGGCGGGGGGCAAGAACATCCGCATTGTGGTGATGAACAACCTGCTG
This sequence comes from Clupea harengus, assembly GCF_900700415.2. Lineage (NCBI taxonomy): Eukaryota > Metazoa > Chordata > Actinopteri > Clupeiformes > Clupeidae > Clupea > Clupea harengus. The sequence goes on along the minus strand of NC_045162.1, from coordinate 9,286,499 downwards.
CCCCGCGCCATCCCCATGCACCTCAAGTTTGACATGAAGGGCTCGACCTACAAGCGGCGTGCCTCGGCCAAGGAGCGTGATAAGAAGGTGCCCACCTACAAGGACCTGGACTTCATGCAGGACATGCCTGAAGGCCTACAGATGGAGAACGACAACTACAACGCCCTCAGCAAAACAATTCAGAGGGATTGTTTGGTGAGTCTATGTGTGTGTGTGTGTGTGTGTGTGTGTGTGAGAGAGAGAGAGAACGCTTGACTGTCCAAACGGCAGGCTTGGTACAGACTGTGTGCATGCATATTCATGTTGTGGTACCCAACAACCTTAATGGCACTTGCAGAAACTATTCAGAAAGAGTGTGTGTGTGTGCGTGCGTGCGCATGCCCACCCCATCTTAGAGATAAATCAGTTATGAACTAGATCCGAACTGTATGGTTTTCTTTGTCAAAGCATCTAGTGAAAGTTTAATTCAAGTAGGCCAATCACGAATCACCTGCTGCCGTTTTAACCCGCATTACTGTTCCATCTCCAGCTACTGCAGAGTTTTAAGATCATGGACTACAGCATGCTGGTGGGCATCCATAACGTGGACGTGGCGCTTCGAGAGCGCCTCGGGGACTACAGCGCGGCCGGAGAGGGCCCCATCACGCCCGACCAGAAGCGGCCACAGTTCCAGAAGTCCCTCTACTGCACCGCCATGGAGTCCATACAGGGGGAGGCTCGGGGCAAGGGAGCCATGGACAGCGAGGACTAGTAAGCAACAATCTCCACTTCTCTCATCTGCTCTCTCTACACTCAGAAATCAAATCAGACTTTATTTATACGGGGCATTTCATACCAGGAGGTAACACAATGCGCTTCACAGAAGGAAATGGGGGGGGGGGGGTGTGTTACAAACGCTGGTATTTGACACTGATTTTTCAGAGGGATGAAAAAACCTTATCATGTAAGTGCAAACATATTACAAAGCACGTACATAGACATGTACAGCAGACCCATTACAGACTGAGAACAGATAAATATTACAGAGAATGATAGGCGAGATTAAAGAGCATGTCTTAAGTTCACTGTTTAAAGGTTTCCACCGTTTCAGCCATTCTTAGGTCTTCTGGCAGACTATTCCAAAGGCTGGGAGCATAGAAACAGTAGATCTCCTGCATCTTTCTTTGATCGTATTTCTGTGTTGGTGTTGCCTCTCCCTCCTTTTCTGTCTGCGTCTTTTTATAGGATCACATTCCTTCTCTCCGCTGACTGTTGTCTAGAGGTGCTTTGTTCCCTGTGGCTGACTGACAGTTGGAGGCAACAGACCGTGTGCTGGGTGTGACTTATGTTTAGAAACTCATTTGTTTGTCCATTTGCCTTCTCTGTCTTGTAGCCCGGTTCTCATTTCCACTCCCCTTTGTCTTTAATTTGTTTATATCTTTTGTTGTTGTCTTTATGTGTTTAGTAATTTAAATGTTTTGTTTAATCCACAGCATGGGTGGCATTCCGGCCCGGAACTCCAGAGGAGAGAGGCTACTCATCTTCATGGGCATCATTGACATTCTTCAGTCCTACAGGTGTGTGGGGGTGTGTGTGGGGATGTGTGTGGGGATGTGTGTGGGTGGGTGTGGGTGTGTGTGGGTGTGTGTGGGTGTGTGTGGGTGTGTGTGGGTGTGTGGGTGGGGGTGGCTGGGGTCTGCTACTATGCATAGGGAGGAAATGGGCTGGTGGTGGCACTGGGCTTCAGCTTTATTTGAGGAAAGAAAAAGGTTTATTTATCAGATCACCATGTCCTCTTGTCCTCAAGCAACGGCTTGGCTTGACTTTCCGGTTTGTCATTTTAAAAAGCACAGGCCTAGATGGTCACTTATCATAAGCCATGCGTCTGTCTTTCACTCCACAGGTTCATCAAGAAGATTGAGCATTCTTGGAAAGCTCTGGTGCATGATGGGGTATGTAGTCCAGTTGTTTGATCCGATCTTTCACTTTTGTGATCGCAGGCCTTGACACATTGCGCCGCAATAGGAATGTGGCATAAAGGCTAATGTCTGTGTTTTCTCTGGTTGTCTCTCCTGCAGGACACCGTCTCGGTGCACAGGCCTGGCTTCTATGCTGAACGCTTTCAGAGATTCATGTGCAACACGGTCTTCAGGAAGATACCATGTAAGTGTCATCCTCGGACAGCTTTCCTGTTTATTTGAGGTGTACTAATGTGTATATGGTTAGATCAATTGGAGGGAAGCTGATTCCCAATTAAAGACCATCCGTTTTTATTTAACATTACTGTCTTTTATATGGAGGAACGCTTCTTCTGAGATTTACTCCAACTGAATTCATGTAGTCAACCATTAGACAAGAAATGAAACTACTTTAAGATCTGTGAACTCATCACCTTGCCTCACATCCCATCCCATAATATGCCAATGCCTATCCCCTTACAGTGAAGCCGTCCCCCTCCAAGAAGAGTCGAGGGGGCTGTCAGAGCGTCGTCCGGAGGTTACCCATGGCAACGGGAGCACCTGCGTCCACGTCCAATGCGGCGGGCGGACACTCTGTGGTGGACGCCAGACTGGTGTACAGGCCTCACTTCAGCCACTCAGACATGGAGGGAGACAGCGGTGAGTGGTGGGGCCCTGGAGAGAGATGTCAAATGCTTGGTGTATATATTTTCACTGACCTGTGAATATATATATATATATCAGCATTGCGATGCATCAAAGCAACAATCATTTTTCTCAGCCCTAAACATGAACTTTTTTTTCTTTTCTTTTTCTTCAGGCATGCAACAGGGCAGACCTGACATTCTCCCAAGGACCCCTCCTCAGGCTGGTGACTCCAATGAGTTTATGGAGACAAATCTATCCACCTCATCCCTCGGCAGCACAGGCCTCACCTCCAGCTCTCCCCCACTCAGGTAATCCCTGCAGCATCCATCGTTTATTGTAACATTATGTTATTGTGCTCTTTTGGTTGAGGGAGTGAGTGCCAGCCATTTTTGTAGTTCTTTTGTGTCGTAGGGTTTGTTGTGAAATATCATGTATGTGTGTCTGTAGGTCAGTAGGGGTAGAAGTGCACAAATCTGCGAGTACAGAACCAGAGCACACTATCTCCCACAGGTGAGATTGGACACTTTTACACATTACACACACCAATGCGCAAATGATATCAATATATGACTTGAAATGTAAAATAATTGCATGGACAGAGAAGTGCAGTCTTCATCTTCTCGGATGAGATCTGTTTTTGTTACCCCCAGTTCATTGTGGGCAAAGAGAAGTAACATCGATGTATGAGCAGAAAGTAATGACGGTCTTCTTATTTTCCCGCCAGTGCCGGGGCTGAAGGTTTAGATGAACAAGCAGACGATGACGATGCCATTTCACTCAAAGACATAATCCCTGAGACCAATATTTGTTTTGTAAGTCAAGCCTACACTCACCATACATTTCCTACCATAATCTATTCTTAAATAAATGTTTGAAGTGTGCAAAGCAGTTAATTATTGCCATACTGAAAAATGCATAATCTTATTATACATGTCTGTCTCTCATTTATTTTCTGCAGTAAAAAAAAAAAAGTGTGAGTCTTCAGAACACTTGATGCAAGGAAAGGGGGGAACAGAAAGAGAACGAAAGAAGGAAGGAAGGAAAGAAAGAAAGGAGGAGAACAACAGCCGCGCATTCAACCGGATGAACCCTCCCCCTATCTTTCTGAGTGTGTGTGTGTGTGTGTGTGTGTGTGTGGGGGTGGGAGTTCAGGAAGGCTCTGCAGGCTGCACACAACAAGGGATAAACACACCTGGTTTAAAAATTGAGAAAGATAGGGGTGGGGGGAACAGAGCGAGATGGAGAAGAGAGTGGGTGTGGGTGGATTTGTGTGTGTGTGTGTCTGTACACACGCGCACACACACACACACACACACACACAAGAGAGAGTGTATGTGTGGGAGTCTGTAGGCTCTCCTCAGCTCACAGAGGCTTTGCTGCTAAAACTCCAACTCCCAACCTGCATCACTGGACTGAGACGTCCACGTTAATCCTAGTTCAACTGGCCTGTGCACAGGTCTGACCAGTAGTGCTGGGCTGTGTTGGTGAGCACTGGTCCAGGCGTGCAGGTAGGCCTGGCGGCCATGACTGTTTGAGGACAGCCGAAGCTGCTTTTAACTGGAATTGGATGCCCTGCTCTCCGGTGTAACTGAACCTCCCACCCACTAGCCACCATGCTGTTCCCTTCCAACTATTAGAAGATGGAGTGACTACAGAGTAGCTGTTTTATTTAAACCTAACAAAAGTATTATATTATCATAGCCTTACCCTATGATAGTATGATTCTTTTTTCAAGTGTCTTGTGACATTTTCTTTGGTCTGGGCGTGCATTTGTCATCCAACACTGAGTAGAAGAGTTTTTAAAGTTAAAGTTAAGTCTATGCTAGACCATCACTTAGCAGTGCGGGGTGGGAGGGGTGGGAGGGTTGTTGGTTGGAACTGAGCTTCCTAAGTCTGCTGACCTGAGAGAAGCCCTCCTTTGAATGGGGGTGAAGTCCCATGTGCCCTCGTTCAAACTCTGTGCCCTCTGTATGTATCTGAAGAGTAAACAACGTTAGGGAGCCCTCTCACCTTGATCGACGGAAGGACAGATTTTCCGTCTTCACCTTCTCGGGGTGACGTCTGCTTTTGTTATCCCTAGTTCACTGATGGGCCCAAATGCTTTTGCAGTTCGTATAAACATGTTGGTTCCTTACGATACACAGTTGGCATAAAAAAGGTTATACAAAGACACCATGTTGGATATGAGACTTTGAGCTGCCTGAATATGAAACCACTGTTGTCTTGCTTGTCCCTGTGCCTTTTTGTTTGCGTTTCCTAAACTCTGTTAGCACTGTTGCTTGTTTAAGCATGATTGTGTTTTTAAGTGTATGTTGTTCCTTTACTTGTTGACGGTCTTAACTACTGTTTGCCTGTCAGTCTAACAAGCCCACCTCCCTTTTTGTTTCTCTTCCAATGACGAGTAACCCCAGCTTCCTAATGGACCAATCCGCTAACCGGCTCTGCTGGGGTGTGCTCTTATGAAGGGAAGAGATTCATGTTTTTAATACACACATTTCATGTCAAGCTGATCTGTTTGCCTCTTACCATCAAGCTTTAACTCACACTGCTGGGTTACAAGCATCAGTCAATGCTATACAAGACAGTGTCTCCTCTCTCAGAATCAAAGCCTACCTAATGGCTGCTAGGTCTTCCTTACACATAAATATGATCACACCTGTTTTAAATGACACTGTGCGAACACTCACCATTTCTGCTGGTTACAGAAATGAGGGGGTCACTGTCTGAAGGACCAAGTGTGACCGTGCTACACAGATGAATATTGCTTTCTTTATGTTATAGTTTCAAGTAGTAGTGCTGAGGGTTAATAGATTAGGATGTGCATGTGAGGTTTCCAAGCCTGCCATGTGCCCAGATGATGGACTGCTTTGTGTCCAGCATTGCTTGCTTGCTCGCTTGCTCGCTCCAGCATTGGGTCGCTTTTGTGTCCTGCCATTCATTTTTGTTTTCTTTTGTTTCGTAGAGCACTATCAAGGCTGATTCTAAACTCACCTGTTTGTTCTGTCATGGTTGTCTTCTATGAGATGGCCATGCACTTGCAGCTGGCCAGAAGCTGTCATAGAGGGGACATCATCGTCCTGCCCTCACCCAAGCCATTTATTTATCTCTTGCCTCCAGTGAGGTTCCCCTAACACAGAACATGCCCTGTGTTCATTCTGAATGATACTCATTTTATAGTCCAAAGTATTAAACCTGTCAGTTTATGAAGGTATGGACCGGGGTAAATGTTTGTCATTTGAAACGTTAGACTTTTTTTTTTTTTCATCATTTGGAAACTAATTCACGCTGTCCTTTTTTTTTTTTTTTTTTTTACAATGTTTTGCTTCACCCATCTTAAGAGGGGCCTTGTAGTGCTGTCAGGCTGTAAACTCTGTCTGGTCTCACCCATAAAACCTAGTGTTTTGCCAAGACTTTAAGACTTGGCGAAAGTTTACATTCCCTGCATATACTCTTTCCACGTGCCAGATCTGACCGGGTTGGTGACGAACAACATAGATCAAAATCTCACCTATCCAATTGTTTGGCTTCCTTTTTTATTTAATTTGTTTGTCTTTTTTTTTGCTCATTTCCTACCTGGACTGGTGTGTTGAGCGTTCTGGATGTAGCCAGCCAACTCCAAACCATGGCCTCAGAGCTTTTCGCTGTATGTTCCTGATTCTTTTTTTTTTTTAAAGTGGATATAGGGTCTGGCCTAGTTAGTTGGAGAAGAGTTTGCGGTGCTGATTCATCCACTGAAGGAAACTTCGCCAAAAAGGGTCGATACTGAGGAATGGAGCATGCAGAAAGTAACAGCATTGACTGACTGACTGAACATTTAAGGAGGCCTGGACTTGTACAGTGGACATTTCTGTCCATGAACCACCCACCAAAGACCTAGATAAACCAGTCCTGCTCTCTCAAAATGGGGTTCTCATACACATCACTCCACAACCTCTGTTTAAGACTACAGGGGCAACAAAGAAAAATTGGAGAATGTGGAGACTATAGTCCACAGAATCCTAATCTCTAAATCGGATTGCAGGCCCAAAAGGTTGGATTATTGGTTGTTGCGCTGCATACCATCTTCTTGCAAAGAGCTCACCTGAAGGTATAGTTTTTAGTCCAAGGGAAGTTTTTGTTTGTTGTTTATTTCCTTGTTTTTAAATAATAGTTCATGTCATTTCAGTGGTTTAATTTCCTGTTCGTTGTTTTGGTCCACATTACAAGTGTGGCCACTGAATGTGCGTGTGCACGCAGGTGCACACAAACACACGTTGAACTGCTGCAATGCGACCATGTTTTTTCTCCAAGGCTTCCATGTTCTGGATGAGCAATGCCGGAAAAAAATGCCGGTGATCAAGTTTGATGGTCACATGTGCCTCATGCTGTTGCCCCCTGACCACAATCCCTCAGTGTGGCATCAACCTCTCCCTCCCAACTAGTTCCACCCAGATCGTTGCTGTTAGCAGCAGACTAAGTTCTCTTGTTGTTACCTGGTGCTTGTTCCCCCATCTTGTGGTCAGGATCATTCTTCTGCCTCTTGATAATCAGTGTTTCTCAGGCATTCCGCAGCTGACTGCCATTACACAAATGCACACCCAAGTTCTGCATGTGTCTTTTACCGTGTATTTCACCAAAGCTCGTACATAGCCTTGTGTTTGATTGTGGAGAGTCGGCCACCAAAGTGAACACACTGCCCCATACTGGGTCCAGAACATACAAACAGATTTCACCTGAGGCTGTGGTCTTTTGTAGTACTCAGCCTGTCTAACCATTTGTATGAAGTAATGATCCTGAATATTATAGGATCTGCAAGATCCACCCCAAGACTGTTTTTCCCCCAAGACAATTCATATTGTGTAGAAAAGTAATATTCAATCTGTTATTATTGCCAGAGCCTACTCCGACAGTATGCAGCCTTATCAATGAAGGGCTGAATGTGTAAGCAAAGTCATGGCATCCAGGTGAGAGGACGGTCTCTGATCAGTTAAAATGTACAAATGTGCAAGTTGAACCCACCCACTAGAAGACTTGGCCTCCTTGTATAAAGTGACCCATTCAAAAATGTCAAGACTCCAACGTTGCACATTGTAATGTGAATGTTCTTTGTCAAGAAGAATTACTCAAGCACAAACAGTGGCAACCAGACACATCTTATCCCCAGCACAAACAAGAGGGGTTGCATGCTGGCAAGACACACTACAGATCAAATTAATTATTGCAATATGAACTTTTTTGCCAGTTCTTGTTCAAGAATTGTATTTATTGACTTTTTTTTTTTTTTTTACCTTGTAGGTATATAAGAATGATATATGTACCGTAGATGATTGTATGGATCATGTACTCTGGCAGAAAATAATTTCTGAATCTTAAGTAGTATGTAGGCCTATTGCATAATAGACGAGGGGTGGGCAGGGAAGGATTGTTCAACTTTATCTTTTATATTACCAAGTGTTTTGAAATGTGTTATGGTCGGTATTACCCATTACAAATAAGTGATTTACTCTCCTACTCTCTTGCATTTTATACTTTATACTTTTGAATGTCTCACAGTTCCAGGGCAGTAGACCTGAACGCCGTAAATGCTTCAACGACTATATTTTTACTGGGCCTATTTAAGATGTGTATATGTATATAAGCACTCACGGATGCCTTTTTTTCTTGCGCTGTGTTCGCTGCCTCTGTATCGCCATGTTTTCAGTGATGTGGTGATGGTAGTGCTTTTTTCCCCTCAATGTCTGATTTTAAATAAAAATATTTTCTAAACGTTTTATGTTTGCCCCTACCTGAGTTGGTGTACGGATGTTTGAGAGCCAACCTTGTCCTACAGTAATGATAGAAATATATGATATGATAATAATGATGTAGCCTACAAAAAAAATCTGCAGTAGAGCTTAGTTTTACTGAATGCAGCAGTTGGATTAAGAAATATGTAAACAGGCCATCACCGTTTCGTGTAGTCAGATGAAAACAACATGAACGTCATTTCCCAGAGTACATCTAAGCGAGAACACGTGCAATTCATAGTTTTCAGTCACGTGACTACAATAGGTAGCTGACGGGCAAAAAGAACAGCGAAACAGCGTTAAACAGTGGACAACTTCGAGCAGTGCCGCCTACTCAACTACGATCGCCATCAACCACAGACCATACCACTATAGCCAGACAGAGATATTTAGAAAAAAATAAAATGTTTGATCCATGTACTGCACCCGCTGACATTTTTATTTCTTTAACCTCGACGAAGTCCCTGCCAGAGCTCCAGTGTGGAGATATTTACATCTATCTAATAGAAAATCCATCCCCCTACACATCTCAAAAACTGAAAGCCTACAAAAGCACAGATAGTTATTTAATTTTCAGAAGTGGATGGGTTCACAACGCTGTCGTCTGGAAGGTGAAAACAAAAAACATCTTCATAATCAGAGCAAAGATGAGTGCCATTTAATAGCTAGCTACCAGCTAGCAAGATACCTGCTGTTAGCTACGAGCTACCTGCTGTTAGCTACGAGCTACCTGCTGTTAGCTAGCAGCCTTTAGCCTACCCAACGCTGTTCTTTATCGTTTGACACAATTTTCTGGTTTAAACAAGTACGAACACCTCGTCTGGCGAATGACAACTTAAATTATCCCACATATTTTCTACTGGCATTGTAGTACTACCAGTTGGATGACAAAATACACTAGCCTAGCCTACTTGCTTAGGTACTTGTCGCAATCTCAGAGAAGAAACCGGGTAATCCAATTTGAATTGTGTTGATGCTTTGTTTCTTGACTTTATTACTTGATCTATTCCCGTTTTAGGTAGTTATTCTGATAAATGAGGCGACCAGAACAGGGTGACTGCTTTTATTGCCAGCCCCAAAAGTATGGCTGCTTTACTGTGTGTCCGAGAAAAGTTGACCCAGAAGACGTCTACAATCAACTGGTAGCAACGTGGGCGGGTTTTAAATGCGATAAAAACAAAATCCGGGCTTGTCTCCTCGCCGATTTGAACAGCCAACCGAGCAACAACTGTCTAGCATTTTACTACCTAAGTCAGACAATGTTAAAGCGGAGATATTAAATGATATTGAATGAAAGGTGGTCGGTTCCTGTATAAACTCCAGTGTTAGACAGGTGTGGAATGTTTTTTTTGCCCTTCAGCTGGTCATTCTGACGTCACGTGAAAACTATGAATAGCCAATCATACCCTGTGAGACGTGACGTCGACGTAACCAACGCAGCGTTTCCAAGATGGGGCTTGAAAGTACTATGGTCTGGTAAGAAATAGAAAATATATACATATTTGCATCAATTCATAGCTCTTGCTACCTGATCCCCTCGTTAAATAAACATTAACTTCATCATAGTAGATGATGCGGTACCTTAATCAATATGCAGTTAACAAAGAACAAGGCTACTTTGAAATCGGAGATGAAGCATTGTCCTGTTGTCCTGAGTCATAGGCTGATGGAGGACGCTAGCTAGCCAGCTAGAACAAATTGGAGTACTGTAAATCACCCGTCATTAGCATAATGTTATTTTTCTCTGTTCATGTTAGGCATTGCAGTTGAATGACCACCTGTATGTGCTTCTGTAAATCTAGAGTAACATTAGCTTGCGAGCTAACGTTATCTGATGTTATGAAAGTTAAAGTAGCTCTTGCTATCGCCTGGATATGGTCAGCAAATCACACGACGTATAACCCTTCTGAGAATGCTAGTTGTATTTACTACGGAAGAAGTGTAACTACTTGCTTATTGTTTATTTTTGTAGTGTAATTTGGTAAGCTGGTATACTCGTAAATATAAAAGGTATGCTATATGGGTATAGGTACACAGATGACGAAACTAAGAAGTGTTCATGTTTTTTAACATTAGTGTTGACAACAGTGAGTACATGCGAAATGGAGACTTCCTACCCACTAGACTACAGGCCCAACAGGATGCTGTCAACATTGTATGCCACTCCAAGACCCGCAGCAATCCGGAGAATACCGTGGGCCTCATCACACTTGCTAAGTATGAAGCTTTTTGTCTGTTTGCTTGTGAGACTTATTGCTAATTGTTAATTGTATGACTTGTGTCAGGCATAATTGCTATTCTTGTGTTTTTCAGTAACTGTGAAGTGTTGACTACACTGACTGCTGATGCGGGAAGGATTCTGTCCAAACTGCATGCTGTCCAGCTACGTGGCACCATTAATTTCACTACTGGTATCAGAGTGGCCCAAGTAAGACAAACTCACACATACTCAGAACCACACACAAATACTGTAGTAGCATCAGATTTGTCCATCCAAAACACGCACTCACACAGCATGAATAATCTCTCCTCTCTGCTCTCAGCTGGCTCTGAAACACAGACAGGGTAAAAACCACAAGATGAGGATCATCGCCTTTGTAGGCAGCCCAGTGGAGGACACAGAGAAAGATGTGAGTATTTCCTTTTACCTCAGCTGTGTAAAGAGTGTGTGAGTTGTCAAAGGTGGGCATGTTGTGGAGAGAGTTCATGAGAGAGAGAGAGCGAGCTGATCATGCAAAATGGGTTGTGGTGGCTGATCTATTCCTTTGACGGGGTACATTTCATTTTTGTGTGGCAGTGGCGCTAAGTGCTGTGTGTGCGCACGTGTTTTCCTCGGTTGCCTCTGGAAAAACTATCTGCATCAATTGAGCATGTCTGTTACCCCTTTGTTCCACAGCTGGTGAAGATGGCCAAGCGTCTGAAAAAGGAAAAAGTCAGTGTGGACATCATAAACTTTGGAGAAGAGGTGAGCTATTCATTTTACAGAATACAATCTGCTCTCACTATATGCAAGGCAATATTTAGCAACCTGGTCTTGGTAAGATTTTTTCCACACCACAGTGAAAGAAATGAAAAGATGTGTGTGTATTGCGCATATGACAGTGAAGCATTTCAATTTGACTTTGTGTCTTTCACCGCGTCACCAAAGGCATATCGTCTCATTTTGTTAATTGATCTCCTCCTTCCCATCCTACTATGCCACATTATTTCTCTACCTAATCAACATATCCTTGGTCCCTCAGGAGCTGAATACAGAGAAGCTGACCGCCTTTGTAAACACACTGAATGGTAAAGAGGGGACTGGGTCTCACCTGGTGACTGTGCCCCCGGGGCCTAGCCTGGCAGATGCTCTGCTTTCCTCCCCTATCCTAGCTGGCGAGGGTGGTACCATGATGGGACTGGGTGCCAGCGACTTTGAGTTTGGAGTGGACCCAAGTGCTGACCCGGAACTGGCACTGGTAAGGAGCAGAAGCCTAGGTTGCAAGAGTACATTGCCGAGAGAGACACAGATGGTTGCATTGAAATGTTAGAGGTAGCTTCCAAAAGGGGCTTCTGTAAAAAATGTATGATTACTGAAGTCAGTTACTTCAGCTGATTACTGGACTTGGATTTAGGTATACTGTCCTATTTTATGTGTTACACCCACTCTAAAGATCTGGTCATATTTATAGCTCAATCTTTTCTAGTTTTTTTTTTTTTTTTCAACTACTCCTCTCCTTCTACCTGTAGGCTTTGAGGGTGTCTATGGAAGAACAGAGACAGCGTCAGGAGGAAGAGACTCGCAGAGCAGCAGTGGTCTCTACTGGGGAGACAGGCGTGTCCTCCCCTACTGCAGACGGTAAGAGAGGAGGAGTGACAAAGATGGGTGAAATGGCAAGAGGGACAGGGAGAGCAGAGAGGAACATTTATTTTTTCTAAACTATTTCAGAACGCATACATTTAAAATCTATACTTAAAGGAATCCTTGCAATTCTTGAGAAGAGCTGAACAAAGCGTGCATGCAACCCGTCTTTGTCTCACAGAGTCGGACAGCGCCCTGCTGAAGATGTCTGTGCCCGTCCCAGACGCTGCCACCCCTGCCCTGCCTGACTTCAGCCGGATGACTGAGGACGAACAGATCGCCTACGCCCTGCAGATGTCCATGGCGGGAGGAGGTGAGGGTTTCCACAATATAACCAGTAGCTCAGGCATTACACCGCACCGCACCACCTCACTTCAGCCTATCCCACAGTACACACCGCCAGCACCAACATGACCCTTCATACAGTCCAGCAACACAATGCCACCCTGTGGCTCTTAGACCTGAACCAGCTGCCCATGTTCAATATACAACCCCTCATAGCAGTTTCTTTTCCAGTGCCTCATACGTCACCTCTGTACTAGGATCAACTGGATCCAGATCCTGTACACATACATTTAGATAAATATATCTTTAGTTAGTTAGTTAAATTGGAAACATTTATAGACAAACCTAGTATGCAATTGAGGGACAAGTCAGTATGATTAATGAAATGAGTGAAAAATTAAGACTTTCGCTTTCTTACTGGACCGTAATGGTCAGCAGAATAGCAAAAAGCATTAGTAAAACAAACCAAGTAAGTAAAACTAACAGCAAGTTATAATATATTTATTAGAATAATGAATAAGTACAAAACAGATGCACAATTTAGTTAACATTATACAGTGATATTGCACGAGTGAAATTGTCAGTCTTGGTGTGTTTTGGCTACTGAGAACATTGTTGTAATGACAGCAGCAGGGGAAAAAAAGAACGTACAATATCTCACCACGCTTGAAGCAGCCTGTCACTGAAAGAGCTGCCCAATGCTCTCAGAGTGTCATGCATGGGGTGGGACATGTTCTCCCTCAGAGATCATTCACCGTTCCCACCACTTCCACTGGGTCGAGGAGGCACCCCAGGACAGACCTGGCCTTTTTTACCAGCCTGTCAAGTCTCTTCCTGTCAGCGGTCGAGATGCTGCTGCTGCCCCAGCAGACCACACCATAGAAGATGGCTGCTGCCACCATAGAGATCAGCAGGGGGGGGGGGTGGCCCTTGAACTGAGCCTACTCGGATAGAGTCTGCTCAGGACAGCTGAGCAGGACTTTTAGTTTTTGTTTGGGAACAGAAGGATCACTTTCCCCAAGGTAATGGAAATCAACAAGTCTGTAAAAATAAAGGTTCATATACTCCCACTGACCAGATCGGACACTACACCATGCCCATAGAAAGTAACCATAATAACAGGAGAAGATAACATTGAGTTCAAGTATTTGTTATGGCTGGTCAACTTTGTGTTGCTAGGCAATGGTAAAAAGTATCTGGAATGGTGAGAACATAGTTGTGGCTAACACAACGGTAGCTACTTGCTACAATAAATAAAAAAAATATACCAAGTTCAAAATTGTGAAAAGAGGAATTCTTGGGAATGAGGTCAAGGCTACATGGGACTACTTTCATGCCGTTGTAATAGTTGATTAGATAGACAAAACATTTTAAAATTCCCCTTTGATGATCAATGTGTCTCTCTCTCTCTCTCTCTCTCACTCTCTCACACACACACACACATTTGCAGAGTTTGGTGGTGCAGAGGCCATGGATGTGGATGCAGGAGCTGCCATGGACACCACTGAAGGAGCTAAGGTAAGAGTACAGATATGGGCATTAGATTTCAGCGTAACAGTATACCACATTCTTATGAGGAGAATCTTTTCTTTACTCCCTCCATTCTGTATATCTTGTTTATCTCCCCATATTTTGAGAATCGTTTTTCTTCCTATATTTTGTGGTGTTTTACATCCCGTGTTCCATGTTGTGCTCCTTCCCTGTAGGACGAGGAGGACTATGACGTGATGCAGGATCCAGAGTTCTTGCAGAGTGTGCTCGAGAACCTTCCAGGTGTCGACCCCAACAACGAGGCCATCCGCAACGCCATGGGCTCCTTGGCCTCCCAAACGGGACCCAAACCTGACAACAAAAAGGAGGAGAAGAAGAAATAGGCTCTCAGGAAACTGATGATGTCTGAAAGACACAACGTGGGTTGGCAGTGAACGAATTCTAGTGGCGTGTGTGTGTGTGTGTGTGAGAGAATGTGTGTGTGAGAAAGAGAGTGTGTGTGTGTGAGAGAGAGAGCAAGTGTGTGTGTCTGTGTGAGAGAGTGTGTGAGTGTATGAGAAGTCATTTGGGGTCTTTCCAGGCATCCTACAGGTCTTTGTATCTCCACACAAATATCTAATTTTCTGTCTGCTAAAACCTTGGTTGTATACTGTGTGCTGTTATAGATTAAAAAGTCAGATATCTGTTGAATGCGTGAGATGTTTCACCAGGGCAGCATTAATTGTATTACTTTCCAGGGTGGAATATATCCAATGTATCCAATGGAATGTATCCAGTAACTGAGTATGACCTTGAAAGCTTCCTCTGGAATGGAGTGGCCTCCCCTTTTCACATCAAACCAACTAGCACTGTATGCCACGGCCACTTCAGTAGACCTAGTGAACAAACAAATCGATCAGGCCATCTCTGTTTATGAGTTTGACAGTTTTCTTAGTGCAAATTTGTGGTGAAATTCCAGTTGAACTGAACAACATGGCACTGATGTGGCTCTGAATCCTGACAGTTTGCTGGAATACTGTCTGTCTGTCTTTCTCTCTCAAATGGCCAATGCGTACTGGTCACGGTCCATCTTGTGTGTATGAGTCTTGGGTAATGCATGGTTTATAAAGTTTTGTAGGAGAGCAGTGGATATTGTGAGCTTCGGAACCCTGAATAAATTTAAATAAGAAGTTCGTGTTATCTCGCGGTTTTTTACATTTTTGAAAACGTACTCATATATACTCTACATGCATATACATACGATATAAACAATGGCACAGCCTATGTGACCATGAGGGTTCAATGCTGTGTCTGATTTTACATTAGGACTGTGGAGATCGTACTGTAAATGTAGGTTTGTTGCTGGACACCCAAAACTTTCGAGTAAAACTTGCATGACATGCAAATCCTTGTAGTTATTTATGTTAAGTTTACTTAAATTATTGATTTCACGATCACGCCAGTCAGGAGGACCCATTAGTCAGCGTAGAATATTGCGAACACAACATCGCAGCACAAACTGAAAGCTGTTCGCTGCAAGTAGCGCGTGGGCAAAACTCTGACCCATCCTCGATGACGACAACATAAATGAGCTCTCTTCGACAGGGGTAGTCGGGAATCCTGAGACAGGTAAACAGAGGAAATACTTCTCCATTACACTTCCTTCAACAGTAAGCGCTGCAAACTGTATTTTCCATTTTAACTATTACACAGCAGATACTATTATGCGTTATTAATGTAGTTGGCCATTAAGAAAGTCATGTAAAAGTTTGCCCAGCACATTCATGCTAACCAGCTAAGCGATTACTCTGCATTGGCTCGACGTTAGATAGCTAAGTCGGCTAGTCCACTGGTTAGCCTGCCATCGTAGATACTTAGGTGGGCGCTTCTGTCAGCTATCAAGAGCACAACCATTTCCCCAAACTGTAAGGCTACGTGTCGTAGTGTGTAGTGGCTAATGGCGACTCAGTACTGCATCTCGGGTAAACGCTTAATCCATCGTTAGCGTAAATGAAATGGATTTAGCATCATACGCCTGCAAGAAAGGACGTCGAGAATTTACGTAAGAAACTGTAGCTAGCTGGCAGGCTAACTTTAGCCACAACATTTAGCTAGCATGTTCGAAAGTCTCTAGCTAATTTGCATTCTACCTCTGACAGAAACCAACATTTACAGGTGCATGGCTTTGCAGAATAGATTAGTCATAGCCGTAGTGATGTGCATGGGCCTTGCTGCTGACAAAAATATAAACGAACTTCCTGCTTGCTCCTATTTTGTGGCGAGAGCCCACGCAACACTTACTACAGCAACGGTTACCATGAAGTTTTCAGTTTCTGAGAGCGCGTGATGTCAGTCCCATTATCTGCAGTCTTGATTCAGATGTTTTATTGTACGAGTCATTGCTACTCCAGCCTTGTTTTTACAGATTAAATAGTTTGGTCTAGTAACTTGTTGATATTTACGGTTTAATAGTTTAAATAGGCATAGTTAAAATAACATCAGTGACTTTTCCCCAATTTTCTGTTGCAGATACTAGTCTGTGATACGGGAATGGGGGATATGAAGACCCCAGATTTCGATGACTTGCTGGCAGCGTTCGATATCCCCGACATTGATGCCAAAGAAGCCATACAGTCTGCGCCCGAGGACTCCGACGGCCAAAACAGTGGCACTGCTGGTGGGGTGGGGAAGGCAGGGGGCAGCGGTGGTGGACCTCTTAGACCCCCCAGCCCAACTGAGCCCCATCAGACACCTCACGCCACCACCCTATCCCAAAGCGGTGAGCTGCCAGGGGTCAGTGTAATCGTGAAGAACAGGGTGCGGCCAGATGCTTTTGGAGAGGGAGAGGGCGACACAGGCAGAGACAGCAACACTGAAGCCGGAGCCCAGGGAGGGGTTGGTAGCGCCCTAGCTGGGCCCCGTCTTGGCCTCAGACTGCAGGGACTTGGTTGCACGGAACCCCTGATACACAACGGGTTTGAGGGTTGCGCGGCAGAGGCCAGCGACCTCCCGCTGAGCCCCACCCAGACTCAGAGTCACTCCAACGGGCAGCTGTGGTCGCCCGCCTCCCCGAAAGCTGCTGCTGAAGGAGCCTCGTCCACCAGCACTGCCGTTTTTGGCAGAGCGAAGCCACTGGTGGCACAGGGGCCCAACGACTCTATGACAAAGGCCAGGAAGCCCAGCGTGACTCCGCCACAACAAGAGCACCAGCCACAGGAAGAGGAAGCACGTGCTGGTGATGTCACAGACAGATCGGCCTCCATCCCAGGGTCCGGTGACGTCCCGTCTTCCCACGTGTCGGCAGCATCTGTAGGGAGCGTGTCAACATTCTTCTCCACCTCCACTACTCCCCCTCCTCCTTCCTCGTCTCTTTTTGTAGGCCCCCTCCTCCCCTCTTCGTCTCTGGGAGAGAGCAACCTCTCGTCTCCACTTTCTTCTGGCCCCCGCCTGCCGACCGAAGCACCGGGGCCTGTTTTGCAACACATGGGGTCTGAGGACGAGGAGTCGGAGCCGGATCTCGGCAGCCCTCCGTTAGTGATTCAAGAGAGCCCGGACTCGCTCATGTGCTCCCCGCCCAAGTTCCCCCGTCGAAAACGCTCCTCCTCCTCTGGCATGTTCAGCTCTCCTTCCCTGACTCCCTCTCCCTCCGCTCTTGCCCCGACCCCCACCACAGTCGCCGTTCCTCAGCTTGTGGAGGGCAGCCCTCGCCAACGGCCTCCCTCCCCCAAACACGCCCCTGTGGAGGAGAGGAACCCGGAGCACGTCATCGAGGAGCGGGACTCTCCGGAGAGCCCCGAGCCTGAGCCGCCGGCCTCATCCCAGGCGAAGCGCACTGCCACTCTCCCCACCCTCACCCAGAGAGGCTCCAGCCCCAAAGAGGCCCCCACCCCGCAAACCTCAGCCCAGAGCGCCGCAGCCTGGAGCCCAGAGGAGGAAGATGACACGAGAGAGGAGCAGCCCATGGAAAGTGAAGAGAGCAGCAAGGTGGAGCGAGAGGAGGAAGGGAATGAGCAAATGGAGGTGGACGAACAAGACAACTGCCCTGCCACTGTGGAGTCCACCGCCGCCGCCCCTGCCGACGGCTCCACCTCTCCTTCCATGATTAAGGTCAGGATCAAAACAGTCAAGACCCCCACTGGGAGCATCACAAGGACTGTCACCAGAGTAGCACCCAACGGGACAGCCGCCGGCAAGGACGCCAACAGCACCAAAGCTTCACCGGGAGGCCAGAAGGTGATCCGGCCCAAAAGGCCCGGCGCTTCACTCCCTGGTCAGAACCAGCGCTCAAAAGGCGCAACGGTCCTGCCGGTGTCGACTCTGCAGGACGCCAGCACTGCCATGCTCTTGGCTGCCAGCAAGGCTCAAAACAAAATGGCTGCCACCCGCCTCTCTTCCAAGCTGTCCGCCACCGCAGTCAGCATCACCAAAGCCACCACCCTTCCCTCGGTGTCCTCCTCCTCGTCCCCGTCCACGTCGTCTGTGGGCATGAACGTCCGCTCTGTCTCCCAGAAGACGGTGAACGGGAGCGTCCTGACCTCCACGGTGGCCTCCCTCTCATCCGGCGCCTCCACCGGCAACAAGCCGGCTTCCATCGTCAACAGCAGTGGCGCTGTCATCTCCCGCTCCCAGTCCAGCTTGGTGGAGGCCTTCAACAAGATCCTCAACAGCAAGAACCTGCTGCCCAGTTACAAACCCGACCTGTCCACCCCACCTCCGGCTGAGTGGGGGCTGCCTATGCCCGTCGCCGGCTACCGCTGCCTGGAGTGCGGCGACTCCTTCGCCCTGGACCGCAGCCTGGCGCGCCACTACGACCGGCGCTCGCTGCGCATCGAGGTGACGTGCAACCACTGCGCCAAGCGGTTGGCCTTCTTCAACAAGTGCAGCCTTCTGCTACACGCACGTGAGCACAAGGAGCGTGGCTTGGTCATGCAGTGCTCGCACCTGGTCATGAGGCCCGTCAGCGTGGAGCAGATGATCGGACAGCAGGACACCACGCCCATAGGTGTGTGTGTGTGTGTGTGTGTGTGTCAGTGTGTGTGTCAGATTTAAATCTGGGAGTTGTCTATTTTTGGAGACCGATTGCACTTACTGTACTCCTGTAATCAGGCTCTGGGCTCTGTAAAGCGCCTTGAGACAGTTTTGTTATATATAATAGAATTGAATTGGAAAATTGTTCTTAATAAGTCATGTAAATCTGCTTTGTAACTCTTTACCTTGTGGGCTTCAGACTGTGGGCTATGATTAAATGCATCTGTATTCAGTAATGTAATATCAACCCTTTCTCTCTCTCTCATGCTTCTCACAGGTGTGCTCTCCACCTCTGTGTCCTCCTCTTCTGCGGCCCCCGGGGGGGCTTCCAGCCCAGGTAAGGAGGAGACCCTTGGAGGAGGAGGCCCCCAGGTGCTGCTGCCCCTGCCCTGCAAGAAGGCCGAGCCCCTGCAGTACACCAACAACAAGTAAGGAACCACCCGGAACCACCAATCCACACCAGACGGATCAGCACAGCACAGCACAGCACAGCACTATATACAGAATATGTGCCTCAGCACTGCAGTCAGCAAGCTAGAAGCCAGAAGAGGTGTTGTCTAGACTCTACAGCCTTTGAACCTTATTTATCATGTGTAGCAGGCTGAAGTTTGGCAGTTAAAAAAAAATGTATAGCATTGAATGTATTGAAATGTAGTTGCTCTGGTAAAGCTAGCGGTGGACTAGCTGAGGTATGCTGGTTGATCAGGCCTTGGGTGAGCTCACCACTTGAGTTTGATTGGCAGGTGTCCAGAGTGCAAGTGCCAGTTCAGCGGGAAAGCAGAGCTGGTGGCCCACTTCCAGGAGGTCAAAGCTGCCACTAACACCGTGAGTGCTGTGAGGGTGTGTCTGTGTGTTCTTGTCTGTGTGTGTGCCAGTGCGTCTCTCTGCCTTTGTCGTCTTTTCTGTCATGTGTGTTTTAGTCTGTCTGTCTGTCTCTTTAGGTTTGTGTTCTCGAGGATGTTTGTCGTGTTTGAATTTTCAGTTTGCCGTCCCTTCATTGTGCTGCTATTAGAGGTGGTTTGAGTTGTCCTTCAAAGATCTATCTAGCTACATTGTAGAGAATCGAGAGAGGCATGACTGTGCCAAACACAATCTATGAATTTGTTCCCCAGTCCCTCGCACTGTAGCATTGTACTCCATTATTATTTTTAGATGAATTCAATTTGTGCCCTCGTCTAGTTTGCAGTTGAAGTTCACTTGCTGTCAACGTGCGTTGCCGTGGAGATGTACATGAACTCTAATATAAGGCCACATAGACACGCCTCAATCCTTCTGCAATCTTTTTTTTAAAGGAAGTGATCAAGCTCTGTACTGCATGTGGTTATTGTGTGTGTGTGTGTGTGTGTGTGTGTGTGTGTGTGTGTGTGTTTATGTTTATATGTGTGTGTGTTGTGTTCACACCTATTCTCTGTTAGTCCTGCACCCAGTGCACACCTCCAATGCTGCTGCCCAACCCCTGCAGCTGGACGGCTCATCAGCGCATCCATCGCCACCGCTCCCCCCACGTGTGCCCTGAGTGTGGGGGCGTCGCTCGCCAGGCCAGCTTCCACACGCACCTGCAAGAGGCCTGCCTGCACTTTACGCGCCGCATCGGCTACAGGTCTCTCTCACACACACACACACACACACACACACACACACACACACACAGAGACACAGATCCTCTATTATGTATACAGCAAATCAGTACTAGGCTTACAGTTTGTGTTAGGTTAGCTGTGTATACCTAATTTATTTTGGGGAGAGATACTGTAATCATATACACTTTGTGAGGCGAGTGATTTGTGTAATTTAGATGCCCCTGTATTGTAGCAGTAACTACAAAGTGAATTTTGAAGATAGACCAAATCATGTCTGAGGAACCATGTCGGAGGTTATAAAGAGTCTGTGTGTCTGTCTCTCTCAGGTGTTCTAAAGAGTCTGTGTATGTCTCTCAGGTGTTTTAGCTGTCAGGTGGTGTTTGGCGGCCTGAACTCCGTCAAGTCCCACATTCAGTCCTCCCACTGTGAGGTTTTCCACAAATGCCCCTCTTGCCCCATGGCCTTCAAATCTGCCCCCAGCGCCCAGAGCCACATCACCTCCCAGCACCCCACACTCACTAGTGCACAGGCTAAGTAAGTACTTTGAATGTTGTTGTCAGTGCAAAGCATGTATCTGCATGCTGTATCTGCAAAAAAGAAGTAAACGAAATGATGCCTGTCATTACACAAATTTATGAAATGACATTCGCAATGTACCAAAAGCTGTAACTTGGTAGCTTGATCAAGTAGGGGAGGCTTTAGGGGAGACATTAACTTTACTTATGTGAACATTTTATTAATGTGAACTATGCCTATAGCTAGCTTATATTAGAACCACATCTTAAGGCTACCTGTGATATGGATTTCAAAACTATTCCCGTATCCAACATGACATTTACATTTAGTCATTTAGCAGACGCTTTTATCCAAAGCGACTTACATATGTGTGACTTACAATGTATACACATTTTACATTTACACTGATGGCACACTGCACATCAGGAGCAATTAGGGGTTCAGTGTCTTGCTCAAGGACGCTTCGACAGGGAATCGAACTAGCAACCTTCTGATTACTAAACGACTTCTCTACCTCCTGTACCACTGTCGCCCCCAACATGACAGTTTTAAGGAATAGAGGAGTCTGACGAGGGCAGGTTTTAGGGCAAAACTGCGGGACAATCAGTCCGATAGTAGAACACAAATGTTTTCTGTTCTTGCGCTTGAGGCCCCAGGCCATTAGCCACTGTTGGGCCGAAGATAGCCGTAGCTCGCACTGGCTGATAGTGGAATCGCGGCTATTGACCCTTTTATTGCTGAGATCACTTCTCTTTAGGTTATGTGTTGTTTATGTTTTCTCACTCTGTCGGATTTCCAGGATGATCTACAAATGTGTGATGTGTGAGACCGTTTTCACCCAGAAGGCCTTGCTCTATGTTCACTTTGACACTCACCTGGTCAATCAGAAGGTGCACGTGTTCAAGTGTCCCGACTGCCCCAAACTCTACGCGCAGAGAGCCTCCATGATGGAGCACATGAAGGTCACTGTCTGCTTTGTTTTATTCATAACAGGGTTGTTATTGTTTATGATTACTGCTTTGTTTTATTCATAACATAAGTTTCGTGTACGAGTTGTTATCGTGTAAGATTCCTGTTCTTCCAGGCGAAGTTAGTCATTTCGCGATTGTGTTAGAGATTTCAGAGATATGTTCCGTTTACTCTTGTCTTGATCCATATTTAGTATATTCAACACATACCACAATCCTCACATGAAGGTTTAATAGGTCGTTTAAACTAAATGTTTTGGAAATACGTCATTCTGTTGAATCCTCTTCTTCTTTTTTTTTTCTTTTTTTTTTTTTAAGAGAGAAACCCATTCTTCACTTTGTTCCTAGTACAATGAAAACATGCAGCATGTGACTGTAGATAACATAAGACATCCACAAACTGGAGACATAGCGATCAGGATTTTAACCAGAGACTCCTGATATCCCTCTGCAACACATATGGAATAATTACACAGAAGTGTCAGATTATTTTAAAATATGTGTTTATCTTTTAGCTTTATTATTATGACCCTGTGGTTTCAGTGCCTGTGCTCACTCTCTAATCTGTAGTGTGTCTTTATCCCCCTCCCATACTTCTACTTCCTCTTCCTGTTGCTAGTCGGCACACAGAGGCGCTGTAGTCAAACAGGAAGTGCCTGTCACCGTGGCGTCCGCTCCTGCCCCCGCCTCCTTGGTGAAGGGCAAGGGTCTGCTGAAGATGGAGAGCTCCGACGGGGAGGAGTGGGGCAGAGAGCATGAGGAGGGAGAGGAAGAGGACAGAGAGAGGGAAGGAGCGCCCAAAGGTGGAGCTGATGGAGGCGCCGCGCAGGCCACTCCGGGCTGGAGCTGTACACAGTGCGAGAGCCGATACACTGACAAAGAGAACTACATTACCCATATGGCCGACCTGCACGGCAAGGTCAGTCCCCCTTTCCTTCATCATTATTCACTCGTGGGTCATTCCACCTCAAATCAACAAATGCCTTCTGCTCAACCCTTATGAATGACCCTCATGCAGTTTGAAGCACCATAGACCATGACCTAATGTTTCACATTGAATCGCCCTTCTTTCACACGGAAAATGACATTTTTAAGCTCCTCAGTGGTATTCAATGTGTTGCCATGGTACTAAACCTAGGCTTTCAGTCATCCCACCACAAATGTATCACAAACATGTAGATTTGCACAGCAAACTCATTTTCTAAACTCCTTTTGGAGTTTTTCCTGCTCATCTCACTCTCCATATTGCAAACCTTACTATACTAAAAATCTAGAGCATTCTTCTTGGACCACCTACCGGTTATCTTGAGAGGATGAATATGTAAGCCCATCTGGAGTGAAATGCATTGAGCCTAGTGGGTGAGTCCGGGTTGGGTTCCCCCCTCCTGAGTGAGCATAATCAATCTGGCCTGTAAAGGGGCTGTGTGGGTCAGCTGGTCCTCTCTTAAGTGAAGGGGCCCTGCAGCTGACTCCACTAGTCTAGTCAGCTGATCTCAGAGAGTACAGGCCTTGCTTGACTGGCATGAAGAGCTGCAGCCATATGAGCTCTGTGCTGATAAGACAAGCTGCTCCTGCAAATCATTTGTGGTTATGTTTAAGCTGTGTGTGTGTGTGTGTGTGTGTGTGTGTGTGTGTGTGTGTGTGTGTGTGTGTGTGGTTCTCTGAGCAGATCCTGAAGAAGTTCCCTTGTACTCTGTGTGAGGGCTCCTTCTCCTCCTCCTCCAGCCTCAGGAGGCACATCCGCCTCAAACACAAAGACAACAGACGGGTCTTCCTCTGCCAGTGAGTTACACTTCATTTAAAACTCAGACACAGACACAGACCTTCAAAAAATACATTGAGAACTCCATGTGCCAAAACAGAACTCTGCTGACCATGAAACCCTATGGCATAAGCTGTAGAGATAGTGACTGTAACCCAGACTTGATAAAGGCGTTAGACGTAAGCCCCAAGACAAGGACTTCCATCACCACTAAGGCAACACATTACTGCCCAAAAGCTCTGCTTTGCCATTGTATTCATGTATGTAATGTGTGTGTGTGTGTGTGTGTGTGTGTGTGTGTGTGTGTGTGTGTGTGTGTGTGTGTGTGTAGGTTGTGTGTGGACAGTAAGCGCTCCTTCAGTAGTCGTCTCAGCCTGGAGAGACACATGCAGACGCAGCATGGACCTGGAGCCCAGTTGCCAGGCAGACCAGTGGACCGACCGGTCTGACTCCACCTTTTCACTCCTCTGACCAATCAGACGGTGGCAACTCACTTGACTGTCAGCATTAATACTAGCCTACTGGCCTGATCACCTGTAATACTTTACCGAACCACCCAGACATACCAGGATTTTAATTACCAGGCTTTATTCTGTTGTCCACATCTCTCTCTCTCTCTTACCCCTTACACACACAGACACAGACACACACTCAATTCAGATGTAATTGTTCTTCAAAATAATCTCTCTTTCTGTTTCTCTCTCTGTGTCTGTGTCTGTGTCTGTGTTTGTGTGTGTGTGTAGAAGCGCAGGCCTGTCTTCACTGAGGCAGGAGACAGCTCCTCTGAGCAGGACGCCACTCTGAGTTCTTTGGGCGGGGCCTCGGCAGAAGAGGACTCTCGGTGGGCGGGGCATGCAGGGGGCGGGATCCGAGGACGAGGAGGAGGCAGGCTTTCCGCGGCCAATCAGGAAGAGGCGGGTTTCCGCTGTATGCCGTGCGGCTTCACCACCGAGGACCAGGCCGAGTTTCTGGCGCACATCCCCAGTCACCGCGGCAACGGCGACGGGTCACTGCAGTGCCAGCAGTGTGGGGCGTGCTTCGCCTCTGGCCCCTCCCTCAGCCGCCACCGCTTCATCAGCCACCGCGTGCGCGACACGCCCCCTGAGCCTCCGACCGCCGACGTGGACGGCCTCGCAGACGGCAGCGGCGGTGGTGAGCTCGGCGCGGACGCCACGGGGTCAGCAGCGCCGGCCGCGGGGTCTCCGGGGTCGCCGTCGCAGGGGGAGGAGGAGAAGGGCGCGTGCGCGTGCAAGGTGTGCGGCAGGCGCTTCGACAAGGCCTCCGACCTCAACACGCACTTCAGAACTCACGGCATGGCCTTCATCACCGCTCACAAGACTGACAAACCCGTCTGAGAAAAAGAGAGTGAGAAGAGAAATTCATGCCACCAGAAAAAAAGAGGTCTGCATTTGTTTGTTTTTTTTCACCCAGGAGCCTCTGTACCCATGACATTGAAGACACACTCACCTTCAGATTGTTGGCCTTGTTTACAGGCCCTGATTGATTAAGAGGTTATCCCTGAAATCCCACAACCAGAGTATGGATTCATTTTGTTGCAATTATACTTTTTTTCAGCCATACAGTTCTGTCAAAAGTAAAGGTTTATATTAAAAAGGTCAGCTCTGGACCATAGAGAGGAGAAGGTGGGGAGCCATATTTGGGACGATTGAGATGTGAGAAGGGCCCCAGAGCTGTCCTCTCTGTTGCCTGTTCTTTATGCTCTTTGATAAAGGCACAGACAGACAATCACAGACAGAAGGAAATAATCGGTGCATTTTATGTGACCTTTCACCTTTTGTCTCCACTTACGCAATCAGGGTTGATTTGTAATGAGCAAAACTAGCCTTGTAGAATGTTTGGTTACAGCAAGCTTAAGACACAGACATGGGTGTCATTCACCTTCGTCTCTTGCTTCTCAAGAAAAGTTTCTTAAATTTGCTGAACCATGAAAGTGCCCTTGACTGGGACATTTTGAGAATGTAGTTCTTCAAGGTGGTGTGTGTGTGTGTGTGTGTGTGTTTGAGGCAATATCTAAATCACGGGGGACTGCTTGCTTGACAGAAATACTAATAATGAAGACAGCCACGAGAACACTGTAAATGCATAGATTTTTACATATTTTATTCTCTAGTCTCTGAAATCAGGTATGCTTAACAGATATTTTCTATGTCAGTTGTGTGTGTGTGTGTGTGTGTGTGTGTGTACAGTGGCACCAGCGACGGTTTCCTCCAGGAACCCCCTCCCCCTCATTTTTCCTCTTGTGTTTGTGAGACCTTAATTGCTTTCTAATATAAAATATGAAATTATTGAGTTATTGTTCTTAATAAAATATCCAGTCTCTTATTAAATGAATGGTGTATCCCAAACGTTCATTGCACATGATGGTGCCGTTTACATCCACACATCCCGCTCATCACTTCACTTCTCTCCCACTGCCAAGACGGTGTATGTCTGCTGAGCAAGTTAACATCGCATGAAATGACCTAATAAACTACAGGCATGTGTGTCACTGTTGCAATATTGAACATGGAGTCATATAAGATAGTATGAATATATATGAATATAAAGCTGTTTCTAAATGTTTTTAAATAGATGAATATAGCGTAGAGTTTAGATGTGTGTTGAGTGTTGGATTGCTGTCCCTGAAATAATGTTTTTTTCCTGAGATTACATTGCACATTCAGTAAATAAATAATTTCATTACATGCACTTACAGGAAATAGCTCATCAACCTAAAAGCGGCCTGTGACTATAATCACTTCAATATCCATAAGTAAAATGGTGTTAATAAGGCAATGTTTACATGTCCTGCAATAGCTACGTAGTGATATGTTGGTGCGTTATAATATAGTCATGAATCTGTCCTAATCATTAACTGCCAAATATATCTCTCCAAATAGCCTATGAAATTTTCATCAGTACAGTGACAGGATAATAGATGAATCTACCAGTGCTAGCACGCTATCAAAATGTTAGCACAAATCCTAGCAGCAGAAATAGTAAGGGCTTCAGAAGAACCATGGTAATCCTGGTTGCCCCTGTAAGACAAAAAAAGACAAATGATCAATCCTTTTTAAAACTATACAATCTTATTAACTATTTCAGGTAATCAACTGTTTTAATTCTTACAATAAAGTGTCTCCTCTAACTATTAACTCCGATTAGTATCTTCTGGAACTGTCCTCTCTGAAGTCCTAATAAGTGGTTTGCCCATAACACTGAGCTGGGCCTTGCCTCACCATATTTGTGTTTTCACTCTGACTTTACTTCCCGTACTACTGGTACTTCATTTCTGCCCGGTTCATCGTTTGCCATTTTCTTGGAAAAACACTGGTCTGCCGGAGAGGTGCCACAACAACTATTTTATTATTTCTAAATGTCATCTGAATGGTTGGAATTCTTAACGGGTAGGCTAAAGAAAACAACCATTGTGGGGAATAGTGGGCACGCTGACAAATGTTCAGCTCAAAGAGCTGTTCTATCCATCTATAATCTATACCCCTTTCCAGCAATGGCCGTCTGTATCATTTGGGATTCTTCTCGCTTTCATTATCTCCACAGGGAGTAACTTAGTCTCCCTGTGAAAGAACAACCACTGCATACTCTCACTGCCATGTGGTTGTCTCACAGCACCCCTCTTTTTCAAGAACCCTGTCTCTCTCCAGACACCCTCTCTTTCTAGGACCTGTCTCTCAAGAACCCTCACCCTCCAGGACCCTGTCCTTCTAGAGGAACCTTCTCCATCCAGAACCCTGTCCTAGAGGAACCTTCTCCTTCCAGAACCCTGTCCTTCTAGAGGAACCTTCTCCCTCCAGCACCATCTCCAGCCTCACCTCCGCTCTGGGGCAGGGAGGAACCTTCTTGTCCACCCGCACCGGACGGAGAGCCACCGGAGCTGGGCTCCTCGGAGCGGGTGTAGGCCACGCCCACCGTCTCAGCCAGGCCCTTCCTCTGCTCCTCCCCCAGCTCCGCCTGCTGAGCTTCTGTCACCATGGCAGCGTTGTCAGGACCCAGCGCCCGCAGCTGGCTGACCGAGAGAGCCTGACCATTAAAAAAAATAACAAAGAATGACCAAAATAGAACATCGGATGATGTGTGCAGAATGTAAGAGCAGCTG
>NC_045162.1:9108582-9253582 GCF_900700415.2 Clupea harengus | reverse complement strand
GTGGAGAGACATACAACATGAAACCAATAGTTTGAATCTTTCAAATATACTCTTGTGTGAGAAAATGCCCTGACTCAATAATCATTTGTCTTTTATACCAAAGCAGTTTTGCCACAGATTGACACATTAGGCTCTTATCAGGTTAGGCTAAATCAGTGAGCATGTCTTGACAAAAACAAAAGAGTCTGAACATCAATGAGTAGAGTAGTGGATCAGGTTGACCTGGGGATTAGTGGACTAGTCTACCTTAATTGCTGGGGCTTCACTTTCTGGCCCAGAATCTTCTTCAGCAGGAAGGCAGACTGCAGAGTGAAACATGAAAGAGAGAGGGGGGGTTGAGACTCAATTAAGACTATCCCTTCCTGTCTGAAGAAAGGATAGGACTCCAGCACATATATGAGTTTATACTGGTGCAAATTGAATGCTGTTATCTCTGCATTAGTCATTCAAATTAATACAATGCGAGTGTACAACACTATATGTTACCCCTCACATAGGAATCACATTACATTTTCTGTGAATGTTGTAAACAATAAACGATGTTCTCTGAACAATGATAGGACCGCTGCATCTGTGTTTGGAATACTGTATACTTCACCTGTGTTCTAGCACACCTGAGC
The DNA here is from genome assembly GCF_900700415.2 of Clupea harengus. Classification (NCBI taxonomy): domain Eukaryota; kingdom Metazoa; phylum Chordata; class Actinopteri; order Clupeiformes; family Clupeidae; genus Clupea; species Clupea harengus. Next base: position 9,252,962 of record NC_045162.1, on the reverse strand, counting down.
TCAAGCGCAACTGTGTTCAAGCACATCAGTGCTGTGGCGTACCTGTGCGCGTGTCCAGCTGCGTCCCTGCAGCTGTTCCATGGAGGTGAGCTGTGCCCGCTGCAGAGTGCTGAGTGACAGGCTGGAGAGCAGAGTCGCAGGGACGTTCCGCACCAGCTCAGACACGTTCACATCATTGCGCATCTACAGACAGCCAGCAGGGGGCAGCAACATACCACATCCAATCACAAAGAATACATGTGGGATTATCAGACTGCCATTGTGCTTTAATCACTTTATTTAATCACGAGCTATTGGTGGTGAATTATTTATTAGGTTGGTGGGTCTCTTGGCACTATAGCCATATGGGAGCACTATTTAAATGCCAAAGTTTCTGCCACCCCCTTCACCATGTTCTATCTCACCCCCTGAAGTAGCGCCTTCCTCTGCAGGGCGGACATCTTCCGGCTGATGGTCTCCAGGCGCTCCCTGTCCTCGCCCCTCAGGAGCTCCGTCACTCGGATGTTCTTCAGCATGGAGCTGGCCACACCCCGCACCACCGTCCCCAAAGAAAGTAGATCCTCACTGGATATGCTCTACAGCAGTGGGGGAGAGAGAGGAGAGGAGAGGAGAGGAGAGGAGAGAAGAGAAGAGATAGAATGAGATAGGAGGGGAGAGGAGAAAGAGAGAAAGAGAGAGGGAAAGGAGAAGAGTGGAGGGGAAGAGGAGAGAAAGAGAAGGAAAGGAATAGAGGGAAGAGGAGAGGGGAGAAGGTGGAAAAGAGAAGAGAGGACATAAAAAAACATGAAGGATGAGAAGAGAGGAGAGGAGAGGAGAGGCTGTAATTGTGCTCGTATCACTCCTGGGTTTTTGCATCAACAAAGCCCTTAAGCACATGCAAAATCAGCCCCTAAGCCACTCTTTTCTAAGTAGTCAGGATACATGCTCAGAAACCCGGAGTGTTTGTTTTGAACATGCAAAACCCTTTCACCTCAATTTTTGTATAGGTTATATGAAGCCAAGCTATAACCCACCATCAATTCATTATTCAAATCTGAACATTTTATCGTAGGTAGCTGTTTGAATCTTACACTCACTCCCTCCTTCCCTCTCTCACCTGGCTCTTCTTCATCAGGGCCTTGACCAGGGTGGTGGCCTGGGCAGCGCTCCACGGTGCTTTGCTGAGGCTGGGTAAGGTGTCGGCCAGGGCCTGGGGGGAGAAGCTGGTGAGCTCGGAGGGGAGCAGCACGGACACAGCCGAGCCCAGAGACTCCAGGAGCTCGGGGCCGGGGGACGAGTCCGCCCAGGAGAAGAGCTTACGCACCAGCTGCTGCTTCAGCTGTAGAGAGGAGAGGAGAGGAGAGGAGAGAGGGAGGAAAAGAAGTGGAGAGAAGAGGAGAGAGGGAAATGAGAGGAGGGAAAGGACAGAAGAGGAACAGAGGAGAGGAGGCAGAGATGGAGGGAGAGGAGGGGATTTCAGTGTGTGTGTGTGTGTGTGTGTGTGTGTGTGTGTGTGTGGTGTGTGTGTGTGTGTACACAGTGTATTAACTGCACATGTGTAAACCAGTGAGGTATCTGTGCATGTTCACCTTGCTGCTGGCTGAGTTCTGGCACTCTCCCAACTGAGAGAGCAGACCCTTGCTCATGCGCTCGTCCAGAGACGAGGCCTCACCATCGAAGAAGCAAGCCAGCGAACCCATGCTGAACCGCACAAGGGTCAAAGGTGAAAGGTAAAAGGGCATGTCACTACTCACAAATATAGAGATAAATACGTCCATTTATTACATAATTTGTTAAACACACACACTCCGATCCATACAGAGGCAGGCCTACACAAATGCTCAAATGCACAAACACACACACACCCACACCCACACACAACCCCCCCCCCCCTTATTGTTAATGACCAATGGTAGAGGTCTACCTTGCAGTGTGTTGCAGGAAGTCTTGCTGGCTTGAGGAGCACTCCAGCCTCAGTCTGCCGAGGAGAGACCTGCCCAGGGAGGCCTTGATCACCCCCACCTTCTGGAAGGAGCGGGCGAAGTCTGGGCTCCGGTAGAACTCACAGAGCTGGCAGAGAGACGGAGGATGGAGGAGCGTAGGGAAAGAGAAACAGGTACGTTTGTTGTGGTCCAGATCCTCCTACTGTAAACATCTACGTCTACTATCTTTAATGGCTATTGCCTAAATATTCATATTATAATATATAATTAACGTCTACTATCTTTAGTGGCTATTGCCTAAATATGCATATAATATAATTTACGCGATTCTCTCAGTACAAACTTCTTCTAAGTTTACAGGCTCCAAAGTATGCATTTGCACTGACATCATAACACATCAAAACACATCATATATGGAGTTAAAATATAATCAAGTTAATAATAAATATGTTTTGCATATGTTATAATTAGACGGCAGATACTAACTGCCTCTGTGAGGTTTCAGTTCCTCTAAAATCTATAATAGGCTTTTTAGTTATGAAATGTGTAATGACTTGTAATAATGTAATAATTAATAATTTCATGTAATGTAGTGTAATAATATATAATTACTAGTTATCCTCTTCAATTCATCAATAAAACAATGTGTGCAGGGAAGGTTGGTGTTGGATGAGTGTGAATGTGTGGAGGCCACTCACCTCTTCTGACGGGATGGCATTTACTTCCTCTTGAGGCAGACGAGACAGGAAGCGTCCCATGATCCTCAGCACCCTTCTGTTCAGCCAGGGCTGCCTCGGGGGGCAGTGGACAAGTCTCAAGCCCCCTGCACGACACACACACACACACACACACACACACACACACACACACACACACACACACACACACACACACACACACACACACACACACACACACACACACAAACACACACACACACACACACACACACACAAACACACACACACACACACACAACACACACACACAAACACACATCACTTAGTGTTGGTAAGGATGCATGAGAAGAACACAAACATACCAAGGCATGTACACACTCAAACACACCAACACAAACATTCACAAAAACACACCAACACAAACACACACACACAAACACGTGTATTGTCCAATGAATAGACTGAACCTATTCATCCTCCTGTCCTCCCTCAACTTGATAAGAGACATCACTTACTCTCTCCATCCTCTTCTTCTGGCCCTCTCCTCTCCTTCTCTTCATCCTCCAATCTCTCTCCTCCTCCCTCTGTCTCCTCATTGCTCTCCTCATCTCTCCCCCTCTCTCCCATCCCTGAGTCCCTACCTGCTGCTTTTGACCACACGTCTGACTCCCACCTCTGCTTCTCATACTTCTTCTTCTCTATTATCTTCTCTCTGAGCTTATCGCTCCCTTTCCCTCTCCCTTTTTTTGACGATGACATTCCCATCCTCTTTTTAGCAGCATCCCTTCCGGGCTCTCCTGGTCTAACCTGAGGTGTCGTCATGGTCTCTTCATCCCCTCTTTCCCCTCTCGTTTCTGCTTCTTTTTTCTCTTCATCGCCCACTCTTCCTCCTTTCCCCTGACTGTCTTCTTTCTTTCTCCCCCCCTCTTTCACTCGTTCTATTTCTTCCCCATCTCCTGAGCTCATCTCCTCTTTCCCCTCTCTTCCTCTCTCACTCTCTTTCTTTCCACCGCTGTAGTTCTCCTTTTCTTTCTCTGTGTCTGCTTCTCCACCAATTTGCCCTTTCTCTCCCTCCATTTTGGGTCCATCTTCTAGATCAAACAGGGAAACTGGTTAATCATTTAGTCACAAATTATATCATAGCAATACTTATTTGTTACTGATTCTCTATGAAATCGACAAGTCCGCAAGAGGAAGTTCTCAGTGAAAACAATCTCTATTTTTACCCATAATTATATGGATAATTACTAATTATATTGCAATTAATGCCACTTGAAACGTTACACAAAATAATGACTAGACCAATATTATGAACATCTGCAGAGGAATAGTGTTATTATCACTTGAGTGATGTGGCTTCAGGTTTTCTGTCCAAGCAAGAAGAAGGAAGAAAAGTATAACCCTACACAGAGAAAACAGCCCACCTCTGGTCAGCTCCAGTGGGGTGTGAGACTCACCTGGGTTCATGGAGGGGTATGGAACCAGTAGTCCAGGCTGACTTGCTTCCATGCTTTCGGATAGGAGTGGTTTGGGCCTAGTGTTGTTTGGCGTGCATCTAAAATCGTTCTCCAGCACTCTGGCTTTCACCCAGTTTCTGATCTGGTCCCTCTGCTCTTCTGACAGAGAACCAAACACCTCACTAAACATCCTCATCCTGAGAGAGAGAGAGAGAGAGAGAGACATTTACACATGTACATTTAGATACACACACACACACACACACACACACACACACACACACACACACACACACTCACTCACACACACACACACACAAGCGCGCACACACACACACACACACACACACACACACACACACACACACACACACACACAGACACTCCCACACACGCACACACACAAGCACACACACACGCACACACACAGACACTCTCCCACACACACACACACACACACAAGCACACACACACTCACACACACACTCCCACACACACACACACACATGCACACACACAGACACTCCCACACACACACACAAGCACAAGCACACACACACACACACAGACACTCCCACACACACACACAAGCACACACACACACACACACACACACACACACACACACACACACACACACACTCCCACACACACACTCCCACACACACACTCACATCGTGGCCAGACGGGGCTGATCTAAGTGAGGGGGCAGTGGTATGTTGTGAGGGGGCATGTTCTCGAGGAAGGGCTTGGCTGCCCACAGCAGCTTCTCCAGGTGCTCCGGCATGAGCCGCCGCCCACCGCGCGTGACAGCGAACCAGGCCACGGGAGAGATGAACGCCTGCATGAAGCAGCGCGGCTGATCCTATAGGAGGAGAGGGGAAATGAAGGAGTGACAAAGACAGACAGATGAATGGAGACAAGAAGGTGGAGAGAGAGAGAGAGAGAGAGAGAGAGAAAAGACAAATGGACATGTTTAGAAGGAGAGAGATGCAGAAATATCAGAGGTAACACAGAGGAATGAGCAGCTTGGGCAGTACGGACTGTAGAGTTTTTCATAATGTCGATCATGTCCGGCAGAGAGGTGACGTTCCACAGCTGCTCCGTGACATTCTGAGGGAAGGAAACAGAAGACATAAATCACAGAATCACTGTTAGCTACTGCCTGTGGATTATTGTGAAACTAAACCGCAGATTATAACTGATTTGACTCTCAAAAAGACACCTGCTTTGTATATTGTATTGACTGATTTACACAAGAGATAGTGCTCACACGTGTGTGAATGTGTACAGTATATGTGTGTGCCCACGAGTGTGTGTGTGTGTGTGTCTGTGTCTGTGTGCGTGCGTGCGTGCGTGCATGCATGCGTGCGTGCGAGAGATTTACCCATTCAGCGTTCTTGTCAGGCAGATCCACTGAGTGGTTGGACAGGTGTGCCAAGCGTAAGAAGGTGAAAACAGGAGGAGGAGGAGGAGGAGAAGGAGGGAGGGAGGACAGGAGCGAGGGGAAGAAAGAGAAAGGGTTCCGCGGCAACATCTCCTCCTCATCCACAGAGCTGAGAACAGCATGAGAGAACCAGAGGAAAACTGTCAGCCGTGACATACTGTATGCACTGGATGCACTGTATGTACTGGATGCACTGTACGCACTGGATGCACTGTATGCACTGGATGCACTGTATGTACTGGATGCACTGTACGCACTGGATGCACTGTATGCACTGTATGCACTGTATGTACTGGATGCACTGTACGCACTGGATGCACTGGATGCACTGTATGCACTGTATGTACTGGATGCACTGTACGCACTGGATGCACTGTATGCACTGTATGTACTGGATGCACTGGATGCACTGTATGCACTCTTGCACTGTATGCACTGTATGTACTGGATGCACTGGATGCACTGTATGCACTCTTGCACTGTATGCATTGGATATACTGTATGTCTGCTGAACTGTAAACTAGAACTGGGGTCCAGTACCTGTTGTATGGTGCCTCTGCGGTCCAGTACATGTATGGTGCCTCTGGCATAGCTGGCGGCTGGTATCCTGCAGTGAGTTTATTGTAAACAAAATACGAGGTGATTCTGTGATGTTGTTTAAATGTGTTTGTGTGTGTGTGTGTGTGTGTGTGTGTGTGTGTGTGTGTGTGTGTGTGTGTGTGTGTGTGTGTGTGTGTGTGTCTGTGTGTATGTAGACAGTATTTTCTCACCCATTTTAGAGCACTTGAGCATCTGTCAGGAGAGAGAGACGAGAAGAGAAGAGAAGAGAAGAGAAGAGAAGAGAAGAGAAGAGAAGAGAAGAGAAGAGGGAGAGGTCAGCTCACACTTCACTGAAAGCCCCTGGCTCCTCATTATCCTGGGCAGACTAATTAGCAGAGAGGGACATAAAGGGCACGGAGCTGAGGTGCCCTCTCTCCCAATTAGCTCAATTAGCCTCAGCGGGAGTCTGATAGCACTGCTAATAGCTGCTGCTTAGGTTGTCTCAAAAGGACTCTGCCTGGTCTCTCAACGTTAATTTCAGGGAGCTCATGACTGAATGAACGGGTCAAAATAGGTACCAGTTTCTTTGCCATTTCCTTGAACTCTGGAGTCATGTGCGGGAAGCCCATTGTTGATTGGTTGCTTTCAGGCATCATGTCCTGTGGCATGGCTGTGGAGTTGGACACACATAAACAAACTTCATTATTTTCACAGATGACACAAATAAAGTACAGATGCATTGTTTGAAATGTGCATCTCACCTGTGACCCAGCCAGCCAGAAGGAGACAGAGCAGAGCTTTCTCCCCCCAAAAATGCATGGCACGTTCCAACTTCCCCTCAGTCTTCAGTGTGGGATCTAACCAAGTAGACACTGTTAGGGGTTAGGACCAGTACCACTGAGATTATAATACCAACCAGATGCTCTACACCAGATCCATGACAGATGTTAATGTAAAGACTAAAACTACCAGTTTATCAACATAAGACAAGCCTGTGAGTTTATTCTGTTTCCATGCATTCTAGGCATAGGGGGGTTTAGGCTTGGGTGTGGCTTAGATAGGTCTGGGGAAGGAGTGTCCATGGTGTCATCTTACAGCATTACAGACATCTGCTTTCCATGGGTCTTTTAATGGAGAAAAGGTGGTTACACCACGTCTAACACACCTACACCACGTCTAACACACCTACACACACGTCTAACACACCTACACACACGTCTAACACACCTACACACACGCCTCACACACATATGCGTGCATACACACAGACACAAATAATTAATGGCTAAAACAAAATAAAAAGACTCGTGTTACATATGTAACGATGAGCCGTGGCATGTTTACAGGCTCTGTGATGGTTGGTTGTTTGCGATACCACGTATGTGGCCTTAGTTTTTCATCAGGTCAGCAGCACTGTTAGACTTTGTGCTAACACATTTCTGATGGGAACAACAGGAAGCTCTTGTTGGCAGGCTACTGTAAGAACTCACATTTTTTACAAGTACTTTAAGAATCACACCAAATGTGCAAAAGTCAAGGCATTGGATTACACTTTAAACTGTATACACCCCACCATCAGTGGATTGGATTACACTTTGAACTGTATACACCTCACCATCAGTGATTAATATGACAAAATGACTAGAATTTTTTAGCTTTTCAATTTTTGTCAGTGTACTCTAAGGAAAATGATGCCTGTTTCGTTTCTCCAAAGTTGCAACATTAGAACCCTATTTGTCAGATGTTCCACCGTCACCATGGTTTTGTTTCTGTTGTCGACTGAGGCTAAAAGAGGCTCTTTCCTGTCTCCCACCTGCAGCTTTGAGAGCTTGGGACACGGGCTGCCTGGTTACCCTTCAGCTGAGGACGCTCCCACTGGAGACCAGCAAGAGCACACCGAGAAAAACACTCCTTCACACAGACATTAAAGCAACACACACACACACACTTACTCTCTCTCTTTCTCTCTCTTTCTCTCTCTCTTCCCATCTCAGTTTCTCTCTGTCTTTTATTGTCTTGCATTGTTGTCTTTTGTGAATTCTCGGACATAACCCTTGTCTTTATGCTACTGTTTGCTCCCCACAAAAGTATATGGCTGAATCAGTCCCATTCCAGCATGCACATCCTGATTTGAATAGCTTGTTTGCTTATCCCTTGAGTATCGCATGTCAGCCGAGTCACGCTAGATCTTAAGCTTTTCGTAGGTGAATGTTACCATCTCTTTCAACGGGATCACCTGGAGAGATGATGGTCTCATTACTATGCTTTTCAAATACTTCCTAATCAAGACAGCATTTCATAAATGATTCTTTACGCATAGGTGCATGAGTGATAACTGTACTTGCAGCTGTAGGAAGTACACAAACACACACTGATCATATTTACGGATAGAAACATTTCCGCATAAAGACATTTTTTTTTAAAACATTTGATGGCTGAAATCTCTAAATGTGGCTAAAACTGATAACATTTGTCAATTAGTCAAATTTTGATTTACAACAAGGCATTTAATGTCTAACAAAATAAAAATGGAATCGAGTTAAAAAAATCCCCCCAACCCCCCCATCTACTTGGTGAAGCAGAGGATACTCACGGTTTGCTGTGTGCCCGTGGAGTGTGTGATTCACCTGTGCCCGTGGAGTGTGTGATTCACCAACCTGACTGCATCAACAGGTGAAGAGAGTACTGAGAGGATGAGTATGCATGTCTGTTCCCATGGTTCCCCCCCCCTCTCTCTCTCTCTCTCTCTCTCTCTCTCTCTCACAATGGGTTGGGAAGAACAGGTGCAAGAGATCAAAGTGAGGCACACTGCCCTCTGTATGGTGAGCTAGTCCTGGTTGTACTCAAGTACTCAAATATTTACTAGATTTTGAAACAAACGGATTGGGATTTTCTCATCTAAAAGTTACTCTGATATCTAAAATAAATATTTAATTCTTGCCAACTGTATTCTACACTGCAGAATAAACAACACTGTTACAACACATAAAAAACATAATACATAGGCTATAAACTCTACACAAACGAACACATCAAGTGGTAGTATTGATAAATCAATTAATCAATTAATCAATTAATCAATTAATTAATTAACGGGCATGGTGATTGTGGCATGTAATACGGTCACTAAACCTCAGACACTCATGCTAGTAGTTTAAACTCTATTTTCCATCTGGAACATTACATCCAAAATCATGGTGTAGCATTCAATGGAAAACTTCACATATATCTTACATATACAGGGAAGTGAATTAAGGCAAACCATAATTCCTGTCTGAAAATCTCCAAACAAAACAAAAGCTGTACATGGTCTTGACATAACTTTTATGTATCCAAACTCCCTTATCTATAAAAACATATTCTAAATGAGATACAGCTTTGATTACTGTCCATGTTAGTTAGCACGTAGCCTTGGTAAAGTAGCCTTGGTAAAGGCATATGATCCCTGTGGGGTTACCACATCCCCACTGGAAAAAAAGGTTGACCTTTTAAATGTACCTTTTAAAATGTCTCTCTCTGCTGTAATGAGACCCATGATTTGACATTTTTTTTCAATTTCTCAAGAGATGCAATTAATTATGAAGTTAACAAAATGCCAGTCAATCTAAGCAATACTTTATTTGGAATGTAGCATTTCAAGATAGAGTCAATGATTCAGATTCTCGAAAGGTTGTTGATATTTTTCGAGGTTTCAAAAGAAGAAGTAAATGTCTAGTTCATTTGTCTTTTAAAAGAGACGGACATCCCAGGAAATTGTTTTGTAGGTAAATAACACATAGTAAGGGGCGGCCTCTTATGGTAAGTAGTTGTAGCAGAAGTTAAGCAGCTTTAAAAGGGAAAAATCTATGCGGTATGCTCCAGGAGACCAAGGTGAGAGCTGCAGCACACACTTCAGCTGAAGTTCAGTTCCCCATAGACTTCCCTGACAAACAAGCTCCGGCCTGCCACTTCCCCCAGAGACCACACACAGTTTAAATTGGCATAATTATGTAATAGGGCTAATTAAGAAACCTACTTTTAATGACTTAAGTGACATACAGTATAAAGCCATATAGTTCACAGAAAGATATTGGACACATGTTCAAGATATTTTAAATACTTTATTTAAATGTTTCATTTGTCATCGTGCTGCAGTTCAGACTGAATTTTCTGAGGAAAATCTGGGTCTGTGAAATGTTCTGTAAAAGACAAAACAAAATGAATGAATGAGAGTTAAGCTACGTTCTTGTACCTCTTAAACCAATAGATGAAGCTTGACAGATGCAATGCACAGTCCTTAAAACAATACTATGCAACAATATGACACTTTTTGAGGTATGGTTTTATAGGCAACTAGTCTTGGTAACATCCTCAAATTCATTTTGATAGCATATGGTCATGTGAAGGACAGATAGACACCCGTGTCTTTCCCACTAGCCATCCAGGATATGCAATATATAGTTCTGTGTTCTAGGTTGGAACACCCGGCAAAAATGAAAGAAAAGCTTTCACAGCGTGACATTGCCAGCCATACTGCCAAAAGACACCAGTTAGTGTGTTGGCAAGTTTCAGTCAGTGCCAACTGGGCTGTTGGTGGATTTTGCAAGGTTTTAGCATGCCTTTTGGGTAGTTAGCTAGCTTGCTAGTTTTGGAACAGAACTACTTATAGCTTCTTTAAATAGTATTGGTATTACTGAAATATTTCAACATAACAGCATTGTAGCACATAATCATTTAATAACTACTGTTAATGTGATGTGATGTACTGCCAATAATGTAAAACATTTCCATTTTTAATGTAATAAAAGTCGATAAGTAATAACAAAATTAATTTTTGTGTATAATGTAATGTTATTAGATTCTTGACTGGTTATTATACTATTAATTGGGTTAAAACGAAATGTTTTATAATAATTGGAGCTGATGATGCAATAATATACTTATATCACTATGTTTAAGTTTTGAACTTCAACTTGTTATGAAAGTCATATGCTGAGGACACGGACACACACACACACCAATTCTCTCTTTCTAGGAATTAAGATCTCCATAGAATTATCTCCAGCCTTGCCTTCTACTCCATAGCCAACTGAGTACCACATGGTAAGTACCATTGAGTGGGCCACTCAAGGGGAAGTGTCATGGCCAATAAATAAAACTTAAATAAAGTGATATAAGTATATTATTACATTATCAGCTCCACTCATTACATTTTTTTATTTGATTTCAAACCCAACTAATATTGTAGGCTAATGACCAGCCAATAATGTTATAACTCATATTAACTAATACATATTATTATAGGGCTATAGGATTACGTAATTGGCAGTTATTTTATTAACGGTAGTAATTACATTATTGGCTCCTACAAGCCTGCAGTAGATTGCTGGTTTACATGTAAAGGCGAATTTAACCTATAAACTACAGTCAACAATGACTTTAGCCTTGAAGATGGAACCTGTTGAATCTGACAGCAGGCTATGCACTCTAAGCTTCTGTGGCGGCAATATTCTGACAGTTTAAGATAACCAGAGAAAAGTGAAAATGAGTAGGTGATTGTGGCCCCGATAGGCGAAGTTGACCAACCTGCGGCAAACTCGCGAATGTCCGCAGGTCTTTTCAAAAATACATCCCTAAATAGGAGAGACAAAGAAACAAGACATGGTTTTGTAATTTTGGCCTATCATGGATACTGTAATCTGTTAATCAAAATGCAACAAGGTGGGTTACTTTATGCCAGAGATTTTTTAAACAAAGATCTAAAAATTCAAGACAGGAGATTTATCAGAGGATATACCAACCGCAAAAAGTGACTCAGCAAGACTTCCACCTCTGGGTGTGCTCTCAAATATTTCTCATTCGCGATTCTCGTCTGTATCTGGAAGGAATAAATACACATTTACAAAATGCATACATTAAACAGACATTCAGATATATTTTACCCATTGTGAGCATTCAATTAGGAAAAATATAGACTAGCCTACCTTTACCAAAATTACATGCGTGCCATCTGCAAATGTCAATACAATCTGGTACTCTGCTTGGCCTTCAAGGGAAGTTAGCTAACTTAGCTAGATAGCTAGCAATTCATTATTATTCTGAACAATACGTAAAAAAAAACACTAACCGAGTGACATTAGAAACGCCAGTTTGTTTGGCACTGTACCTTGAACTGCCGGAGTTTTTCTTGCTGTTCTTGGCTCAGTGCGCCAATATCGATATTCTCTAACAAGCTTGTCCCAGCCATGACCAACATGGGTCTTCCAACACATCCACGAGTAGCACACAACAATGTTGTTGCGAGGCAACAAACCCTAGCGCCTCCCGTTTGGACTATTTAATGAGACCGTCAACAGTTCAAGGAAAACAGACTTAAACCGTATCAAAATTAAGCAACGCTTTATTTCAGACATATACATTTAGTCATTTAGCTGACGATTTTATCCAAAGCGACGTACAAAGGAAAAACATACTCCATGGATGGAAGAATAAATATACATTTACTTTATTTGTTCTTGTGCAAGTTTGCTTCAGCAAATGGAAATCGAAAAATTAATACCGTAGTTTTTGATAATGCTTTCTTTTGTGCCCTACAGTTTCTAGCATCCCTGACAACTGCAAATAAAATAGCTTATCAACAAATACATGTCAGTGCATTCACAGTGTGCTTTGTAGTAGCCTTAAAGTGTCATAAAATGGCCACCGTTTAAAACATCATATCTGAGTTTAAGGCATTAAAAAAATCACTACAGCATTGGAAAAATTGAAAGTAATGACATCAATTACATTCATAACATAAAACAAAATTGACATTTTTTACATATTACATAAATATGAAATAGACAGCATAAGACAGTACATTTACAATAAACTGCATTTTTTTTTAAAGGGACAGAAAAAACGAGTAGAAAAAGAGGGACAGTGCTTGGCAGCTTCATGCTGGTAAATCAGCTAAAGATGCAACTCCTCTGCATAAACGCCTTATGACTTTTCTTGCTTACCTGACACTTGAAAATGACCTTTTTTTTCCTTTCCCACATGCCCACATTTTTCTTTCCCTTTAGATGAATGTGTCTGCCAAATGACTATGGATATGATTATGCAAATGTATATGTTGAGTCTGCAGCTATACCACATGGTTGTAGGTGATCTGAGGCAGGGAGTATCAGGGAGCTGCTGATCACCAACCCCACCTTAGTGGAAAGGAACCTTTGGTTTTTGATCCCCACAATACATACAGTGTAGCTCCAAATAACTTACAGTACAAGTAGGAAACCAGTGGACAGTTCATTTTGTCACTTTTGGCACCCCCCCAGCACCATTTGCCAAATACATTCCTCCAAACGGCAGCCTGCTGATCCTTATGGGAGCGTAGGCTTATCCTTTCTGGTGCAGTAGGCAACCAACTTCCTGTTGTGATAAGGCACAGATGCAAAGTTTGTGTTACTTGGATGGCTGAACTGAAATGCACTGTCACTATAATCTCTTGAAGGTTTTGTTTAAGACACACATACCTGCTTGTGAGGATAAGACCGAAGATTACTGCCAAAGTCAAGACCACGCCCAAGATAAAATGATGTCTAGAATGAGGGCCAGAGTTTTCACTTGGAGTCTCAAGTACTGAAAAAAATATATAAAAGTAGCTTAGTCATCACAGAGACTTGATTATAACAACTACTACAAGTAGCCTACAGAGTTTAAGTAACATTACTTTGAGCAAGACATTAAAACATTGACACATAAACAAGTGTTATAAAAACTGATGTGTCTGATGTTTCTGACTTGGTGAAAAGGATTTGTTTTGCTACAGAGCTGAGCAGATCTTATTCATGAACATATCTGATCCAATCATATGTAGCAAGTCTTAACAGCCAAAAATCAAATGAAATTTAATTAGAAACCACATTGATGTGTGGTTTGAAATAGCTGACTATTCAAATCTCCATGAAGCAGGCCCCCCATGTAATGCAAAAATGAATAAAGGTATTGCTGTTTGTGTTGGTTTGTGACATAAAAATAATCGTTTGTGCTGTTAAGAGTTTTAAGTTACATTTTCTGTCCTGTGACATCATTCACGTCATCACTCCAGAATGATCTCAATAATATATGCTATGTTTGTGCTGGTTTGTGCCTTAAAAAGAAACATTTGTGCTACTACTTTTCTTAAGTTATTAAAGGAAACTTCCGGATTTTTCAACCTGGGCCCTGTTGTTAGATCTTATTGGGTCCAAATTTACAAGGGACAATTAACAACTGAAATTAGTGGGGTGCATTCCACGGCAGGGGTGCAGAACACAGCACGACACCTGTGTTAATCACAGATGTTTCAAATCTATAAAGGGCAGCAGTCATTTACAGCAAGTTAGCAGACTGCAAGTTAATACGTTAACATGAAGATAACAGACTTATTGCCAGACCCATGATTGTATTATCAAATGATGAGAAAAGTCTGTTGCTCTTAACAAGGAGCCATCAGACCATTGGCATGACCTTGGGCCAGGGCACAATTAAACCAAATTACTATTGAACCAAATTTGAACATGCTGTAGTCTATATGTGCATAAACTACAAAACAGGCCTAATGAATGAAAATATGTGTCCAGCATAATCTGGATTATCCAGCATCAGCACCTCAGATAAGCCTTATGATCTGTGATTTGTTTCCAGTCATGGAGTCTTGAGCAATTTGCAGTGGAATCACATCAGTCTTATCTTCAGTCATATTGTCATATAAACTGTCACAAAAGCAGTCATAAAAGTAATTCTGGCTGTTATGAAGTGTATAATTGCCTACTTAGTAACAATCCAGGTTACTTGTTGGAGTGGTAATTGTGGAGCATCTGCAATGCACAGTTGAAAGGATTCATGCATGACTTATGGCTTTAATGAGAATTGTCAGGGTGGCCTAGGACTTTGGCACTATAGCGTACATCTGCTGTCAGGAAAGCCAAATCAAATCGCTAATTAACCTACAAACTCTCATTCTAATCCTGAAATTCTTTGGGAGGCTGTACATTCCATCAAAATGGGTAATATCCTCTGTATACCTAATTATGTGCCCAATGTCTGAACCAAAAGAGGTCTACTTAGGTTTAAACAAGTGTCATTACTAGTGATAATGTGCCCCCTGCTGGAAAATAAAATGCTAACAAAAAGGTTGCTTTCCTAAGCTGGCCTGCAAGCTTAACTGAGTACCACTGCTGTAGCTTTTTGCCCCCACACATTAGTTACTGTTCTTAATTATATAAAACTAAAGTTTGATGAATGAATGGTTTTAAAGCTAGAATGTCCACTAATGTGTTTGTTTACCCAAAAGGCAGTAGGCCAAGTGGAGCAAAATGGGTTAAGGCAATTTTATCTTGATGAAAATCATTTTAGTGACAAAACTACAATCTAAATCTATCTTTTATAGGATACACAAAAAGGAAGAAGAACAACTTCACTAGAGTAAGAAACTCTTACTGCCTGTTGTTATTTTAAATAGAGCAGGTTGTTTGTTTTTCTGTGAATGTGAATCGTTTGTAATATTACATGAGAAACTGCCACTCTTACAGTCTGGTATAGCCAGAGACATTATACAGACTTTTGTAAAACTAAGCTAAGTTATTCTTCTATACTGCCATAAAACAAAGAGTGATTAAGTATATTTTAGGATTTTCACTTTTTTTGTGGTACTCACTAGTCAATGGAGGGGCTGGAAAAGTGGTTGGACTTTCAGTGGTTTTCATGCCTGTGAAGAGAAACCAGGCATTAACACACACACACAACACACCACACACACACACACACACACCACACACACACACACCACAGACAGACAGACAGAGAGAGAGAGAGAGAGAGAGATTCTGACAAAAGCCTATTCCCATAAATGAAGTTGACGCTTCATTGATGTGTAATCTCAAATAAGGAGTGTTAACGAAGACCCAGTCAGATACAAACATTAAGACATCATAACTGGATCAATGTCAGATGCCAAGCTGAAATGTGCTTGTTACTGCCATTTACCTAGTGTCTACCCACACACATATATGATAAATGATCTAGGAGAAATAAAGATCGGTTACTCACAGACACAAGTGTCGTTGTGAAAGATCTGCAAAAAAGCAACAAAGACAATTCAGGGATAGTCATAGATGATCAAATACTTGTGTGTGTTCTGTACAGTGATCTCTCTCTAAGAATTCAGATTAACAAAAATAACTCACGTTTTGCTCTGAACACTCAGCAAGAATGTACGCTGAGACAGGGCACATGTCCAAGGTGAACTTTTCCACGGAGACAAACTTCACTGGGTGTGTTGAGTTTGCCACACGGCCATCTTCGTATACAGCGCTCACTTTCCTCTAAAGGATTAACAGACAATTCAAGAAACAGACAAAAAAAATATTAGGAGATTAAGCTTTTCTATACGCATGGCACATGTTGATATATCTGGATGAGAGGGTATCCATCTGCTTGTCAGGCTTTTTTTTGTATGGAACTATCTTAAGTATCGAATGTCAGTTGTATGTGTTTTTTTGTCATTTTTACTGAGACTCTTATGAAAATATGTTCCCTCTATGAGTAAACACATCATCATTAAAAATAAAATTACAAATAGATGTTGACCCAGCAGATATTTACATTAATGATGAGCTGTCCCTCACAGGAGGGGTTCTTCAGGACATCAGCGGTACGGGTGGGAATGGCACAGCTGCAGGAGTCCTTGGACTGGGGTTGCCCCTCATGCACAGAGGCTGGAGGGATGACTGATGACTCACAGGTGGCAAACAGCAACACCGTGAAGGCTGTAATAAACACATGCATCAGTGTTCTATTAGTTCACTGATATATCTATTGAAAATATCAGGGGTGAACTGAAGTTTGCATGGGGCTTGTCCTTATTTTTAAGGGAGATTGGCAATGGTAGGTTGGAGTGGAAGTGTTTGTGACAAAACAGAAAACAAATGCTTTCTTTCTTATCCTTATATAGCCTATATGTGTTTGTTTTGTTCCTCAAGTTTGTTTTGGCAATATTGTTTCTCATGGTCATGTCAATAATGCAGGTCTATTTGAATTTAATTGAACACAGAGAGAGAGAGAGAGAGAGAGAGAGAGAGAGAGAGAGAGAGAGAGAGAAACCTTCACCTGACAAGACTTGTCCATGGGCTATCTCGCTTGGGTAGTTATATAGTCGCGTTAGAAAATGTTTTTCTGGCATCAACATAATTCGATACATTGTGAAAAATCAGGATTAAAGATCAGAATTAATGATTGACAATAATCAGTAATCCAATGAATCTCATATTCATTTGTATTTTGCATCTATTTATCTCTTAATTAGACTTAGGTTGGAATGTAAGGGTCTCTGGTCAGGTGTCCTGCCATCTGGAATACTGTGTCCTATGGATAGCGGGAGGTGTGATAGAATGTGTGTTTTCACAACTTTTTATCTCAGGTCATGTCAGAGTGCCATTGTATTCTTTATACCCCCAACCCCCACAATATAGGGGTCAGATCTCTTTATTAGAGGGTGTAGAACATGATTCTGAAATTAAAAAAAATGGGGAATTGTCGTTCGCGTGACATCCACAGCCTTTCAAGCGCATGGCCTATTGATCTCTACAGGCCCAATTGACATACACTGATACCGCAAAAGTTGTTAGGCTGGGAAGACAACTAATTGTAACCACTCAATATAGGGGTCAAATCTCTTTATTGGAAGGTGTGTTTGTGATTATAGGCTGCTAAGATATGGGATAAACATGGGGTAAAATAATGCAAGCTCTGGGGATAAAGAGATGGTTTGGGTGTGTTTATCATCCCCATAGCCAGGGAGCCATTCTGAACGGTAAAAGAGCTATGTGCATCATCATCTTAAAGATATGTGCATCATCAAATCTTAACTGGTTAGGTGCCTTTCCCATTACATTGATGCACATGAGATCACAATGAAACCACACTACACATCTCACACCACTTGAAATTCCCATGTGGAGAGCTATGCCCACACTCTGTGTTCAAGGGGATGACAGGGGTCCAAAAAAAAAGCTATATGCTGACTTCGATGACCTTTGACGTGGGAAACCCACCATGTGGTTATCTCTACTGACATAATGCTTTGGCATCAGAGAAACGCTAACTTCAACCTATATAAACCTTGTGTAAGGTGTTAAACTTTGCTTCTCTCTCGTCTGCTGCAGTCTGTGAGTGAGACCGGGGCGGGCTCAGATGAGGGTGAGCCCATGCTTCTCTCTTGATTGCCAAGACATGAGTGAGCCCGATAAGCATATTGAATACAAATATACTTATACACACAACTCCTACCACAAGGTGGCAGGACAGCCACTGAATGTTCCACATTGCCTATTAGACTTTTAATTGTTGTTCTATGAGTGAAAAACCACACGTCACGTACACGAGTGTTGAATGAGAAATGAGAAATGTTGAAAAGTTTCACAAATAAAACGTGACATATGACCAATATGATGATTGTGTCAGATACGCACGGCTGATTTCGAGCAGGTATGTCGGTGTCTGACTCTCTGCTCTGCTTTTTGTTGTTGTTGCAAGTAAATAGTTTGGGGTTTGTTGAGTTTTTACTACAGTAATGACAATGGCTGCAATGTAGTCTAGTGTACAGGACACCAAATCGTTTTAAAAAGTCTACGCACAAGTGTATTATACATTCGTTGTATATTGCCTACCTGCCCATTGCGTCCAGGTTACCAGCATCTTCATCACTCCACACGTGTTTATAGCTGATGAAACTCCAGAGATCAACAAGAGACACACGTAAGGCTTTTTTTTGTTAGATGTTTTAAAAGGTACCGAGAAATAGACACTGTACAATGTTAAAACCCCGTTATTGTAACTGAAAAATACGTCGGAGGTGATTAGCGATGCGTCTGAGCTAGATAACTACCCACGACGTTAGCTCGCTAGCGAAGTTACAGAGGGATAGAAATGTATCGCGATGTGATTGGTTGTTGACCTGTCAATCTCACTATAAACGTCTACATTATCAACACACCCCCAAAAGGCGGGCGGTCGCTGGTGAAGAAAGCCCCTGCGGTAGAAATCCCCTTCATCGACTCCTTGTGGCGCACAGCTGTGATTTTTACGAGTGTTACTGTGCAGGAGTTGTGAAATCTGGATCAGACGATGTAAATTGTAAGTGTTTATTACATAGAATCACAATATCACGTATGTTATCTTTGATCCGGGCGAAATAGTCAAATACACCCCTCCCTTGCATGCTCTAGAAGCAACATTACTGCATGCGGTTTATGCAGTTAAATCACTTCATGTATTATCTGTTACTGCTATGCAAAAAGTCGTGAAAAAGCTGAATTACTAGCATCATTCCTACCACATACTACAAAGATTCCAGAATAGAGAGGGGAGTGAGGGGTACAGTTATACATGAGCAGGTGCTGTGGTGTGTTTGTGTAATGTCATATAATACTCTGAGGTGAGCCCACACCACATTTTTAAACACTCAATAAGGACTCTGGGTAGACCACGGCATGTGTTCCAAGTAATCGACCATTGAGGCAAACCAAACAAGTGGGCCATTGAAGTGTGTTATGGTTGCTGTGGCTTGCACCCGTCATGTTGTACAGTAAGTGCAAGGATTAGGAGGCTGATTAAGTCATATTTATCAAATTAACATGTTGGGATCCTGTCTCCTCACAAGGCCATTTTGTTTAGTTATACACAGGAGAGGTGCTAAATTCCTTGTGCTACTGGTTGGGGAATTCCCACAGTGGCCAATCCTCTCACTCTCACATGCAAGTACTCATATAATAATCTCACTGGGTTTTGTTGAAAAATAATTCTGACCACATTCTAACCACATATCATTCATGTGTTGATCAGGTGGTGGATGGATCTACAGACAATATGAGTCATATGGATGTGACTGTTAAGAAGAAAAGGCAACATTTCAAAAGCTTTCTGTAGCATTGGGTTGCATGGTTTTGTACACATTGCACGACTCAGTGAGATGATGACAGTAAAGCACTAACCCAAGTAAGGAGACCACACCTTATTTTCCCCACCAGGCTGGTAGTGGCATTGCTGAACGTCGATCATATTCCACGTCATGGGCCAAGAGGAAGTGCAGTTGCCCTTTTATGCTCTGTGAATGACTTAGCATATCTTAGAGGCTACATCTTAAGGCCGAAATATACTCCTACGACTCCGTTACTCCGTGGTCACGCAGTTGCCTCGACGGACTCGTTTTCATTTATGGTTCTCCGACGGTTGTGGGTGTTGTAAAGCATTGATACTGATGTATTGACGGATTGACGGAGTTGGATAGTTGCAAAATTTGGGAGGTGCACGTCAGGCCACGGAGAGGTGCTCGGAGAGGGTTTGCAACGTCGGAGAGGACATGTTTTTTGATATGTTGCATACTTTCTACAGACGTATGTATTGATTGTGTTTACAGTCTTTGTTGACAGTGTTTACTCTCCTCATTCTCAGTGCACTTGGCACTCCATAAAAAAAAACAATGAGTCCTTAAATATTTAAATGAATTATTTAATAACAAAATAGAATCATACAAAATACAAATATACTCGAAATATTATATCAAAAAATATATAATATTTGAATATATATTTAACACTTAAATATATCTCACAGCTCTTGATAGGAAGGACAGACACACAGGAGGACAACAATCTTACAAACCCGAAACAGGAGTCATAACATTAAATAGTGTGTGTGTGTTTATGTGGGTGTGTGTTTGTGTGTGTCCCAATGCTCTTTAGCACCTTAGGTAGCAGACCCCAGCTGTGTGGAATAAACACATATTCTTACCATTTGGGGTAAGCCTTTGTCCCCCCCTTATGTAAACGATCTTCCTAAAATTCTATTCAGATTTGTATCCTTCCAGAAACAGGAAATGCTGACTAGTATGTATAACAGTTTGCACCAGAACATCGAGGCAAAAACGGACAGATGACTGCTTGTTATAGCAATCCTTGGAGACCTCCACCTCAGAATAGCATAACATTACCTTGCCATTACAGTACCACTTCATTTTAACCATTACCACATACCGTACGTGTTAAAGTAACACTATGCAACAATTTGACACTTTTTGAGGTATGGTTTTATAGGCAACTAGTTTTCGTACCATCCTCAAATTAATTTTGATTGCATATGGTCATGTGAAGGACAGATAAACACCTGTGTCTTCCCCACTAGCCATCCAGGATATGCCCTATGTAGTTCTTTTTACCGGGCTGGAACACCCTGCAGAAATGGAAGAAAAGCTTTCACAGCATGACACTGCCAGCTATACTGCCAAAAGGCACCAATTAGTGTGTTGGCAAGCTTCTATCAGTGTCAGCTGGGCTGTTGGTGGTGTTTGCAAGGTTTTTGCATAACTTTTGGGTAGTTAGCTTGCTAGTTTTGGAACAGAACTCCATATTGCTGCTTTAAAGGAACAGTCTGCAATTCTGGCACAATTTTGTTGATATTTGAGTGTGACAGCCAATCAAATTACACCCTTTCCTTCAGTGCTCTTGAAGTAATGTGTTCAATAGTGTATTGCTTGGTCCGAGCCATACATTTGTTTCCCATTTACAGAGCTAGGACTGTGCATTACAATGCATTAACATCACTGCAGGTCAGGCTTGATCGTCGTGTCTGAGCATCATGTTTGCAGCACCAAGTTCATCAGTGGAGCTGCTTGCTGATGTGCCTCTGTTGTTTTTCTTCATGAAGACATCATTCCTCTTCTTGCTGTTAGTAGGTAGCAATAACAAAGCGAGGGAAACACAATAACAATTAACAAACAATTCAATGACATAAAATTAGACTCTCCCTGTGAACACCGGAGAGAATGTTTCATCCTAACATACCTGTGTTTGAAGATGAACCAGGTGATGGCAATGGCAATGGCAGCGACACCAACAAGACCAAGACCAAGACCAATAGCAACACCAGAGACAACACTGTTGGTGTTGTCTGCTGAAAGATGAGACATTTGATAAGGCATTGACTATGATACACGTGTGGATAAAATAGGTGCAGTCCTTGTCCATCCTCGACTTACCCTTCGATACTGAGGTTAGCGGTGTGGAAGTGGAGGTTATGGACTGGACTGAACCTGGGAACAAACAGACACAAATACGAAGTTATCAGAGAGGGATAATTGACAGTGGAGTGCTGTAAGTGCTTCTGTTGGACAACAAAGTGAAAATAAGGCCTACTCTTTCATTGTTTCATTACAAACAGGGTTCAGACAAGAAGATAGTTTACACATAGTATCACCTTACATACCAACTCCCTTGCAAACACTTTACTTTTGTGTCCACTCATGGAATTCTCTACAGGGGTATGAAAATACTCACAATGGCAGTGTACTGTTCTTGGGACCTTTGTAGCCAGGAGGGAAAATTGACAAATAAATAGATATTAATTACAAGTATTAAACTTCATTATCTCATATGAAGATCAACGGGTGCAATTGTGAACAAATTGAAACCTTTTGTCTGTGTGGGCAATCTACATCCAGTGTGACGGAGTTGGGGCAGTTGCTCAAAGTGAAATGGTGCATCGTGGCTTTAAGGACTGGTGATGACAAGTAGGCAGGCACATTCCCCTTCTCATATATAGCCCTTACAGTATTCTGTGGAAAACAGCAGGAAAGAAAAACAATTATCAAATCTGTCACTCAACCTAACCTGATGCTGGTTTATATGGTCTATCTGTAAGTGCAACATGTTATACTCTGACAGAAGCATTTGTCCACAAGGAATTTTAGTTCAGTTTTGTGAGGTTCACCTCAGTAATCAACTGTACTTCACAGGAGGGATCCTTAAGAAGGTCCGTAATGATGGGCTGCAGTGTAAACCCGTAGGATCCGTTTAGTTGCACTTTCCCCTCACAATGGAGTGTCACAGGAGCCGCAGAGAGCTGACTGAACACATACACCAATAGGGCTAGAAACACACACACACACACAACCATTCATCCAGACACATACACAGATGTGGTTAGAGGCTACATAGATATGGGATAAACATGGGGTAAAATAATGCAAGCTCTGGGGATAAAGAGAAGGTTAGGGTGTGTTTATCATCCCCAGAGCCAGGGAATGGTTGAACCTGCAAACGGAATTCTGAAGGGTAAAATAGCTAAAATATCTCAAACCACTTGAAATCCCCATGGTAGAGCTGTGCCCACACCCTGTGTTCAAGGGGATGACAGGGGTCCAAATAAGAAGCTATGTGCTGACCTCGATGACCTTGGACATGGGAACCCCACCATGTGGTTATCTCTGCTGACACAATGCTTTGGCATCAGAAAAAAACGCTAACTTCAACCTATATAAACCTTGTGTGATGTGTTTAACTGCTTCTCTCTCGTCTGCTGCAGTCCGGGAGTGAGCCCGGGCTCTCTCTCACCATCCAAGATGAGGGTGCGCCCGTGCTTCTCTCTTTTCTGCCAAGACATGAGTGAGCCCGATATGCCCAATATACTCCCGTATTTCTGACCCATCTCCCGCCCCCTCCCGTTTTGTTATTTCTCCCGGTAATCTCCCGTATTTTACGAGGTCCAAACATATTTTATTAATAATCAAATCAAAATGTTTGTCCAATATTATAATTTGCCAGATCATGTATGAAACGCAATCATTGTTTTACGCAATAAATACACTATACCATTTTCAACCCATTTGTCAATCTGGCAACCTACATCCTATTGCGCAGTTGATGTTTATGCGCAGGCTACTGACGCGCGAAGTTGAAACTGAAACTGAAAAGGAAAGGGAAAGGGAAATGGTAGAATGCGCCGCCGGTCGACCACCGAAGAACGTGAAATATCTTTGTAAATTTAAGTCTTGTTGGACAGAGGAGTTTCCATGTATATCGAACATATAGATAATAGTTATGCTTTTTGCAAAGCTTGTCGTATCGATTTCAACATAGGGCACGGCGGTAAGAATGACGTCCTCCAACATGTCAAGTCTCAAAAACATATCCGTGCTGCCGAGGCACAAAAGGGCACTCAGGTAATATCAAATTACATCACTAAGGGACAGACCGAACAAGAGCAAATGCTGCAGGCCGAACTGAAAATGGCAATGTTAGTCACCAAAAATATCATCTCGTTTTCCTTTTGTGATGCCTGAGTATTCAGCCACTGTGGCATCGATGTTCCCGGACTCCGTAATTGCTAGAAAGTCTTCGTCTGGGAGGAACGAAGACAACCCAACTTCTGAAAGGTAAGTAATTTTTTTCTCACTTCTCCCCAAGACTTCGATAAGTTTGTAATAGCTTTTGTCACGATGCATCCATTATTCCGCTAACAAACCTAGTTTAGCATAGTTCATTGATTTCAGTCTAGAATCTATCTGAATCTATGCTAAGATAGGTTAGCAGAGGTTTTCTCTGTCTGTGGCAAATTAAAAGGTTCTACCCCACTTATCGAAGTCTTGGGGAGTCGTATTCAAATGTTGGCAGGTATGGGTCTGACCGATATGCTGATTGTGTCAGATAAGCTCGGCTGATTTTGAGCAGGTTGTGTCGATGTCTGACTTTCTGGTTGTTTTGGGTTTGTTAAGTTTTTACTACAGTAATGACAACGGCTGCAGTGTAGTTTAGTGTACAGGACACCAAATAGTTGAACAAAGTCTACGCACAGGTGTATTATACATTCGTTGTATATTGCCTACCTGTCAATTGGGTGCAGGTTATTAGCATCTTCATCTCTTTAGACGTGTTTATGGCTGTTGAAACTCAAGAGATCAGCAAGCGACACACGCGTTGCAAGTGCCTTCGGGCGCAAATAAGCCCTCACTATCGGCGGATAAGACCAGTTTGTCTCCGGTGTGGAAAACCCCTGCGGTAGAAATCCCCTTCATCGACTCGTGGCACAGAGCTATAATTTTTACGAGAGCGCTCACTACGGGACTGTATCGCCTGGCTTTCAGGTTGGATCCGTCAACGTTGAACTCCGCGAGACAAACAACAAATGAGGAGTCGATACGTAAAACGCGACACTGGATATGACGAATAGACATATCTATATATGTGTATGGATATGACGTACTCTAGTAAGTTGAGCTCTCCTGATGTGCTGAGATTGTCACAGTGCCATGTTCGTACAGTCAATATGAGTCATATGAGGCACATCCTACTACTATGTGTAGCCTACATACCAGATGTTTATTTATTTTTTAATTTTCATCTGGTACAAACGTGTTCCCACTTTGTGTGTACTATGTAGCCATTGGTTACTCCCCCCTCCTTCAGACACCATCAGGTTCCACTCTGCTACACAGTCTGTCTATTGTTTTGTTATAAACACCTCCGTTTCCAGGGTGAATACTCAGGGCTAGGCTTTAAATATTGGTGTGATCGAATGACACAATGGAGTAACCCAAATATTGCATGATCACGGTCTCACAATTAACTGTCAAAACAGGTCAGGTCGCTGTTAATTTATTCTCTGCGTTTTCCCATCCTGGACTGTCCTTCCTCCAGGACCCCGCAGGAGCAGCTTTTAAGCGCCCGGGGACCAAGTGAAGTGAACCATCCATCTTGGTCAGGGACGGACAGGAAAGTGCATATTCTGTTGCGGTTCTTAGTGGAGGAAACCCCTTCTGAACACGGGGAGAATATGCAAACTCCACACAGAAAGGCCTGGGAGATAGCCCGCCTGAGCACTGAAGGTCTGCGGAGGACCTGCCCCCCAGAGTCAACAGCGCCCCATGCGGGAATCAAACCCATTACCTTCTTGCTGTGAGGCGGCAGTGCAAGCACCTGAGCCACCGTGCCACTCTAGTAACAATAAATAAATACCACTTTACATAAGAAATAAAAAAAGTGCAGGAATATAACTACTGTAAGTGCGAGTTAAGTACTAGTTAGAGGCGAGAGCATTAGAGGACGGATAAGGAGAGGTAGAAAAAGTAAGAGGAAGGAAGAGGAAGTGCAAGTTAGGAAAGGAGGTGCTCTCTGAAGAGTTGGGTCTTCAAAAGCTTCTTAAAGGTAGAGACGGACACCGCTGCTCTGGTAGTGCTAGGCAGCTCGTTCCACCAAAGTAGAACTACGAATGAGAATAGTCTAGATTGCTGTACTTGCACAGTCGGCAGTGCTAAACGACGCTCATTAGGCGAGCGCAGCATCCTGGGGGTAACATTTGCCCTTACATGAGCATTTAAGTATGTGGGAGCAGAACCAGAAATAACTCTGTAAGCAAGCATAAGTGACTTGAATTTAATGCGAGCAGCTACAGGCAGCCAGTGGAGCTCAAGGAGTAGCGGGGTGACGGTTGAACACCAGACGCACCGCTGCGTTCTGGACCATCTGTAGTGGTTTCACCACACATGCCGGCAGGCCCGTTAGAAGGGCGTTGCATTAGTAAAGGCGGGAAATCACCAAGGTTTGTACCAGCATCTGGGTGGCATACTGGGTTAGGTACGGCCTGATTTTGCTGATGTTGAATAGCGCGAAGCGGCATGACCGGGAGACAGAGGCAATGTGGTCTGTGAATGTTAAATAGTCATCGATAATGACCCCTAGATTTCTTGCTGCTTTGGAAGGAGCAAGAGATAAGGAGTCATTTTGATATCGATGTTGCGGTGTATGGCCTGTTTGGCTGGGAAGACCAACAGTTCCGTTTTAGCCAGATTAAGTTGAAGATGGTGATCCTTCATCCATGTGGATATATCAGAGAGACAACCCGAGATCTGCGCCTAGACAGTGGTGTCGTCAGGAGGGAAAAACAGATACAGTTGGGTATCATCTGCATAGCAGTGATATGAAAAATGTGCTGGGATCATAGGGGCCAACAAGGTGGTGTACATGGCAAAGACATGTTGTCCGGAACACCGAGCCTTGGGGCACCCCTGTGGTGAGGTGTTGAGCTACAGACAGCTGACCTTGCCATGACACGTTGAACGAGCGCCCAGTGAGGTAAGATTCAAACCAGGAATGTGCCCTGCCAGAAATGCACATACTTGACAGTATAGACAGAAGGATGTGGTGGTTGACTGTGTCGAAAGCGGATTGAGCTGCAGTTCTAGCTGTTTTTAAGGCCTCTGTCACAGACAACAGGGCTGTTTCATGGAGTGACCGCTTTTGAACCCAGGCTGGTTTGGATCGAGGAGATTGTTCCTTGACAGGATCTCTGTGACCTTTTATAGGTATGACCCATACTGCTTATGGAGATATTTTGAGATATATAACTATAGGCCTTTCTGTGTTTCTTGTGTAACCTAGATTATTAGGTGCCACTTAGTCTGCATATTTGCAAGAGCATGTCTGGACCAGAGGTGATAATAAGGGTCGAACTGTGCTTCTTTCGACCTTGTGTAAAACTGACATCCTTGCAAGACAGGAAGCATAGTAAGATGACCTCAGACATCAGAGACCCACCACGTTGTTACGCCTGCTGACAACGTTTTTTTTAACACACTTAATAGAAGCCCTATGACTTTCTCTTTGCAAAACAAAGAGAGTGTGAAGCAACAGGAAGTGCAGCAGCTGTTTATTTTCACTCTCTGAATGACCATGGTTGCCATGATTTACCTCTCAAAACAGACTACAAAAACAAAAACTTGCACTGTACAATTGTAAGAGGGCAAACAACTCATGAAATTGTGTATAGGGAAAGCTTCTTCAGCTGGTGAAATCAGAACCCAGATTCACTGAGAGGACAGAGGGGTATTCCACAATCTGAACTAGACAGATAACTGTACATATCCAAACCTATGAATCCTCATGTACATGTGTACACACAAATACATGAAGAAGTAGGAGTGAGTTATAGAGCTCATATTAACTTCAGAGACTTTTTCTCAAAGAAGTGAGATAGAGGAAGTACCAAAAATACAATTTATAGGACCTGATTAGTCTTGCACCCGTCATGTTTTAACTGCAGGGAATAGGAGGCTGATTAAGTCATATTTATCAAATTAGCATGTTGGGATCCTGTCTTCTCACAAGGTCATATTTTTAGTTATACACAGGAGCGGTGTTAGATTCCTTGTGCTACTGGTTGGGGAATTACCACAGTGGCCAATTCTCTCACTCTCACATGCAAGTACTCATAATGCGTGAGTGGGTTTTTTGTGAATGAGGCAAGAGGAAGTGCAGTTGGGATTGCCCTTTTATGATCTCTGAATGATATATCTTAAAGGCACAATTTTAGGCATCGTCTTGCATCGTCTTGCATCGTCTGGCAGTGTATTGTGAAGTATTTTAAGAAAATGTTATTGCAAATATGTTCAAGCCACTGGAAGAGCCACCTTCTCATTACAATAAATACTTGTCTATATACTATCTAGCTATATCATCATTCTCACTCTCTCTCATATACAGTGGGGAAAATAAGTATTTGAACCCCTGCCGATTTCGCAAGTTTGGCCACTTGCAAAGAAATGTGTGATCTATAATTGTAATGGTAGGTGTATTTTAACAGTGAGAAATAGAATATCATCAAACATATTCAGAAAACTGCATTTTATAACATTTATGACTTTATTTGTATTTGATTTGATTTTGAAAACCGAATGGAAATAGTGCAATCAACAATTTTGTCAGTTCTTGACTATGGTGACATTGTTTACATGTATGCTGCACCCTCTACCTTAAAACTCCTGGACTCTGTTTACCATAGTGCTATTCGCTTTGTTTCAGGAGACGCTTTCAGGACCCACCACTGTAACTTATACAAGAATGTTGGTTGGTCCCCTCTAGCAGACAGGAGGGAAAAACACTGTCTTTTATTTGTTTATAAAGCCTTAGTGGGAAAACTGCCTAATTATCTCATGTCACTTTTAAAATTAAAATCCATCTGTCATAATACACGGTCACAGAGCCTCATCTCCCTTGAAATCCCCCTTACAAAAACTAATATAGGTAAAATAGCTTTTAAGTTCTTTGCTTCCCATAAATGTAACACTATTCAAGTGGAGTTGAAATTAACCAAGTATTTGTCTGTCAACCAATTTAAGAGCCTTTTAGATAATAAGGATGTGCCTCAATGCTGTTGTTTTGAATGATTCTCTGATTTAATTTTTTTACTTTATGTTATTTTATTTATTTATTTTTTATGCTTAATTTCTGAGTTGTTTGGTGTGTTTTTTTTTTAAATTTATTTTGTCTGTTTCGTTTTGTTGTGGTTTGTTTATGTATTGTTCTTCTGTACTATGTGGCCTCAATCAGGGCATTGCTGCAAAAGAGCCCTGTGCTCAGTCAATTTCTCCCTGAATAAACAATGATGATGATGATGCAGAAAATAAGTAATTGAACCCCCAAGCAAACAGCAAGAATTCTGGCTCCCAATGACTAGTTATGTGCCCAAGAACCACACAGATTAGTCCTCATTAGGCCTAACAAGGTACACCTGATCTCAACTGGTGACATAAAAGAAACCTGTCCAAAGAATCATACTTCACACCTTCAACCTCACCACCATGGGCAAGACCAAAGAGTTGACCAAGGACGTCAGAGATAAGATTGTAGACCTGCACAAGGCTGGAATGGGTTACAAAACCATCGGCAAGCAGGTTGGTGAGAAGCAGACAACTATTGGTGCGATTATTCGTAAATGGAAGCAACACCAAACAACTGTCAATCGCTCTAGGTCTGGGGCTCCATGCAAGATATCCCTTCGTGCGGTATCTGTGATCATCCGAAAGGTGAAGAATAACCCCAGAACTACACAGGGGGAGCTTGTGAATGATCTCAAGGCAGCTGGAACCACAGTCACCAAGAAAACCATTGGCAACACACTACGCCGTAATGGTTTCAAGTACTGCAGCACTCGCAAGGTCCCCCTGCTCAAGGAAGCACACGTACAGGGCCGTCTGAAGTTTGCCAATGAACACTTGAATGATTCTAAGGAGGATTGGGAGACAGGATGTGGTCAGATGAGACCAAAATCAAGCTCTTTATCATCAACTCGACTTGGGCGTGTTTGGAGGGGGAAGAATGCTGAATATGACCCCAAGAACACCATCCCCACCGTCAAGCATGGAGGTGGAAACATTATGCTTTGGGGCTGTTTCTCTGCCAAGGGTACAGGACGACTCCACTGCATCGAGGGGACTATGGATGGGGCCATGTAACGTGGAATATTGGGCTTGAACCTCATTCCCTCATTCCCTCCCATTGAAAACGCAACCATAAGGATTTGGAGAGGATCTGCAAAGAGGAGTGGACCAAATTCCCTCCTGAGATGTGTGTAAACCTGGTGACCAACTACAAGAAAAGTCTGACGTCTGTGCTTTCCAACAAGGGTTATTCCACCAAGTACTAAGTCATGTTTTGCTAGGGGTTCAAATACCTATTTTCTGCATCAAACGCAAATGTAGTCATAAATGTTATAAAATGCAGTTTTCTGGATTTTTTTTTAGATATTCTGTTTCTCACTGTTAAAATACACCTACTATTATAGATCACACATTTCTTTGCAAGTGGCCAAACTTGCGAAATCAGCAGGGGTTCAAATACTTACTTTCCCCACTGTATACACACACATACATACACAAGAAATATTTTGCCTGGCAGGGACATTTCATATCCCTAAAGGGGATGTCTAAATAGTGAGTGTCTGAAAGGGGTTTGGCAGAGCACATTAGCATCTATAATGTATATAAGACCTTTGAACAATGTGAGGATGTAGTGCACTTGGCACTACTGTTACGTCCTCCTGCCCCTAGGGGCCGCTGTTCCCTTGTGCCTATTTCTGTTGCTTTGCCTAATGCTTTGCCTGTGTACAGGTGTTGCCTGTCAGCCGGGGGCGGAGCCCGATACGTCTTAAGGCCAGGATGGCCGTCCAGAAGGCTCTCATTCTACTGCGTGCCGCCACGCTATCCTGGCCTTCTTCGTTGTCCAATTTTTGTAATAGAAATTCTCCTCTGTTCTATTTTGCCTTTTTGTTAATAAAACCCGCTAGACACAAGCCCCATCTGATTTCTCTTAATTTGTTGCGTATCAGACTAGCTGGTTCGTAACAACTACATTTAAAAAAGAAAAACAATGACAGTCTGTTAAGATTTGTATTAAATTATTCAATAACAAAATACAAATATAAACTCACATAAATACTCTGCTTAAATAATAAAAGAATGGACAGTACAGTAGTCTGTACCCAATATGACAGGTTTGGAACAGACATGATTGATCTTGGGAGTCTTTTCTGGCGTACTCGGCGGACCAGAAAGGTGTTCGTTGGAGCTGGATGCACATGTGTTGTCACTAGTGTGCTTTATGAGGTGGTCCTTAAACCCCTTCCTTTAAGTTTCCATTATCAATAAGATCACAAGAGCAAAATTAGAAAATTCTAGTAAATAACCCAGTTATTATTTGATTAATACAACAATTGGCCCATAACCGTTCAGGTTTTGTGTAGTTTATGTACCTTGATGTTTTATGTATTTGCTTTTAAGTATATGTGATGATGTACCCACTTGAAAAGTGTGTGTGTGTGTGTGTGTGTGTTTATGTATGTACAGTATGTATAATTACCTCAATAATGAGTTCAGGCTCACAATTGGTTGAACGAATTGACTGACCCGAAGCACTTGCCTCAGAGTGTCTTATACAAACTCAACTCATAGCTCTGGCCCAGAGGAGTTATTTGCAATGCGTTTCATTATATGAACACGTCTGGAAAGCAGAAACCAAACCAAACTCATGGGGACACACAGGGAACCTCTGGCAAGTGAGTGGTGCAGCTGTACATGAGCAGGGGCTGTGGGAGCCTGTCGTGTAAAGTTATATTTCTCTGAGGGGTACTCCCGAGGGAAAAGTGTAGAGTACATATGTAAGTGGTCAGTTCTAGGCAGATGTCTCTATCTGGGGGTTATTCCAAGTGGTACACCTCTTAACAGAAGCCCTATGACTTCCTATTTGCAAAAAAAGAGAGTGTGAGGCAAGACCCAGTGCAGCAGCTGTTGCTATTTTTACTCTCTAAATTACTTACAGGACCATGGTTGTCATGGTTTACCTCTCAAAACAGACTACAAAAACAAAAGTTTGCACTGTACGATTGTAAGAGGGCAAACAACTCATCAAATATTGTGTATAGGCAAAGCTTCTGCAGCTGGTAAAATCAGAACCCAGATTCACTGATTTACAGGACAGAGGGGTATTCCACAATCTGAACCAGACAGAAAGGAAGTGAGTAGGAGTGAGTTGCAGAGCTCATATGAACTTTAGAGACTTGTTTTCCTCAAAGAAGTGAGATAGAGGAAGTACCAAAAATACAATGTATAGGCCCTGATTAGTCTTGCACCAGTCTTGTTTTAAATGCAAGGATTAGGAGGCTGATTAAGTCATATTTATCATGTTAGGATCCTTAAATTCCTTGTGCCACTGGTTGGGGAATTCCCAATCCTTTTACTCTCACATACAAGTACCAATAGCCAGCAACCTAACCTAACCAATAAAACACCTGCGATAGATCAACCATAGATCCTGCACAGCAGGATACAACAACACACAGCTGGAGACAGGGGTCTGTAAAGGCCCTCCTTCACAGTGCTGCACAGTGCTGCTGTCTGTAGGACACAAATGCTAAACACAGAATACAACAACAACAAAACTGCCTTTGTGAGAATCTCACAATAGATAGGTAAAAAATTAAAAGTATATCTTATGTGCATAGCGCCTAAACCTGGAAGAGGGTTTTGAGATGCAAAGGGTGAGGTGATCGTATTTGCAGTACTCCTTTATACCAACCTCTGACCTTCATCTATAGAAGTTAAAAAAATCACAGCTTGCATCAGGGTAAGTTTTAGGAGCCAATGTCTCACTCTGTAAACTGGGAACTAAAACTAAACCCAGGTTTTGAGTGACAGTACAACCAACCACATTCGACATAAGCATAGGTTCCTTTTGCCCCCAAGGTTAAAGAAAATGCCACAAAAGTGCCCTTTCAAATGCCCCCAGAGTAGAGCAAACATGATAAAGTACCCTACTGGGTGCCCATTCAGTAAAGATGATGTAATGCAACGCATATATGAGCCTTAGATTTTATGTGCCTTCAAAGGTAATTTGACGCCAGTTCTGCATTCTTGACTGGTTTGATCCATTTATCAGAGGAGCTCTAGCAACATGTACTATTCCAAGTATGTGGTTTAGTGACAAACCTGAGTACATGAACACATAGTAAGTGGTAGACCTCTTAATATAATGACTTAATTCTCCTTGCAAAACCAAGACATAGGGCTATTCTGTTAGGAGGTTTGCTCTTCTATTAGGAAGTCTGTGGTCTCTCACTGTCTTGTCGAAACATTTCTTGAGTTTTCCAGGAGTGTGAGGGAGTTTTTTTGTGAATGAGGCAAGAGGAAGTGACAAACCTGGGTACATGAACACAGAATAAGCGGTAGAGCTCTTAATATAGTTAAGCAACTAAGTTAACTAATATACTAAGTTAAGATAGTTGGCGTTGCCCTTTTATGCTGAATGACTCAACATAGCTTAGAGGCACCATCTTAGGCATCGTCTTGCAGGTTGTGTTGTGACAAGTATGTTAAGAACATTTGATTGCAAATATGTTCAAGCCACTGGAAGAGCCACCTTCGCATTACAATAAATAATTGTATTTTATTGCATTATCTATCTATATCAATCTCTCTCTCTTTTTCTTTATATACACACATACATACACAAGAAATATTTGTATTGGACCTATAATGCTTATATGTATTCTTTCTCATCTGCTAATAGTCCATTATGTTACACAGCCCAACACTCTTGGGCATCACCTGACTGTGTCTTGTGTTTACTACTACATGAAATTGTCCAATCAGTGGAACTGTAGAGATCACCCCACATATGAGCTCATGAAAATAGTAGCAAGTTAACCTAGATCACGTTATCTGACGGAGGTTTGGCATGTTGCCTGGCAGTGACATTTGATATCCCTGAAGGGGATGCCTAAGTAGTGAGTGTCTGTAAGGGGTTTGGCAGAGCACATTAGCTTGGCACTACATTAAAACAAAACAATTACAGTCTGTTAAGATTTGTATTAAATGATTCAACAAAATACAAATATAAACGCACATAAATACTCTGCTTAAATATTGAAAGAATGGACAGTACAGTAGTCTGTACCCAATATGACATATGTAAACTTTCTCATCTGCTAATAGTCCATTATGTTACACAGCACAACACTCTTGGGCATCACCTGACTGTGTCTTATGTTCACTGCTACATGAACTTGCCCAATCAGTGGATCTGCAGCGATCACCCCACATATGAGCTCATGCCCTTTTAAGAAAATAGTAGCAAGTGGAAATGACGTCATGCTTGCCAAGGTAAACAACCTAGATCACGATATCTGACGACACTTTCAAACGGAAGGCGCAATTTGGAATGTTGCCTGGCAGTGACATTTGATATCCCAGAAGAGTGGTGCAGTTGTACATGAGCAGGGGCTGTGGTAGCCTGTGTTGTATAAAGTTAATGTATATACAGTACGTGTACGTATATGTAAACTTTCTCATCTGCTAATAGTCCATTACGTTACACAGCACCACAACACTCTTGGGCATCAGCTGACTCAGGCATCATTATGCTATCATTATGCTACTACATAAAATTGTCCAATCAGTGGATCTGCATAGATCACCCCACATATGAGCCCATGCCTTTGAATGAAACAGTAGCAAGTGGAAATGACCTTAAATAACCTAGATCACGTTATCTGATGACACTTTCGAACGGAAGTCGCGGATTGGCATGTTGCCTGGCAGTGACATTTTAAATCCCAGAAGGGGATGTCAAAGAAGTGAGGGTCTGAAAGGGGTTTGGCCGAGCACATTAGCATCTGTAATGTCTATAAGACCTTTGAACAATGTGAGGATTGTTTTTCGTGTTTTTTAAGGGACAAATATGTTGCACTTTCTACAGACGTATGTATTGATTGTGTTTACAGTCTGTGTTAACAGTGTTTACTCTCCTCATTCTCAGTGCACTTGGCACTCCTTCAAAAAAACAATGAGTCCTTAAATATTTTAACGAAATCATTTAATAACAAAATACAATTATCCAAAAATAAATATAAACTTACATTTATAATAAATATATAATATTTTAATATATATTTAATGCTTAAATATATCTCACAGCTCTTGATAGAAAGGACAGGCACACAGGAGAACAATCTTACAAAACCCGAAACAGGAGTCACATCACCGCCATCACCCCACTGTAACCTCCCCATGGCTGACTGGTGTTTAAACTAGAACACTGTAATGTTACTTTAGCCATTTCCTTGCTTCTATACTGGATGCTGGGAATTGACTCCCTGCAGGAGCACATCTCCAAGAAACCTTTGGCCTGCCTCTCTGTTAAAAAGTCCCCACAGATTCATCCCCATAATCAGTAAAATAGACCATAGAAATACTTTTCATCAAACACTGATGTACTCACATAAATACTCTGCATAAATATTGATAGAATGGACAGTACAGTAGTCTGTACCCAATATGACAGGTTTGGAACAGACATGATTGATCTTGGGAGTCTTTTCTGGCGTACTCGGCGGACCAGAAAGGTGTTCGTTGGAGCTGGATGCACATGCGTTGTCACTAGTGTGCTTTATGAAGCGGCCCTTAAACCCCTTCCTTTAAGTTTCCATTATCAATAAGATTTGTATCCATCCAGAAACAGGAAATGAGGACCCGTATGTAACAGTTAGCACCAGAACATTGAGGGACTAAATGGAAAGATGACTGCTTGTTATAGCAATCCTTGGACACCTCCACCTCAGAATAGCATATCATTACCTTAACATTACAGGACCACTTCATTTTAACCATTAAAACATACTAGATGTGTTAAAGGAACAGTCTGCAATTCTGGCAAAAGTGTGTTGATATTTGAGTGCAATAGCCAATCAAATTACTCCCTTTCCTTCAGTGCTATTGAAGTAATGTGTTCAATCGTGTATTGCTTGGTTTGAGCCATACATTTGTTTCCCATTTACAGAGCTAGGACTGTTCATTTCATTACATTAACATCACTGCAGGTCAGGCTTGAGCATCGTGTCCGAGCATCATTTCTACAGCACCACGACCGTCAGTGGAGCAGCTTTTTGATGTGCCTGTGTTGTTTTTCTTCATGAAGGCAACAATCTCCTTTCTGTTAGTAGTAAACAATAACAAAGTGAGGGAAACACATAAACAATTAACAAATAATTCAATGACATCAATCTAGACTCCTCCTGTGAGCTCTGGAGGGAATGTTCCATCCCAACATACCTGTATTTGAAGATGATCAAGGCAATGGCAACGACACCAACAAGACCAAGACCAATAGCAACACTGTTGGTGATGTTTGCTGAAAGATGAGACATTTGATAAGGCATTGAGTATGAAGCACGTGTGGATAAAAAAGGGGCAGTTTTTTTCCATCTTCGACTTACCCTTCGATACTGTGGTTAGAGGTGTGGCAGTGGAGTTGATGGACTGGACTGGAGCAGAATAGACACCTGGGAACAAGCGGACACAAATACAAAGGTATCAGAGAGGGATAATTGACAGTGGACAACAAAGTGAAAATAAGGTCTACTCATTCCATGTTTCATTAAAAAACAGGGTTAGGACAAAAAGATAGTTTACACATAGTATCACCTTACATACTCACTCTAATGAAAACACTATTCTTTTGTGTCCACTCATGGAATTTTGTGAGATGTACAAGTGTATGAAAATACTCACAATGGCAGTCTACTTTTCTTCGGACCTTTGTAGTCAGGAGGGAAAATTGACAAATAAATAGATATTAATTACAAGTATTAAACTTCATTATCTCATATGAAGATCAAGGGGTGCAATTGTGAACAAATTGAAACCTTTTGTCTGAGTGGGCAGTCTACATCCAGTGTGACGGAATTGGGGCAGTTTCTCAAAGTGAAATTGTGCATCGTGGCTTTCAGGACTGGTGATGACAAGTTGGCAGGCACCTTCCCCTTCTCATATATAGCCCTTACAGTATTCTGTGGAAAACAGCAGAAAAAAATTAATTAATTAAATCTGTCGCTTAACTTAATTCTGGTTTATAAGGTCTATCTGTAAGTGCAACATGTTATACTCTGTCAGAAGCATTTGTCAACAAGGAATTTGAGTTCAGTTTTGTGAAGTTCACCTCAATAATCACTTGTACTTCACAGGTTGGATCAGTCAGTAGGTCAGTAATGCTGGGTTGCAGTTTAAACTCGCAGTGTCCGTCTAGTTGCACTTTCCCCTCACAAAGTTCTGTCACAGGAGCCGCAGAGAGCTGACTGATGACATACATCAATAGGGCTAGACACACGCACACACACACACACAAAACCATTCATCCAGACACATACACAGATTCAAGGATAGATTACATCAAAAACTACTTTGGATAATGTAGTCGAAAGCATTTAATGTCCGTGGTGCTTGTACATTAGTGCGACATGTAAGGAAAACCAGAAGAGCAACTATCCCACGTGTGACTAAGAATGTCAATGCATGAAAAAACTGGTAAAGGACTTAAAAAGGACAGTATAGGGTGATGTTCGGTATGGTGGTGTCGCCCTGGTGTGTCTGTAAGAACACCTCTGGAGTCCGAATGCAGTTGATGGGGTTACGTCGATATTGCAGGCAGCACAGTAATGTACAGGACTCAAACAGGTCAAGTTTTATGTTTGTGATAGTTCGCCAGTGACACACAAACTTAAAGTAAAGTGACTGTACGCAGTCCAACATCCACCGCCAACATAAACAAACGAGCGAACTAGTTCCCATGCTGAGGGGGGAGGGGGTGCATAATTATGCATCGTTATGATTATCCATCGCGTTGAGTGTGCGCGGCGTCTAGTCCAGTCTGTTATGCTATTTCATCACGCTACGCCACACCCACTAAACCAGTGTTTCCCAAACTTTTTTTCTGGGGACCCATATTTTAAAAGTTGAAAGCCTTCGCGACCCTTGCCAATAGACATTATTCTTAAATCACAAAATAAAGGTGGATTTGACCATTATTGAACATTAATGAGGATATTTTATTGTTATTTTATTTTATAAATTATATTTTATTGTTATTTCAGAACTTGTAGGCCTACTGCCATTGTTAATAAGCTATCTCAGACTGAGTGATCACTTCTCCCTGAACAATTATTACTAAGTTTTAAATAATGAAAAGTAATGCAATTGAACCAGCAATATTAAAATAAGGTATCCAATAAGTGCCTATTTGGACATTAAATGTAGGCTATTGAAGAAAAAAAAAACATATAGCCCATTTTTTTCTTCTTTTCAACATTCAATTGAACCAGCAATATTGGAACACCATATGAAAAAATTACAAATTATACAAAACTTAACATTTCAACATTGCTAATGGGATAGGTGGGCCTGTCTGCGTTTTTCTAGCGCGTTCCAGTCCGGGGTGCAGGAGGAGAGCACAACGCATATCAGGCGCAGCATTCAGTCTGTTTCTGTGCTTTGTCTTCATTTTTGTGAGCACAGAAAATCACAATACACATACAGTATATGTAGTAGTGAAAGGAATATGCATAGAAATACTGGCCCTACTGAGGACAGGATATTCTGACGAAATGCTTATCCAGAATGATACGGTCACAGATCCATAGCGTCTTTGCAGAGTGCGATTGCACATGAGCTGCTACAACTCGGTTTCTTCTGAAGGACTAAGCTGCAACTCAAGCAAAGACTCAGGACTCTCAAATTCGAAGGGATTTTGGATCCACCTTTTATCATTCAGAATGACATAACTCTCTGAAAATAGCGATCAGAAAGTTCTCAATAAGCGCAGCGAGATGAGTTTGAATAAGCGCAGAGAGGTGTTTCACTTGTGTGGCCGCAACATCATGTTCTTCTACGTGCTGCAACACAGTGGGACGCATGTAGTGACTTGGGTCTGGCCTTCTGAGTCGTGCAAGCCACAGCTTCAATGACTTTTGGAAAGCCTGAACATTTTTCCAATTAAGGAAAACATTGTCGTGCTGTCCCTGTAATTTTAAATTCAGTTCGTTGAGGGATGAAAAGATATCAGCCAGATAAGACCAATTGAGAAGCCAATCATCAGTGAGTAATTCGGCAAGAGCGGACTTTTTTCTGGATAAGGAATGCATGAATTTCATGTCTAAGTTCATCGAATCTGGTCAAAACTCTGCCTTTGGACAAGCAGCGCACTTCAGTGGTAAACAGTAAGTGCGTGTGTTCTGCTCCCATGTCAGTGCACAGTTGATCAAACAGCCGGTTGTTAAGTGCGCTGGCCTTAATGAAGTTTACAACGCGAATAACTTCGCTCAGTGTTTTGTCGAAAATACCCAAATTAAACAAAAAATAACACTAGTCAGATTAACGTTTGCTTGTCAAAATATAATGTGGCAAAGTCATTTGTACAGAAATGAGACCGGTAGGCCTATATGTAAAAGCAGGAGGAAAGCATATTATTATCTCGAAAACCAACGCGGTGAGTGGAACGAAGAGGGAGTGTCCGATAATTGACGCAGGCGAAAACGTACTCATGTAACGTGTCACCGTAAACATTATTAGAAATACGTTTTCTTGCGGTGTTAAACGAGTCGTACAAGTTAAAAAGGACAAATATCTCTTTAGAAAACCGTTAGTTTGGGTAAGCTTATACATAACGTTAATCTATAAATAGACTTAGCATATCGATTTTTTTTTAACAAACTGGCGACAAGGCGACCCAAAAAAAAATCTCTTGCGACCCAGCTGAGGGTCGCGACCCAGTCTTTGGGAAACAATGCACTAAACGATGAAAGCGTTTCGCGCTGTTGGCATGTGTTCGTACCGGTACATGCCGTCAGAGCACTTCCGCGTTTGAGCCCATAGCCCATATACCTGAATTTCCAAATCGGCAGAAAATGAGTAGGCTAACGATAACGTTATATTTCATAACATATTAATAATATCATTAGCTTGTATTTGCTTTAACCTCAACTTAAGTAAAGTTTAAGATTAAAAACGCTGTCAACGCGATAACAGCGTAAATTTGACAATGCATACAGCCCTCTATTTTCTTAATGTCACCGAGGAGCTGTACGTTGAATTGGTCTGACTTCGCCTTACAGGGCAAGTAAATATTTAGGCAATAAACATTCGATGCAAATTCGACATTCGAACAGAAGTATTAGTAAACGTCAAGTCCATACCTGTGGATATGCTGATGATGGTTTGTCCAATGTTCATGTTGCCGTGATGTGTTGACTGAGAGACCAAAGAAGTTGAACAGCAACCGCTTTTGAGCTCTGAGTTGTGGCTCTGTCCCCTGATAACACCGCCTGTGGGTACAGCCTATCTGACTGATCTTAGGACCTCAAAGTTCTTTCGTACTCGACAGAAAAAGTCCAGAAATAAAAGTCTGTAATCCGAAATTCTTCTTTTGTAAGTTTGCTTAAAATGATTTAATTAATACAGTAAAAAATTCAGGATAATACTTTTCTAACAAGTTAACTGGCATTAGGTGTAGGTAAGAAGACTGTGTTGCTCCAAGGTCCAATGGCTTCTAACTGCTTTGCGGTGTTTCTTGTTCTTGCATATCAAATCAAACAGCCAATCAAATTACGTTATTCTTAGCGTCACTGGTCAACTAGCAATATTTTCATTTCTACATTACACATTTTCTTCTTAGTTCTCATAAATATCATTCAATCTTAAATTATCAATCTACAATTATTATTCAATTACAATCTTTACAAAACGTATTTCCACAGAAATGGCTACAACACCGCCGGTAAGGACAGACTTCACCCAATTCATTCTTAAGCTGTTTTCAACTGGCCGATGAGATGCTGTTGGCTAAAATCACACGAGAAAAACTTGAAATGAGATCATCACCTGTCTGTCCATTACATGTCTGTGGAATGTGGATCAAGATACTGTAGGAACATTTTACATGACCCTTGTGACAGGGTCACTCTGGTCCAGCAGAGAATATTGGTAGAGCATAGCAGTTTTAAAGGAGGTGATACACTCCAAGTTTGCAAAACTATCTACTCTTGTGAACATCATTATTAAGCGTCTTTGAGAACTATGAAAAGCGCTATATACATGTGATGTATTATTATTATTATTATTATCACTCATTAATGCATGCACCTGTGTTTGTCTATAGGCACCGTTGACTGTTTATAGAGGTGCGCGGCGTGGCTCCATGCCCTTCCGTTCTATAGAAATGAAGCTTCTATACAGACACTGATCAGTTTGTCTCAGTTTACAACGAGACTTATGACGTCCCCTTGTGGCCATGCTATGCACTCGTCTGTGCTCTTAGTTATTGAGCATACTCACAATGCAATGGGCGTTATTTTGTCTCATATTGCCAAAACCGAGTTGTGGATATCAATTTGGATTGACTGGCTAAGTAACAAAGATAGATGTACAATACCTAGAAAGACAGGAAGGAATTCCCCACAACATTGAATTTATAACATTTAGAAAATATGACGGTGCATACATTCGCTGCATACATAAACTGCATGCCTTGGCTCTTCTGCATTTAATTAAATCAAAGAATTACCTGATCAACTTTGAAATTGACATTATCTGAAAAGAAATGTAATGTAAAGGTTAATTTAAAGCTATTGCAATTTATCCTAGTCTCTAATAAAGGCTCCAGGACAATGTATAGATCTGTGCTGTCTATGCGGGTGTGGGAGTCCTATGCGACTTGTGCAGGCCTTTGGCGAGGGTCTTTAGCACACTGGGGAGAAAGTGGTTGTTGTGGGATTCTCCCTCACATGAGGAGGATGCAGTCTGGTGGCACTGAGGTGTCTGACCTGTAGTACAAAGAGGGAGGGAAATGAATTAAAAAGGCAAAGAAATGGTAACTAACTATACTATGCTATCTACCAGCCTATAAGGATTGAATTAAGATGTTATTTAACATATCTGGGAATGTTAAATAAAAGGGATAAGGGATTATAAGGAATTCTTAAAATCCCTGTGTGAAAAAAAGACCTCCTCTAGAAGACTGACCCTCATCTTCACTAAAGGATGTCTCATTATCTGTGACCTCTGCAGACATTGGCTGAACTTTGTGGCGATTGTGAAAGTTCATCATGGAATTCTGAAAATAAATGCAAACCAATTGTGATTATGATGATGACTATTATTATTATTGTTGTTGTTATCAAAGTAGAAGAATAGAGTAAACTGCTTTACCTTGATGTTGACAGACCTCTTCTTGAAAGCTGCAAGGAGCCTTCTGCTGAGTCTAAATTTCGGAAGGAAGTTTAAGATTTTGCCTCCATGTCCTCTCTCAGCGTCCCCCTTGTGGTTCAACTGAAGAAGCTCTTTCACCAAAGATTTGGTCAGTACTGTACTGAAAACTGGAAGCCGGTAAACTAACAGCTTATGAACCATGTCTTTGGAGATAAAGCTTTTCAAAAGGTCCTTGTACATTTTCTTGCATATCTTCTGAGTCTTGATAGATTGTGGATACGCTTCGTTTCTCGAGAGGCCTGATGTAGAGCAAAACTCTGAGAGGATCTTTTCAGTGAGGTCACTGTGGAAGGCTGTGAAATCAACCATGTGCTCAGTACTGGGTTCAATCTTCCTCATCAGCTGTACCAGCACTATACCGACTAGTGAAAAGTAATCCTTTCCCTCAGAGCACACACTGGTTTTGTCCACTCCCTCTGTGCAGACAGTAACTGTGTAGTCCCCCACTGCATCGCGATCACTGGCTCCACTGGTCCTAGCTGTAAAGCCTCTGCTGGGTGACCTGTGACCAGAGACCTCCTCTGGCCCGCCAGATAAATCATTCATTATCTCCCGAGTCATCATGGTGGTCAAAAGACTTACAATGTTCTCATGGATCACAATACAAGAGCTGGACGTTGATGGAGTGTCACGCCTGCTGTCATCCACATAAGCCATATTTGACTCTGCAAGGACATCACCCAGAAGCTGGTCAAGGAAAGGCTTCAGAGACCTCTCAACGATGGCATATATATACTTTGAGAAACGATCAGTCTCTCTCCATTGAGGGAAAGTGGATGTGGACGCAGACGTGCCAGGCACTTCAGTAGATGTAAAAGGGACATACTCGAAAATAAGGTTTCGGAGATGATTCACCAGAATGTCTATCAGTGGCTTCAAAGCTCCACTGGACAGTAGTTTCTCCATCTTCATCCTCATAGTGGCAGCATCATCTAAACTCAGGGCCATCCTTACCATTACAGTCTCCATGGCAT
Source organism: Clupea harengus (assembly GCF_900700415.2). Lineage (NCBI taxonomy): Eukaryota > Metazoa > Chordata > Actinopteri > Clupeiformes > Clupeidae > Clupea > Clupea harengus. Next base: position 9,209,749 of record NC_045162.1, on the reverse strand, counting down.
CAACGGCTGTGGTCAGATCAGCACACCCTGAGGTGCCTGTATCCTTGATGTGGCCACAACTTTGACCGCCGCTGGAAACTGCAGACCTGGCAGAGGACGACTCAGGTAGACGGACGACTAATGAATCTCTGACACATGAGCACTCATTAAAGAGGTTCCTCAACCGCTGACAAGTTATGAGGAAACGCTGCACCACAGTGGGCCTCTTGATAGTCTGGGCCATTTTAGGCTCCACAGATGCCGGTGTGGTTTCAGTTGTGACGACATCTTCTATGTGATTGGTTAAAGTTTCCATGTAGGAAGTAGGCGTTACACTCTCAAAGGCATTCATTGCATCTGTGTGGTTGCTGGAATGGCCCGGAGTGACGGAGGGGTCAAATTCCAGTGACCCCAAGTCCAGGTACCATTCCTCTTTGCCCCCTGTACTGGCCATCACCTTATATATCATGAGTTTAGATTTTGGTCTCTCCTCTGTTACAGAGTCAAGGCACCTGAAAAGTGAAAGAAAGAATTTGAGCATTACGTGAATTTGTTTGTCAATCTTGTAGTACAATTTGACAGACTAATGTAGACGTTCACATGACTCGGGTGACTTACATCGGAAGAAATTTCATAAGTTCAGTATTCCAGTGATCATGGATACTTACTCATTTGCAAGGTTTTGGACAGCAGTGATGGTTTCAGAGTCCGTAGAGGAGGAGTCCACTGACCATGGCGTGACAGAGCGCACTTGAAGGTAACTCGTAGTCCTCTCGGTGAACTGACCACCTGTGGATGGGTCGTGGCTGAATTCTGTCTTACTTGTGTCTGCGGAAGCGTAAAATATTGGGTTATGGAATTGTAATCACACTAAGTTGCTCTCCCTAAGGAGTACAGAAGAAGCACTGAGTAGCGATTAATAACAAGGCTCAAAGAACGGTTTCAGTTTAGTTGTTTCCCTAAACTCTGGACTCAAAGGCACGTTAAACTACCACACAGTTTTCCTTTCTTACAACGGTACGGTATTGTACTCAAATTGTTACTATATCTGGATATTTAGAGAGTTCGCTTTTGATTTACAGGTGCTGAGCTTGTAACGGCACTTACCTGATCCATCAGAGGAATGGAGCACAGTTTGATGATGGCATTCCTCCCAAAGTGGACCATCAACAACCAAGACTCTGCAGTGATCCTCAGACCCATTCTGTTGTAAGACATGGATACAGCGGAAAATATGAATGACTGACAAGCTGAGTGGCTAGCATACCTGAAGCCAGTATCTGACTTCATATATACATGAAAGACACTGCCAACCCAATTGTTGTCTCAATTATTTCTAATTTTCTAAGTGCACTTTTTTTTTTTTTACTTTACTGAGCTTTCAGTGAAATGATAATGCTTGATATTTTGCCTAGTCAGTTTAGTTTCACCAGGATGTTCACTGGCTGATATGTTTAGTATACCTTAAGGTCCTGATGGCTGGTCTCTAAGAAACCACTGTGACGGGAGCCTGGAGACTGACCAGCCTCACCGTGCATCTCTGAAGACACAGGCGGGTCCCTGTGGGGAAAAAGAAGAGAAGGAATTAATTACGGTAAGAGTACATGATCATGATTTACAATGAGAAGATCCCTTTGTGGTGTGGCTGGTTACCCAAATAATCTTCAATGTAGTTGGTCCATCATTGACAAAATTGTCATGATGTGTGTTCTCCATAGAGTAGAATATTGTTTGAAGATCCGTAGCTTTGTACAATGGCAGCTAAAAGGTTCAAGCACTTTTGGTTAACCAACATTGCTAGCTTTCACTTCACGAAAAAATTGTCTACCTAGGATACTGCTTAATTTAGGGATAGTTACAGTACAGGCAATGTTTTTAGCTTTTATACAGAGACAATTAATAGCTAAAATTATATAAACACTGAATTCAAAACCACATTATTAAACGTTGAAATGAAAACGTAGTTTTCGTCTTAAATGATTTTATGTTAATTATTCTGTTTATGGATTAGCGGTTTTACCGTGCAGTTCTGATCGCAGTCGGAAATCAAATTGAGTACCAAATCGAACTCGGCATTTTATAGAACGTATCAAACATTCTAGTTTGGTTTATGGAACGTATCATTGTGACTCTCCATGGCCGTTCAAGCCTAACCTGCCGTCAAATCAAGTATTGATACGCCGGAGATGTTTTTGGTTCGTTATATGTTAAGAAACACATGTTTTTAGCGAACTGTGGAGGAGTCAGAAGTCTGCCTAGGTCAGGCTATTGTCATCCCATTTGAATAGTAACCATCATCATCAATTTTAAGTAGTCATTCAATAATTATCGTGGTCTACAAAGGTTCTCGGACAAATCTTTGAAATGTGTAGCCTACCGTTTCTAGCTTCATATAGCCTATACATGAAATTCAAAGCCTAGTCAATTCCTGTCATGTAGCCTAATTTAGAAACTATTTTTAGAGATACCAAGGTTGGATAAAGCTGCTGGACATTTGCAGTATATGCCAGTTTTGTTTTAATGTTGGAGAATGTTGACTGGCTGATGCCATTAGTGTTCCCTGAAGGCCGGGGGTCTCCTCAAAACCTCTTAAGGGATACTGGGGACTAAGCAGTCTCATTCTGTATCTCTGAAGACTCTGGTGGGTTGCAGAAGGAAATTACTGGCCTGAATGTGTATGTTGAATTAATTATCTTGGTAGCAGAGGTGTAAAGTAACGAATTACATTTACTCACGTTACTTTGTGTACTTTGTAATTTTTAAGTAGTTTTTGAAATCGGTAATTTTACTTTTACTTAAGTAGATTTTGACTGAAGTATTGTACTTCGCTACATTGGAAATTACATCCGTTACTGAGTAAAAAAAAATAAACATAGTTCAAGGCGGGAATCGCGCACGACAATTCTCACTGCAGTAGTGGATGCTGCATAGAGTGGATGATGGAGTCGATGTAAGGCGCCGGTGCCGAGTCACGAGAGATAGAGATGGAGGAAGATGATAGTGCGGACTACCAACAAGCTGAAGCACCGAACTTTCCGCCAGTTGAAAGTAAAGAAGATGAAGAAAACCCGTGGCCACATCTCAGCATGCAGTAAAAGAGGCAACAGCTATATAGTGCTGTGTAAGCTGTGCCTAACCCGCCAGTCAGATCTTTCTGCTTATAAAAATGAATCTTCAAATCTGCACAAGCATGTATTGGTAAGTAGCCTACAGTATTCGTCCCTTTCCATTAGTAGTTCAGACAGCGTTTTTGTCGTTAAGTTAGCTTTGCTCCATTAAGCAAACTATGCGTTTCATGGCACTATAGCCTAATTTTGGCTAGCACTTGCAACCGCCCTGAGTATGCTAACGTCGACAGTCGTCATAGACTAATAATAATTCCATTTCTGTCTTCCATTCGTTTCAGGTCATAGCATTATTATGTTCAGTCTCTCATATTGTGTTAAAAACTGCAGATCAGTCATCAGCAATGAAATACACCACATAAACTGATATTAGGCTAATCATTTGGCTGCCTCCAAGCATTGAAACAGGAACAATGTGAATGTGCACACCATCGTTGTCAGACAGTTGGACAAGTCAATGTGTATCTGGAATTTATCACGATGTTTAGTCAGATATTGATAACTATAAACAGTGGGTTTGCAACGTGCACGTCTTTCATGTTCATGCTCAGGGGTCTCGGTTAGCAAGAATTGAGGATTATGAATTGTGATGCATGTAGAAATAGAAGATAATGCTATAATTCTGTATATGTACTGTAGGTCTGTCATCTCAAGTAGCTATTTATAGCTATTTCTGTGTTATGATGCACTCTTGATAGCAGCTCAATACTTAATTGTCAGAAATGTTGTTTGTCATACTACAGGTCTAGTATATGTCAGACAACACCTTGACCGGATGTTGGAGGCTGGAGCAAGTTGGACAACATTCATCAGATGAAGATGATTTATTTTCCTCAATGAAGTCCAGAAGGTCAGAAGGTACAGAGGAGTTAGAAGGGTACCTAGCCTGTGTCTCAGTCAATATGGATCTGCTGGACGCCTTTCAGAATATCAAAAAACTGTCCCTGAAACTCAATACTGGCCTACCTGCCTCGGCCGCCTGCGAGCGACTCTTCAGCTGTGCTGGATTGCTGCTCACTGCAAAGCGAGCCCGGATGAACTCTACTCACCTTGAAAATCAGCTGAAACTCAAACTCAACAAGAAGTTTGTAGACTAATGCTCTAAAGGTGGACAAAAGTAAAGTAACCAAAGTTTATAGTGGGGCAGCGGCAGCGGCATTTTAACTTTATTTTAGCTGTCATGTGGTTCATGTCTTGACATGTCCTCCCAAAAGTTCTTAAATGTTGTGTTGACATGTTTAATGTTTAATGTTTGACATGTTTAATGTCATTGCACTTATATTTCTAAAGATTCTCCTTTAATTAAAAATTTATGACCCCTGTCGTTTTTTGCACTATATAGGAGCGGCCCCCGTCAAGTTATTGAAAGTAACTAAGTAACTTTTACTTAAAGTACATTTTAAATGAACTACTTTTTACTTTTACTTGAGTAGATTTTTAGATGAGTAATTTTACTTGTACTTAAGTACAATTTCATCAAAGTAATTGTACTTTTACTTGAGTACAACATTTCAGTACTTTTTACACCTCTGCTTGGTAGTAGGGTTCAGTTCAGTTCATACTGTGGAACTAGCCCCAGCACATAAACCAGGAGCCTGAGAGAAGGCAGGTGTCATTAAAGGTATATATTCCCCGATTCTAATCCAATACATTTTCTTTGCTAAATTCAGCAAAATTGCTCCTCACGGTCCTCTAGCTGTTCGTTCAGTGTGTGCCCTCAAAACAGCTCTGGTGCTCGTATACATTCTTGGCTCTGTGCCATACACAATTCTAGCCAATCAACATGTTGCTTCAGGAGCACAGGAGAGAGGGATGACATTTGATTGGCTGTTGAGCACAAATATCAACTACCTTTCATCACAATTGCAAACTGTGCCTTTAACATAGGTGCCTCAATTTGTGAAAACCCCAGTTGTATACATTAAGATGCCCAGAGGTATACATTATAATATCATTACAACTATAAATATAATTATTATACCATATATATGGTTATGATAAAAGTATCATCACAGCTTTAAGTGTCAATGATGCACCACCCCACGTCACCCGCCTTCACAACCTGAGTGATGTGAGAAACTGCATGAGACGTGGGGACACCGAGCTGAGCTTCACTCTTATCCAGCTGAAGGACTGATGATGTGATGGTGAACTCTCATGTGCTAAAGGTGGAGCTCAGAGGAACAGATGATGGTGAACTCTCATGTGCTAAAGGTGGAGCTCAGAGGGATGGATGATGGGATGGTGAACTCTCATGTGCTAAAGGTGGAGCTCAGAGGGATGGATGATGTTAAGGTGAACTCTCAACAAGATTGACTTTACAATTCTCTCATACGGTCTGAGCGAAATTATCTCACAAGTCTTGTGTACACATATTAAATCAGAAGATTGCATTGCATTCCATTGTATTGTTTCATATTGTAATGCAGCGTAATGTTTTTGTTGTTTAAGTTGTGGTAAGTTAAGGATGAGCACACAAGATATATAAAAAAGCGGTATTAAGTATACAAAGAAGATGGAACAAGTGATAGCCCAACTACGGATCTCAGATGAAACATAAAGGACAGCCCATCTCATTTCACTTAGTAGGTAAGCAATGTTGGACATATTTATTTATTCACGTTTCACCCAAAACAATCTGAACGTGCACATAACACCATCACAGTCCCCGTTTTATTCTCTCAGGGCTCTGTCGTGCTTTGCGCTTGTGCCCAGAGTCCCTAGACACTACTGTTACTGTTGGAACGGGAGCAAGAGCAGCTCCTAAAGAGGTCGGTCAGCTTCTCACGGACATGGTGGCCTGTGGCAGACCTTTCAGTTGGGATTAATTTAGGGCATCCATGGGGTGGTGCTGGTGCTGTTCTGGTGAATCGTTCCAGAAACTTAAACCTTTTCTGGGTGGAGGCAGCAGATTGACCTTTCTCCATCCTGCGAAAGAAAATCAGCTCATTGTCGTCATTAACCCTCTGGTGGAGGCCTGGGCCCCGTGGCTCTTGTCCTTTGGTGTTGGCCCTTTCTGTGGTTTGCGCTCCATCAATCAGAGATTCATCTGCAGCCTCAGCCTCTCTGAAAGACGTGACTGAGCTAAAAAAAAAGTGCAGAAGAGCAACAAGTGTCAGAAAATGGTGCACATCCTGCTGTAGTGATAGGAGTCAGGTTTCAAACAGGCAGACAGGTTAGGCTTGGGCTGACCAGTGGTTAAAGGTAAGGAAGGAAGACATTTTGAATATTACATTTGAGAAGAATGACGTTAATTAAAAATATGAAATAAACTTAGGAAATGGAATCAACTTAATATATCAATAGACATAAGTAAGAGACTCCCCTTGCTATGGCCGCATACTTATTTCTAAACATAATGATGATAAATATACATTCACACTTGCTGCAGCTGTCTTGTAAAAGTAAGTAAGTCCTGATACCTTCTGGGCGACGGGTAGGGAGTGGGTGTCCGTGTGCTGGCCGCCGTCTTTATACTGTCACGCCTTGAGTCATGATCAAAGAAGAACTGCACGCTTCTGGACATGCGCCTTTCAGTGGAGTCAAAGGAGGAGGTGGAGATGGCTGAGGGGCCAGTGAAAGGGAAGTTGATCTCTTGGCTGCTTTCCCTCACATCCAGGTCCTCAATTACAGAGTCTTCAAGTTTGTCATTTGAGTGATCCTGTGGAATATTAATGTATCTGTTTGTGTATAACAATCACACAACGTTTGTTTTCTGCAAATAAGACCACTTAACAGCAAGGTTAGTAGAGCCAGCCTGTCTCATTATTTTCACCTTTCAGACGTTTTACTCATGTTCGGCCCAAAGATATTCAACAAAGGCATGTAATTTTCCCCCTAATATCAGTAATAGCTCACAAAAACTTCTATATCACTATAGAATGTGTGAAAGTTGGAGACTATTCAACTGTTTCTGTTTACCTCAAACTCCCCTTGACTGATCTCGGTAGAACCAGGATGAGAAGGTACTGGCACCTGATCTGGTCCTTCATGTATCTCTAAATCACAGTAACGGGAGTGTTATAAGATACTTTTCATCCACAGGTATCTCTAAATCACAGTAACGGGAGTGTTATAAGATACTTTTCATCCACAGGTATCTCTAAATCACAGTAACGGGAGTGTTATAAGATACTTTTCATCCACAGGTATCTCTAAATCACAGTAACGGGAGTGTTATAAGATACTTTTCATCCACAGGTATCTCTAAATCACAGTAACAGGAGTGTTATAAGATACTTTTCATCCACAGGTATCTCTAAATCACAGTAACGGGAGTGTTATAAGATACTTTTCATCCACAGGTATCTCTAAATCACAGTAACGGGAGTGTTATAAGATACTTTTCATCCACAGGTATCTCTAAATCACAGTAACGATAAGATACTTTTCATCCACAGGTATCTCTAAATCACAGTAACGGGAGTGTTATAAGATACTTTTCATCCACAGGTATCTCTAAATCACAGTAACGGGAGTGTTATAAGATACTTTTCATCCACAGGTATCTCTAAATCACAGTAACGGGAGTGTTATAAGATACTTTTCATCCACAGGTATCTCTAAATCACAGTAACAGGAGTGTTATAAGATACTTTTCATCCACAGGTATCTCTAAATCACAGTAACAGGAGTGTTATAAGATACTTTTCATCCACAGGTATCTCTAAATCACAGTAACAGGAGTGTTATAAGATACTTTTCATCCACAGGTATCTCTAAATCACAGTAACAGGAGTGTTATAAGATACTTTTCATCCACAGGTATCTCTAAATCACAGTAACAGGAGTGTTATAAGACACTTTTCATCCACAGGTATCTCTAAATCATAGTAACAGGAGTGTTATACGACACTTTTCATCCGCAGGACTTATTTAAGGCTCATGGGTTTACTTATTGCTCTCATAACAATTCCATTCTCCTGTAGCTGAACTCCTAAAGCAACGTGCTAACAACACTAAGGTCATGGGTTTGTTAATGTACTCCCCCGCAAATGCTTTGGATATTTTTTCATATGACTTAATCATTCTTATGTTGAAGGATGTCTAACTAACCAGTCTGTACTAACCAGAGCCCTCAGTGAGCGGACAGTTGGACTGTCTAACTAACCAGTCTGTACTAACCAGAGCTCTCAGTGAGCGGACAGTTGGACTGTCTAACTAACCAGTCTGTACTAACCAGAGCCCTCGGCGAGCGGACAGTTGGACTGTCTAACCAAATCAGAGCCCTCAGTGAGCGGACAGTTGGACTGTCTAACTAACCAGAGCCCTCAGTGAGCAGACAGTTGGACTGTCTAACTAACCAGAGCCCTCAGTGAGCAGACATTTGGACTGTCTAACTAACCAGTCTGTACTAACCAGAGCCCTCAGTGAGCGGACAGTTGGACTGGTCCCCCATGTCTACGCCCTCCACCACACAATCTCCACCTTTCACATTCCTTTCAACCTGAGAAAAATACATCATGTCTCTTAAATGCATCTGCAAGTAACATAAACACGCAGTTTGACAGGCAAATAGGCAAGATCTTAATAATATGTTACATAGATTGGTATATTTCCATTGCAATTACATTGAAAAGTGGTTGATCATCATGCTCTCTTACCTTAAGCTCCTCTTGGCTGCTCTCCATGGAACCAGTGTGAAAGGCTCCAGCAGTGATCGGACCCTACAGGTACCTCTAAATTATTCCAATAACAGGAATGTTACACGGCACCATTTATCTACAAAACTGATCTTAGACAATATGTTTACTTATACTCATTCTCTCTTGACATCTAAATCGATTCCAAACCAGCACCTATTTATTGTTATATGTCTTTGTGCATGCTCCTAACATGTGCTACATACAGTGTGTTTGGTCACATTGATGCTATTCATCATCATCATTGTTTATTCAGGGAGAATTGACTGAGCACAGGGCTCTTTTGTCTCTTTTTTCAACAATAAATAAACAAACCATAACAAAATCACAAAACAAAACAGACAAAATAAATAAACAAAACACATTAAACAACTCAGAAATTAAGTATATAAGTCAAAATAATTAAATCAGAGAATCATTTAAAACAACAGCATTGAGGCACAACCTTAACATCTAAAAGGCTCTTAAATTGGTTGAGAGACAAATACTTGGTAAGTTTCAACTCCACTTGAACAGTGTTCCATTTATGGGAAGCAAAGAACTTAAAAGCTATTTTACCTATATAATTTTTTGTAAGGGGGATTTCAAGGGAGATGAGGCTCTGTGACCGTATGTTATGACAGATGGATTTTAATTTTAAAAGTGACATGATTATCTCAGTTTAGGCAGTTTTCCCACTAAGGCTTTATAAACAAATAAAATACAGTGTTTTCCCCTCCTGTCTGCTAGAGGGGACCAACCAACATTCTTGTATAAGTTACAGTGGTGGGTCCTGAAAGCGTCTCTTGTAATAAAGCGAATAGTGGAACACTGTTCAAGTAGAGTTGAAACTTACCAAGTATTTGTCTGTCAACCAATTTAAGTATTGCGAGTATTGGACTAACCAGAACCCTCGGTGGACTGTTGACAGCACTTGTCCACATTTAGGTGGTTAATATTATTGAGCTAAGGAAATATTACCGTTGCAGGTGCAGTACGGTTGATCCGTGTTGGTGTTGGTGGACCACTTAATGAGTAGCCCACTTAATGCCACACTGTTGTTGATCATGCAAATTAATTGTAGTGCCACATTAACATATTATACCTATTATGACATCACAATTAAGATCTGAAGATAGCAAATTGGCAAACCAACCATCAGTCATTGAATCAGATATACCATAACATACAGACTTAGTTTTATATCAAAATATTTTATTGAACATTGTCTGACATTAATAAAGATAAAAACATATTTCCAGTTGTAAATTACTCCACACACACAAACTCACACACACATATAGGCAGATGAAAGTAATTGAAAAATCTTAGCTTAATTTTATCTCTCTATAAATCACACACACGCGCGCAAACACGCACTTGTGGTAATATACGTGGCATAACAAGCTCATGGGCTTGCTCAAAACAAAGCCCTTAATAGCAGAAACATCACACACGTAGCTCTGAGCTAGGAGGTAAATAGGTAAGGAGGTAAAGTATGTACATGTGCACTTCTAAAACTGTTGGATAAAGTTCTGAGAAGAAGAATGTTCTTGAGTCGTTTGCATGATCTTCATTCTTTGGACAGTAGGAAGTAGCCCATGTTGAAGAAATGAACACTGTGGCTGTTCTCTTCCTGCACCAGGGGGAAGTGATGTTGCGTGGTGACCTGCGAGGGCGTGGGGCTTACGGGTGACATCAGAGGCTTCTCTTCATCCAGGGTGGGCTGGGGACGGGCAGCAGGGGGGTCACCAGGAGCTGGAGTTGAACCCAGCTTACCCAGTTTGGATGCAAAACGCATTCTGTGTCTGAGAGAAAAGGACAGAGAGAGAGAGAGAGTGAGAGAGAGATGGAAGGGAGCGGGTTACTGCATAATTTCCTCCATGGACAAGCCCAGATGAATTATGTTTTGACTGAAAATACAGACAACAGCCAATACCTGAACACATACGCAGAGAGCAGGATGAGCATGATCACCAGCACAAAGACACCAAACACGCTTCCAAACGTGTTCAATGAATCATCAGCCACTGCTGAGAGAGCTAAAGAAAGAGAAACATCCCTTAGGCCAATTGTAAATTATTTTTCTTTGCTACCAGCCAGACAAAATATCCCCAGTGCTTGTCTACGTCCAAAATAATACAAAGGTACCCAAAGATATACTCATGTAAAAGCTATTCAGTAACTTTTAAAAGGCTTAACCCCAAAGTTAAGAATACTACTGTTTCTTCATCTGAATACTGATTCTTAATAGTAAGAAGCAGCTGAGCATGTTTTCTCTGCTACTGTATCTTATCTGGCACACACCAATGGATGGAAGTCTTCTTGTACTGTACAGAAGAACAGTTGTTAACCTGGAATTGGTCTGTGATCTATGCAAAATGTATACAAATGTATACGCACGCACACACGCACGCACGCACGCACGCACGCACGCACGCACGCACGCACGCACGCACACACACACACACAGCTTACTTTTTATTTCTTCAACAGATCCAGAGCCTTCATCAAACCACAAAGGATCCTGAAAATGATGGAAAGAGGAAAGATGAGAGAGTGGCCGTGTGGTTAGTGTTTGGTGCAGAGGGCCATTTGGAAGGGTTTAAGGGGGGTGGGTGGGACAGAAAGACCACTCACCAAACTATCCACAGAGTCAGATGCTGGAGTGGACTCTGCAAAAATAGGTGGATGTTCTCAGAATACAAAACCAAAATGGATTCTGTTGTGTGTGTCTGTGTATTTGCCTGCATGTGAATGTGTGTGTGAAGTACTCAGATGTCTGTGTAGTCTGCTTCCAATCATCACTGGATCTATCTTCTTTCCTCAGTGCTGTATGCAAATACAGATGTATTATGTGTGCTTCTGTGGTGATGTGCTCGTGTGTGTGTGTGTGTGTGTGTGTGTGTGTGTGTGTGTGTGTGTGTGTGTGTGTGTGTGTGTGTTTACTCTTACCTGTCCAGGTGCAGGCATACACGGGTGTGGTCCAGTCACTCCAGTTGCCGAGCTTGAACTCCTCTATGGCCCTGAGCTGCAGCTGGTACTCAGTGTGAGGCAGTGCATCAGTGATAGTCCAGGACAGGTCCTCTGTCTCCAAGGTCTGATACTACACAAACATGGCATATTCAGAACATCTTTAGTAACATCATACTGACCCAAACTAATGTTGGGGTACTGGTAACTAATGTCATGGTACAATGATAATGGTACAAGACGGTATAAGGCTTCTAGTTGAAGTAACATAATATGGTAGCAGTTGATGAAGCTCACGTTACCTTTTCTCCGTGAGACGGTCGGTACCTCAGCTGGAACCGTAAGAAATAATAGCCCCTTTTCCAGGAGGCGGGGTAAGACCAGGTCACACTCAGCATTCGCTCCCCACCCTGCACCTCACTGGCCCTCAATGACACAGGAGGGTCTGGCTTTACTGCACAGACAGACAAACAGACAGGTAATGGAGTCAGTAAACAAAAATGGCCGCGTGAATAACAAAACCCTTTAGATGACACACAACAAGGAGGGGGCTAGGGTTAGGTTGGGCTAGGAGTCTAAGAGGCTGGAGTAGGACAGGATATTCTTACCGGAGTTTTGTGCTGTGAAGCGAATCACTGGGCTCGTGGCCTTGCCGGCAGTGTTGGTCACACACAGTCTGGCCGTGTACATACTCATGTCACCCCAGCTCCCTCGCTGCTTGTGGTCCAGCACACACCAGCAGCGTGAATGGACCACCGAGTATGAACACACCTCTCTGGAGGGCTGCCCGCTGAAATTAGTGCAAACAAGACGGAAAACAAACACTATGAATTATGTTTACATTTACTTTTATTCATTTCTCAGGCCCTTTAATCCAAAGTAGTTCACAGAATAGGTTGATTATACCTGAAGCAACTGTAGATTAAGAAACTATCAAATTATAGAATTTACATGCATATTATTTATATGCAGTTACACACACACAGAGAGCTCTTTTGCAGGTGGAGACACACCTTTTCTCAAGCAGGATGTAGCACTTGGGGAGGGGAACCACAGGTTGAGGCGATGTCCAATTACAGCGGATCTTACTCTCATGTGACTTCCTGTAGCATGACAGACTGGGGCTCACTGGTGGAGCTGGGCCAAGGAGAAGAGGGAAGGAATGGAGGGAGAGCAATGTCAGGTAGGGTAGGTAGGTAGGTAGGCACGTATGTATGTATCTATGTATGTATATATGTACAATGTTTGTATTATTATGTAATTATACATTGACATATCTGTTAACAAAACAATTTCGATAATTTTTTTGTCATTTAGTATTTTAGGACAAATAGAAGAAAAGTGATTGAGGTGTATGTTTGCTCACTTCCTAACGTGATTTTCACAGTGCTCATCAGCGCCCCCTCTCTGTAGCAGCTGTAGTTTCCTGCATCCCTCAGTCCAAGGTGGGGCAGTCTGAGAACTCTCATCTCGGCGCTTCCCTGCACTACCACACCGTCCAGTGTCCAGTAACTCTGCCTCTTTCTCTTGGGCCGCGCTGCTGCCCCCTCCTCCGTGGCATCATCCTGGAGAAGAGGCGGGGAGGCCGCTCTTGCTGTGTCGGCCATTTTGGTCATTTGCGGCCATTCTGTTGTGCTGAAAGTCTCCCCCTGGTTTACCGATGTGACCGTTTCAGTTGTGACAGTTGGTCTGTACTCATTTGGTTGAGTCTCGGTAACATCTCTTCTTTCTCTTTCGTGTGCCCCTTGTAGGGTTCCTCCTGTACTTTCATCATATCCTTCTGAAGAGGTTCCTCCTCTCTCTCTGTGGAATCCTTCAGTGGCTGTTCTCCTAGTCTCTCTTTGGTAAGTTCCAGGTTTGGTTTCTCTATCTTTTTCATGGGATCTGTCACTGGAGGTCACCCCTGTCTCTTTCTGGTATTTCCCACGAGAGGTGTCATCTGTTGCTTCGGTCAAGGATCTTCCTGTCTCCATTTTGTATGTTGCAGTAGAGGTCTCTGCTGTTTTTCCAAGGTATCCTTCATCTGATGTGGTCCCTGCGTCTTGCTGGTAAGCCCTAATAAAGGGTCTCTCTGTATTTCCCTGGACCTTAAGCACTCTGTCAACAATGACATCGCCATGGCAATGAAGGAGGACTTCACTGCCCGGGGTCAACACCATTACCCCTGGAGGTGGATCTGAGAAAACCAGAGAGTGAGGAGAGAACAAAAGTTAGTAATGTCCATGTCTTAAAGAGTATGTGCATGAGTAGAGGGGTGTGGGGGTGGGGTGCATATCTACAAGTGTGTGTTTGTGTGTGTAGCCTATATACTTGTGTGTGTATGTGTGTGTGTGTGTGTGTATAGCCTATTTATGTGTATGTGTGTGCATGTGCATGATTGTGATTGTGTGATTGTGTGATTGTGTGTGTGTGTAAAGCCTGTGTGTGTGTGTGTGTGTGTGTGCATATGTGCTTGTGGTGTAAACGATGTGTGTAGGTGTGTGACATTCTCAGATAAACAGGGCCGAGTTACATAGCGTAGCCACAGTGTTCCTCTCACTTCCTCTTTCTTTCACCCTTATCCTCCCTTCTTTTTCTTTCTCTCCTCAGACCTCTCTCTGTTCCTCTCTCAGAGCTCTCAAGGGGAAATAAATCGAATAGCACTCATGCTAAACAGTATGCCTATGTTATGGCTGTATTTTCACCTGCTTGGGTCCCAGGCCACTAATACTCATGCGCACTAACTCACACACACACACACACACACACACACACACAGGCACGCACGCAAGTAGCCCACTACAGCGTTCAATAACCTGTACAAAGAGAAGGATTTAGGTTATAAAGGTAAAGGTAAGGCTGCTCTGGTGCAAGATTTCGTTTAAAAAAATAAATAAAAAAATCACTTGTCTCCAATGAGCATGTGTGTGTGTGTGTGTGTGTGTGTGTGTGTGTGTGTGTGTGTGTGTGTGTGTGTGTGTGTGTGTGTGTGTGTGTGTGAGAGAGAGAGAGAGAGAGAGAGAGAGCTATAGTTAGTTTGTAAGTTTGTATGTGCGCTTGTGTGAAAGAGAGTTAGTGTGTATGTGTGTATGTGTGTGTGGCAGGCACCACAAATGGAATAAAATAGAAACATATATATATATATATAGAAATATAGAAAATATAGAAAATGGTTGGTGCTGTGATGTACCGGACACTGAATAAATAAGTGCGCAAATGAGTGCAAGTGGCCTTATGTGAACCAAAACCTGTTTCATACTTGTTACAACCAACCACTTTTTAATAGCTGCTAAGCACCAGAGATTAAAATAAGTAATAGCCTATTTTAACCTATAGGTAATACTTTCAAAATGTGTACTTTAAAAGATATAAAAGTTTGACAATGAATTAACAATGAAGAAACTAACTACATGAGTAACTTGAAAAAGGACCTCCTTAAAAATGAGAAGTTTAAGGGGACAGAAATGATAAAAAATTGTTCCTTACTTTGGTTTAGCTTTGTCAATATGAATATATGAATACAAATAAAAAATAACATTTTGGATGAAAATAAAAATCCTATAATACATAAATCTACTGCATCCATCAAGTGAGACACTGCTAATTGTACTGGCAAAACGAGGAAAAGGGAACTTTCACAGCAGATTGTGCATCTCAGCAAAAATTCTCAGTGCGCTGCCGATTTCCCGTTATTTTCACCCAAATATGCTAATTAAAACTTAGCAGAAGTCACACAGACACTTCTGCAATTACTGATGTGATTGCTGGTGTCAGTCGCCTCACCACCGGGTGTAAATGTGCTTCAATTTTAGAACTTGACAAAAAATGTTTTTGCTATTTTTTATGTCATATTGAAGAACCCTGTTACTTCTAGCACTGCAATAACAATATATTTCCTACCGGTGTTTCAGCTTGTTGAACCATATATACCCTACCCGTGTGTTTCAGCTTGTAGAACCATATATACCCTACCCGTGTGTTTCAGCTTGTAGAACCATATATACCCTACCCGTGTGTTTCAGCTTGTAGACTGAACACTTCTGTGTGAATTACTGACCTCTCCGTGGACACAGATCATCTCGGTGACCTTCCACCATCAGCAGGAGAGCCAGAGCCAGAGTCCAGCCACAGTCCATCTTCTCTGCCAAAATTCGTCAATCTATACTGAAAACAAGCTGACGAAAAAAGTCCATCAGAAAAAAAACAATGAAACCTCCCTCTTAGTACTTCCTCAACAGTGGAAAAACAAATTAAGCAAACTTTTAAAAAGTAAAAAAAAGAATTCCCCCGAGTGAAAACTATGAAAAAGCAATGTAGTCCACGACACTATAAAATGCTGCAAACCATGCTGAATACTATTCAGGACATCCAACCTGAGCAAGTGACCACTATGAATGCTTCTGCCCTCTCTGTTAAATGTTCTTGCTGCGTACCCGACTGTTGCGTCAAACTCGCCTGTTGGCTAAAACAATCAGGCCCTCTCCTTCCTTCCTCCTGAAGTTACGCCACGACATTTCTGTTACTGCAACAAAACCTGCATTGCACAACGTCCACCCATCTCTCTCATAAGGTGAAAAGTGTGGTGAGAATATATAATGGGACCATTGCCAATAGACGTGCCCTGCTTGGAAGTGTACAATTACGTATAGTCTTCAGATGAGATGAATTTAGACAGTTAGAAATCATGAAATGAAATGAGTATCTATGAGGTGGAATGAAACCTCTCCCCACCATTAACCTGTTTTAAGGCTTGCATGTGTGAATGTGCCCTGTATAGTTTCTGAGAAATTCAATTGATTTGTGCGTTGATATACATTTAGTCATTTAGCAGTTTCCATTCCAAGATTAAGTTTCCACAAACATGATTTATTGTGGTGATTTGAAATGGCGTATGTGTTGCAGTTATGCTTCTGCTAATGCTATGACAAGCAAGATTTTATCCTCCAAATAAATCTCTGCGTGACCGCAACGTTTTCATCTTACAAGAAAAGTGAATTATGTTGGTTACATGAACTTTTTCACATTTGTCTCTTCAAGTCTACTATAGTAGAGTCGATTCTACACATTTTCTCCCTGGTATTAACATTAAACTCCTAATAAAAACTAAAAGTACTTTTTGAACTATGGCTCATGAAATATATATAATATATATAAAATACTTAATGACCCTAACAGTGAAATTCCAACATTATCTCTGGTAAGATCTTTTTCAGATTTTTGTTTATGAGGTTGATGAATGAACATCACATTGCCTTATGATAAAGAGGGCTAGTTGTATTATTATTATTATTATTTATATCAGCTGTTTAAAGACTTTAAAAGCTTTCTTTTCCCTCTGAGTAAATATGGTCTCTGTTCAGTTCACATTATACTCATGTTGTTCTTTAGTTACTCATATTGCTGAATAAACTAATTCATTATATATATAATATATGGATTAACTTATAAAAGCAACAATACTACTGGTTTCTTCACTAAATCTGTCAACAACAAAGGGGAAATGCTATTGTTGTCATTATTTGGGTGATTTCAGCTCAGTAGCCTACTTTAGAGAGGAATTAATCGGCTAGCTACAAAGTCCACCAAAATGGAATAATTAAATGTTCTCAATCTCAATAAACAAAACCAAGACGAGTGAAACTCAACGTTGGACATGAAAAGACTGCAGGGACTCTCCCCTCGTATCTCGCTGTCTCCCATGGGACCAGGCTGCCTCGGCCGAGAGGGACTACAGAGGTCTGTTGTGTCTTGTTGACTCAAACCTCACTAACAGAAAAATAACATATCAAATCATTCAGAAGTAGTTAAGGATTATAACCTCCAAATTGTGCTTTGCTACAGGAATGGCGTGAAGAGATCATAAGAGGTTTAAGTAAGAAAACAAGAAAAAAAATGAGTGAGTGAGGCAAGACCAAAAAAAAAAAAAACACAAGGGTGTTTTGCCTGTTGAGTTTGAGAGGTGAAGCCCTTGCCTCACTTCAGTCTTATGAAAGAGCTCAGGGCAGCGTTTGTTTCACATGAGAACTCACGAAAACAGGTTACTCTGAGAGGCATACGAGTGGTGCCAACTGTTGCAACGCTTAACCATAAACACGCACGTGCAAGCACTACCTCAGACACTTCTGCAAATGTCTCATAGGGACTTTCCACACATCTAACCTATAACCTCTCTGTTGAAACAAACAAACACAGCACAACAACAACAACAAACATTTTTTTAGTACCAGATGAACTTTAGGGGCAGAACATTGCAAGTATGTCCTGTATCTTGTTTGGTCTTTTGTACATATTCAAAAAGAGCATTTTTAAGGTCCTTGTGCTAAATTAATAACACCTGGAGTAAAACATTGTTTGAAAAGTATCTCACCAAGTAACATATGACTGAAACGACATACAGATATACACTATATGGACAGAAGTATTCGAATGCCTGACCATTACACCAACAGGGACTATAATGACATTGTAGTCAAATACATATACTTTAATCTGGAGTTGGTCCCCCTTTTGCAGTTATAAAAGTGTCCACTCTTCTTGGAAGGCTTTCCGCAAGATTGTGGTGTTTCTTTGGGAATGGGTGCCCATTCATTCTGTAGAGCATGTATCCAACATCAGTGCCTGGCCTCATAAATGCTCTACAGAATGGATGGGCACCAATTCCCACAGAAACACTCCACTGTGCAGGGCTACAGTGCCTGACAGGGCATCTGAACTCAACAGGGATACCTTTTATTCAAATGTGGGACATTCCACACCAAATCCCCTAGAGTTCATGTCATGTCATGGTTACTGGTACTTCAAAGCAAATAGTTAATCCCCTTTGAGAAAATATAGTGTAATGTTTTTTTTCCACTTTGAGTGCATTTTGATCTCACTGTGGAGCTTCTGATTTGTATTGAAGGAACTCATAGGATTGATGGACCTATGTACCACATATCAAAATCAGGAAAAGAAATAATACCCAAGATATTCATTTGTAGACATTGATGTTTGCATACTGATTCATGAAATACACCTGATTTATTTAATACCCATATGAATTCAGGAACACAGATCATGTTGAAATTCAGTGGACCTTATCTGGAGAATGGTCTGTACATCCAGGAAACATTTCAGGTAAATCCATGATGATTTGAGGCATTGGTTAAGTTAAACATATGTGGATTAATACCAGCAGAAATTACTTGTTTTGGCTTGGGCATCAACTTCAAACATTTTAAAACAAAAACTATTGGGTGGACAGTGCACTGCAATTCTTCTGGCAGTTTTGCTGCACTAGACGAATTTAACTGACTTTTTTTTTTTCATGAAAATCCATGACATGAACTCGAGGTGATTTAGTGTGGAATGACCCATATAAACGTTTGTGGAAATCTTACAGGAAAAAGACCTTCAAACTAAACCAAAACGCACTAATAAACCACAGCTGAGGGTGTGGACCTCGTCGTCATGGTGTCAGCAGACAACGATTCCTGATTTCGAGGAGTGAGTGTCTGGTGTTTGAATTATGTTTGACAGGATACATACTACAGGGGGCTCTCTGTTCTTTTTCTACACCTACTGCCGCAACCAAAGAACAGACTTTGAAAAAATACAACATGGTTCAAATCTATGCTCCAAAAACATTTTACTTTTCTTAGATATACAACGTTTCTGTACACACCAGTAGAAATGTGGAAATGAATGTATGTGGTTAACATACACGTAGCACATAGGCCGGAGGTATTACATAACAACAGAGAAGAATATGAAGCGGACCGGAAAAAAATATTACTGGTTTAGTGAGCAAATGTACGCATCACCAAACACAAGACAGACTTCCGCCAGTTCATACACACACACACACACACACACACACACACACACACACACACACACACACACACACACACACACACACACAGACACACACACACACACACACACAAACACACACACTTCAACCAGTATATTCCAGCTGCACATTACAGCTCACCTCAACACTGATTGAACATGGCTGATCTTCTCCTACGTTTGCTTCTGAAGGGCAACAACACACGTTCTAGAAGCTTCTCACAGCAGGACAAGTACTCTCGCATCAGACATTCCCCCTCCACACACCCTGACGGGACTGATTAGGGCACAGGCAGGCAGATGTGTGTCATAATCAGTCAATGACTGACTGATTTCAGTCGGCCTCCAGACGGCCTCAAACAACAAGGGCTTGTCTGTGACTCAGGCCTGGTAAGGCAGACCCCACTTAGGGCTGGCAGGGCCGGGGGCCAGCGGCACAGCCTTCCTCAGCTCGCGGAGCTTGTCGTGACGTTGGCGCTCGGTGGCCTTGGCATCCTGCTCCTCCAGCGACTGGCGGATGAGCTGCTGGAGGTGGGCGACGCCCAGGCCGGAGGAGGCGGAGACGGGAACCGTGTGGCTGAAGGTCGGGAAATGACTGGGGACCATGTCCTCGGGGATAAGGTGACGGAAGTCTGAGGGGGCGGGGGGCGGGGGAGAGCAGAGAGGAGAAGAGGATGAAGACAGACTGTGGGAAATAGAGCCGATCGAATTAATTGAAAATAAAATAAATGAAAACCTCTGAACCTTTAAATAGCTTAAAACAACAAAACGCAAAAAAGATTATATTCATCTGGGTACTGTATACTGTAACATTCATAAACTAAAAAAAAAGGTTTAAAATATAATAGTAAAGGTCATGTTGGGTCACCACGACCCACTGAAACGCATGAGCAGAGTTTTTACCCTCTTGGTTGTCCAGTTGATGCATGAGTTCATCGAGTTTCTCTCCAGCCTCAGGCAGGTCCATCTTATTGACCACCAGAATGGCCGGCTTGCTGAGCAGCTCCTCTTTATACAGCTCCAGCTCCTGAACACAAACACAACAAAACACACACTGCTGAACTACTGCTATAATATATATTACACCACTTAAACTACTTGGAGTTATAGCGCACTTCATAGTTTACCATACTTGTACAGTTCATACGTCTTGTGATCATGGCACACTTATAGTTTACTGTACTTTTGCTTTGGGTCACAGCACACTTAGAGTTCACTATACTTAGCACTGAACTTGGTTTTACTGATGCCTCTATTCAAAGGACACCTGATGTACATAAGCATAAAGCAACCAGGTCAGAATATAGTTCAGTGCAAGTAAACAAGTGTTTCATTAGAAAGGACAATGTTCCACCCATCGTCAGGATTATCAAATGGACTGCACTAGCACTGCACATGACCTGAAGCAGAGTTGTGAGGCTAAGCTGAGTGCTAAATTGACACGTGCATCGGAACCACAGGTAGTGTGCTCTGAAAGTCTCCGGAACCACAGGTAGAGTGCAGGGTTTTTCCTGGGTCAAAATGGGTCTTCGGTGCTCCAAAAAAAAATTGCGCGCTATGCGCGCACAGTCTGTGTTACCATGTCACCTTATTAGCTTACATGTTACCATTTCATAAATAATGGAGGATATGCTTCAGGAAATAATTTTGCTTACACTTTAGATTAAAATAGATAGGCTAATAGATTGACAATAGTCCAAGCCCCATGGTGCTATCATGTATGGTTCAAAGATTATCAAGGTTTACCTCTACATATGCAAACTACTGAAATGTATATCAATAAAATCTAGAACTAACCAGTGGTCAGAAATGTAACACACAAATTATGAAATTCAAGTTTATCTATTATTACTATTCATGTTTATTATACAAACCTACATACCATTCTTTTTGTTTTTATTATGAAAACTGTCCACAAATATGTTTAATAGTGTGTTTAACTTCTATTGGCCCACCAATGGAGGCTGCGTTGGAAATCAAACTTTTGTCAGCATTTTGAGTGGACATTTAATTTGCATTTGTACAGGTGTATTCGTGCACGTCGGGCTGGCCCTCGCAGCGGAACGACAGTTTACAACCGCACCGGTTTATTTATCAATGATAATATTAATATTATTATATTCGAGATGCAACACAAATCTATCCGCTCTCCTCCGAACGAGCTGAGCTTTCATTGATAAACCAATGCGGTTGTCTGCCTCTCCCGAGGCCCCGCGGTCTACTGGTACTCGTTCAAACGGGTAGACAAATCAAATAATAGCCTACACCTGTGTATGTCCTCAACATAGCAGATATTTGTAATACATTGAAAGCCATGAATACTGAAAATAGAATGTTATGCTCAAAATCAGCGCCGACTGATGAAGTCAGGATGCATACGCAAGTTGACTGATTGGCAGCTGGCAGCTCTGTCCATTCGCGCACCTCACAGTTGCGTATTGTTCAGACAAGAAGACACGCTTAACAACTCGATTACTATTGATCAAAACATAACGAGGTTTCGGCTGTAGCCTATACTTGAAACATACTATTGAGACCATATTCGCTTACATGCATTGCACGCGTGATGAATTGCCAATCATTGAACAGAGGCTGCTCCTAGCTTGCCAGTTTAGAGAAGACGTTGGTTTGAATTTGAGCAAGCAGCTAGCTAGCAGTTGCTGACATTATCTAGCTAGCTAGCAGTTGCCTACAATATCTTAAAAAAATACTTTGATAGTAGGCTTAGTGTTTTATTTAAGCAGTGTGTTTGTGTACCTATATATCCTATGTGTGATGGTTAGAATATTAATGCCATATACAATAACTCACTTATGAGAGCTATCCAAAGACTGGTGGCTGCCTTAATGTACTGTATTTAGCAGTCAACCTCCCTTACTCTGTACGTTTAGATGCTTTACAGGTAGCTGTAAGCCATTAGATGCATGAGAAATAATTCATATCTATAAATAACAGCTCACCTTTATCTTTTTAACCAGATTTGTAAACAGGTCGCGATCAATATTTTGCAGTAGCTACAATAGGCTACCTTGGTTAAATATCGAATTACGGTAGATGCATGCTAGCATTGTGCTAAATAATTAAGACAGCTAACATTAATTAGTGGTGTTAACATAAAGTCAGTTATTGTATATGGCATTAATATTATTCTAAAACACCTTCACTAGTTGTTTTAACCAGATTTGTAAGCAGGTTGAAAACAACATTTTTGAAGTAAAGTCCCTTGGTTTAAAACAGCTAAAAGCTAGCTACATTAAGTTGCTTGCTCAAATCTCAAATCCAAACCAACGTCTTCTCTAAACTGGCAAGCTTGGAGCAGCCTCTGTTCAATGATTGGCTCAGGGGGTGGGAGGTGGGATGCGCCCTTGAAGTCGACGGTGAGGGCTCAAACACTATTGTCTGAATTGCGCCATGAATGACAGCTTTTTTTTTTTTTTTTTTTTTTTTTTGCCTTAGGCGCTCGCGATTTGTTGTAGGCGCTCGGGAAAACGGCTTAGGCGCGCGCCCAAATTTTCTCTATGCAGGAAAAACCCTGGAGTGTGCTCTGAAAGTCTTTGGAACCACAGGTAGAGTGTGCTCTGCAAGTCTAAGGAACCACAGGTAGAGTGTGCTCTGAAAGTCTTTGGAACCACAGGTAGTGTGCTCTGGAAGTTTCTGGAAGTCTAAGGAACCACAGGTAGAGTGTGCTCTGGAAGTTTCTGGAAGTCTAAGGCACCACAGGTAGAGTGTGCTCTGGAAGTCTAAGGAACCACAGGTAGAGTGTGCTCTGAAAGTCTTTGGAACCACAGGTAGTGTGCTCTGGAAGTTTCTGGAAGTCTAAGGAACCACAGGTAGAGTGTGCTCTGGAAGTCTAAGGAAGTGTGGAGTGTGTTCTGGAAGTGTGGAGTGTGCTCTGGAAGTTTCCTGCTGAAGGTGCCACTCACTTTCGCCAGGAGCTGCACTGCCTGGAAGGCCGAACGGAAGGGGGTTTTACTGGCCAGCTGGAAACCACACACGTCCACCTACGAAGGCAAAGGAAGGTGGGAGGGAGAGAGACAGTGAGAGAGGAGGGGGGGGGGGGGGGGGGGGGCGGCGAGAGAGAGGGAGGGAGAGAGAGAGACAGCGAAAGAGAGAGAGAAGGAGAGATATGAAGAGTAATGTATTCTTCTCTGTGAATTCTTAACCATTACAAACCTGACAATCAAATATTTTGCTATATTAATGTTTTACACGTGCAAGGGAGAGATGATGATGAAGTCTGAGAAAGTGAACTGTTCTGAGTGAAGACAAGAATTAGTCTCCATACAGATGGAAAGGCTTCCATACTGTAGGCTTAGTGGAGGAGAAGACTAAAAAGAATAGTTCCACTGACAGTCATAAGCATGGCATGACAGAGACAGGTGAAGAGACTGATGAGGAGACAGGTGACTGCCATAAGCGTGGCATGACAGAGAGAGGTGAAAAGACTGATGACTGCACTCCTTGGACTCACCACCAACAGCAGCTGCTTGGTTCTCTCTACGTGTTTGAGGAACTTGTGGCCCATACCCCTGTTCATGTGAGCCCCCTCAATCAACCCAGGGAGGTCCGCCACCGACACCTGTCCATTAAACACACACACACACAAAAGAAAATGAAATCAATGCTCAGCTGTTGGACAAGAACATACAAATACGATCGCAATAACACCTGACACAAATAGCCTCCACACACCCACACCTTACAACCTATAATTGAATCTATCTACAATCTATAAGTAACACGACATCAAGACCTGACTGCCAATTTCTTATCATTCGCACATGCCCCAACATACCCATGAAACACTCCATTTCCAGAGTTTCCCTGTGTGTGTGTGTGTGTGTGTGTGTGTGTGTGTGTGTGTTTACTCAGAAAACACATCATCTCACGACATACCACACCATGACCCACTAAAACGCATGTGGTGAGCTTCTTGATCATACTGCGTTAAAAACAAGCAAGGCAATTCCACAGCATGTAGAACATATAATTGCTGTTACCACTGAATAGGAAACTGAATATTCAAAGAAGCTGAAGGTGCGAAACCAACAAAAGCAGCCTGATGAATTCACGCCTTGTTGACCGCTGTTGCCATAGCCACCCATTAAGTCCTTCTATAAACAGGTCCCTCTTTGTCCAAATGGAGTGCTTAACAGGTTTATGTATTACTTTTTCCTTTTCTTTTATTGTTTACACAAACACATCACCCATCTTAAGAGTTTATGCATATTAAACACGGGCATTAAGGCCGCGTTCACACTTGACTTATTTTTTCAACTGCCAGCGCCTTTTTTACATGCAACCCTATGGGAAGAGGAAAAAAAACAATGCCTTTTTAAAAAGCGGCCGCCTTTTAAAAACTTCTAAAAAGGCGCAGCGCCCGACGCCTTTTTGAGTTCAATTTTCTCAACTTTTCAGCGCTGGGTGAAGTCAAGCGCCTTTTTGACAGCTGACCAATCAGAACGAGGAGAGTAGGTACGCGTGTACATTCCCTAGTAACCTACTACCTTAGTTAAAATAAATGGCGGACCAAACTCCGTATATCATCGTATTTGTACCTACAAGTTTTTAGTTTTACCTCTTTTTGCTTAGATTTTTAGAAAGTTACCGAGAAATAGACACTGTTCAATATAAAAAAAAAAACATTATTGTAACTGAAATAAGAGGATTTGCGAGGTGTATGAGCCACCTATCTAATGTTAGCATGCTACTAGCCGTTAGCGATTAGCAATTCCTCTGTGCTTTTGCAAAGCATCTGCCCCCACTTTCTTTTCCCGACATTTACATTTATCTTACATAATCCATCCCCATAAACCGGATATTTCAAGAGTACAGATGCCTATCAATATGCAGTTGCAGGATGGGTGAACGACACCTAGATATGGCATTTGGAGACAAAAACAATATGAATGTGATCACAGGACATGTAGCAGTAATTCAAACAACAGTAATTCAAACAGCGATTATCAACCGTGTTATTTTGGTGGTGGTTAATTGAAACAATCGTGAATAATTGCTGGATCTTATCAAAGCTAAACGTTCCTGAGCAAGCAAGAGTGCCAATATGGGGTAACGAGTTGTAGCTAAAGCCCTTGGTAAAGGGCTAAACAGCTCGCTAGCTATTAGCACTCTAGCTTGCTCAGGAGAGTTTAGCTCTGATAAGGCACAACAATTATTCACGATTGTATCAATTGTATATCTAGGTTTTCTTTGGCGACTGTTGTCGCATCCAACAGCACAACATATCCCGGGCATTTGGAACTTTCTGTGGGTTGTGACCGTAAACAGCTCGCTAGCCATTACCACTGTAGCTTGCTCAGGAGAGTATAGACGAATGTATGATTCCCGCTGTTATGGTTACAGAATTCTCGTGCTGAAGCGCTCAAAAGGCGCTGAAGGCAGCGCTTTTTTCTAAAAAAAGAAGTCAAGTGTGAACGTGGCCTAAGAGGGCAGAACAAGACAGGAAGGAGACGGAGACAGGAAAGAGACGGCGAGAAAGATTTGACAAGACAGGACAACGTGAAACGAGAGAGGGTTCAAGCTCACCTGTTTATGGTCGTCGTACATCACCTTGCCGATCTCTGGTTTTAATGTTGTGACTGAAATAAATGACACTGAGATTTAAAGAGCCCGTCTCCATCCACAGTGTTTTGCACACCACTGCTCACTTTAACAATTTAATACACACATCAGCACCATGTCAAAACAACCACTAAGACCCCAAACATAAATATTCAGCTTTAGATTATATAATTTTGCTGGAGAAATAAAGGTTGAGTATTTTAAAGTTGTGTGTATGTGCGTGTGCGTGTGCATGCCATGTTCTACTCACAGGGATAGCTGGCGATCTCTGGCGTTGCGTGTGAAATGGCTGACAGCAGAGTTGACTTCCCCGCATTAGGGAACCTGTGAACATCAGCTTTAATTTAACAAAGTTCTTACACTCACATTGACAATAAATGTGATGCATTTGTTTTAAAAAAAAAGGTTGTGTGTGCGTCTGCGTGTGTGTGAATCTCTCCCTCCCATTTGTAATACATTGTGCATCCTACTTAATCTTGAAGACATGGATGCCACAGCCTATTTCAAGATCATATACTACTGAAGGTGCTACACTACAGTACAGTACAGGGGGGGGGGGGTTCTTCATTGAGGGCAATAGCTTTATTTAGCATTTAGTTGAAGATAAGTTCCTGTCCATTAAAATGTCGTTGTCTAAATTCATATCGCAAAACAGATCTTTCCAACCTGATTATAAATTATACTGCATACATCTGCTCCTTTTCTGGCTGCTTGTTGTGTTGTTGCTAGTGTGGCTGGGGAAGGGTGAGATCGAAGTAAACTGGATTTGTTTGGGTATAAATGTAAGTCTCTGGGGAATTCCCCTCTTGGTCACTGCTTAAAAACAGCACAATCCATACAGATGACTGACTGACCAGCATTTTAAACAGAAGAGTAAAAACGACACAGTTGTGTCACATTGTCTTATCAGCCAATATTACTCTAAGCACCACATTCCACACAGTGGGGAATGTAAGTGCTGACAATCAAGTCTAAGTGTGTTTGGAGGTAAGCCTCGCTCACCCGACCAGCCCCATGTCGGCGATGAGTTTCAGGTCCAGCCTGACGTGGCGCACCTGGCCCTTGCTGGGGTGGAAGCTGGAGTGGAAGGAGCCGCCTTGGCCTCCTCTGGCTACACGCACCTTATCCCCCACCACATTCAGTACACCTGGCGGCAGGCAGAGTCACAGAGAGACAGGGATCATCATTGGTAGCATCAGGAAAGCATTTCATTACATGCATCCCAACCTGTCAGTATTACACCCAATCAAATTACAACCATCCCTTCTATGGTCCTGAAGCAAAGCGTTGATTGGCTGGAATTGTTTATGGCTTGGTCCGAGGCACTGTGTTTGTTTTGCCAGGACTGTGTACGAACCTAGGACTTTGCCGTTGTCATTGGTGACTGTGATTCCTGGAGGCGCGAGGATCTCACGGTCCGATCCTTTCTTTCCTTTCAGTGCCCGGACACTTTAGGGGAGAAAACATCAACAAACAGAATCAGAAGAACAGACCACAGCAGACGTACACGCCATCAACAGAACAAAGGTTTCCTCACAGGTGATCACATTTCTCAGAAACATGTCCAAGGTCCAGCCACACAACGGTAAACCTTTTCTTTCACAACTAGCCTTTTCTTCTAACCAAACGTCTGCAAGTTGCTGTAACCCTCAATTGTAAAACTGCCATCAATTCTTGTATGATAAGGACGTACGTTTTGGTCTACAAGAGCACTACAGAGAGATTATGTAGAGATGTTTTTCATGTTTCCTCAAGTGTTCAGAGGTCATTCTAGAGGCAAAACATCATATAGACCAACGTCAAGACAACAAAAAGGCAAACATAAATGGCGGTCTAATGCAGCCAAATTAAGGTGACCTTGAGATAGTGGTGACATGGACGACTGGCATATGGCACTGATGAGCGAGCATCACCAGTTCCCTCCCCCCCAGTTTGTTTGATGGCATACATCAAATGAACTCCAGCCCACCACCTGAAGAGCATCATCACAAACTACTGCTGATACTTTAGCTTTTCTCACTGTGCTGACTCAAAGCTAAAGCAGTCCTTTAGTTTGTTTCACAAAAGCTCTATGGCAGTTACGTATCAATTAAAAATTCTGATCCGATTTACCTACACAAAACGAGGAATTGTGCTGCAGTGTAAATATCAAACATATATGGGGAGTTTCCAAGCTATTCCTGATGTGATTGGGCTTACTATGGCTTTCAAGTCTCAAGTCTCAATAAAAAATCAAAAATAAACCAAGTCAAAAAATAAGCCCAAAGCATTAGCATTAGATATTAATATAAAGATCGCTGCTCTCTTTTAAAGCAGGAGTGAGATGTATGATTGTTCTGGACACAGACTACAAGCATTGTAAAGAAACGTATTGACGCATTCTGCAGGGATCACAGTTGACAACAGAATACAGTAGAAATTTAAGCAACACCTATATGGGACTTACACGCTGTTGTCTCCCACTTCAGCCACAAAGCGCTTCTCGGGGTACCGGTCCTTGATTCTCTTGAGGCTGAGGTCTTTAGAGGCGACCACCCACACGTCTCCCCCTTCTCCGCCCTGGCCCCCCAGACGAGGCAACCCCATTCCCCCTGAACCTCCTTTCACAAACACCCGCAGGTGATCCACAAAGTTACCATACTGCCAGGTAAAGAACAATAAAAACGGAGAGAGAGAGAGAGAGAGGGAAGACAAATAATGTTTAAATTGTTAATATGTTCTGTCTTGCATGTAAATAATTACTCAAGAGGTCTATAATAATTATAGCATGAGGTCACGCAATTCAGCACGGGCTAACCAAGCTGCACACAGTGCAGTTTGCTCTGGACAAAGGCGATTTGCAAGGAATTCGCACTGTACCACCGCTTTAGGAAAGTCAATCAGAAACATTATAGGAGGGTTACTGAGAGGCTAGCTACAAAACGACTTTGACAGAAGCCAGTGAGTTTAGCTATTGTTAGCCGCTAGCTGCACTTGTAAGGCGTCACGGATACAAACCGTGTATTTGACTAATAAATAAGATAATATCAACAGAGCTGACAGAAAAGAAAGGCACATACACAGACCACGTCATTTGAAAACACTTAATCAGTAAGCTAGTTAAGATTGCTAGCTTTTGCTAGGTAGTTTAACCTAAGTTATGTTGACAAGCATGAAGTAACTTTACAAACCTTCCGGCAGCAACATCTGCTTAACCAAACCATTGTGCTGAACAGTTGATTTCACAAGAATATGACTGCTGTTGCTTTGATCGTTTTGCATGCTCGCCCTTTACATGCTAAAATGTGCTGTCTACCATGTGTATCTGCTGTGCAAGTACAAACAGGAAGCGCGTCTCACACTCGTAAAGTGATTGGATGTTGTCAATGCCAATCAAAACCAAACTCAGGGTGAAGTTTTATTACGCACGGGTCATCAGAGTACTAAAGTCATCTTCTAGGATACTGTCCATGGTACCAGGGCAGGCACTTGTGTCTCGATTGTACCGATTTGTCCCTTCAGATAAACGGGTTGTCAATTCTAACAACAGCTAGCTAGCCAGTAACTTACTAATAATGAGTGTAGGCCTACGCTATTAAGCTTGCTATGTGTTTTGTAAGGAGTTTGCATAAATGTTCTGGCTGCTAGGGTTATTAATTACATCTGTCATCTGTTTTTAATAAGCAGTTTTTAATGCGTAACCCGCAGATATTCATTTTGTATGTAATATTGTTCAAGTCTGTCAGTGGACAAAGCTTGAGCATAGGATGTAGCCAAGGATGTGGATTAAGAATTCCATAAAGATCTTAAAAACAGGCCCATTGATGGATGTGAACTGTGCATTGTTCTCTACAAACAAATAGAATTCAAATCTGTTTTCAAAGCTAGTAGACCAAATATAACTAAGCTTTTTTATCTGAAGGAGATTTGCTTATAGCAAGGGTAGGCAATGTATTTCAGAAGCATATTTTTCTATATTTTCTGAAATTCTCTTAAAACCACGACAGCAATGAATACATGAAAAGCTCTGACAATAAAGAGGAAGAAATTCGGCCCAAATGAAATGAATGGATGGTCTACCTGCCTGTCTACCTCACCTACCTCATCAATCAAATTTGAAGGCATGGCCCAAAATGACCAATATCTTCTGATGTAAAGGTCCAAGCTTTGCAAAGTTTGATGCAGTCAATCACCACAACATTCTTTGGACGCATGCCATATCTGTTAAAATTTCGTCAGCGTAATGTCAAAATGTTCTTTTGACTCACCTTTGAAGTTTGCCAAACAACAGTATTGTTCTGCTGGTTCTTAACACCTCTGTAAAATGCTGTTGCATTTTCATCATATTATATTATAGTAATAAACCTAATTTGTAGTCAGGTTCTTTCGGTTGGGAGAATGCACACAGAACGAGGCTGTACACGGACTTTAGAAATAGTTAACAGTCTTTATTATTATTATACAAGTTACTCAGTCAATTCATACGGCTACCAGAAATGCCGGATCAGGTCAGGTTACTAAAAGTCAGTAAGCCTCAGTGCTACTCGACTGAACGACTACCCCAAGGCCCTAAACTAGGCGGGTTACACAGCAATACAACACACCACAATAAATATAAAGTTCCAACACACACCACCGCTGTAGGGCACTGCACACACTCCCACGGCACTGCAATAGGCACACACAAGACGCCAGCCGGGCTACACACAAAGCCACCGTCTCTAAACCCTCCCACCTCAGATCATAAACTGGCTACGCCGTCAGGTTAAAACACACACTCATACACGCGCTCACACAAACACACACACACACACACACAAAAGAATAGAGATTAAAACTTAACTCTCCCGAGTTACAAGACCCTCCCCCGGGGTCTGAGCTTGGGCACTGATCGGTAAGGGGAGAGACAGAAACCACCGATCCAGCACTCGTGAGGTCTCAGCCAGTAACGCCAGCGGAAAACCCCTAACTGAGAAGCAGCCAACGCACTCCTAATTCTTCCCCAGCTTTAGCTACAGGTATCCCACTCTTCACCGCCGGCAGCCCTAAGCAGCATGCGAACGGCAACCACCCCTACACCTTGAATGCAGCTCGACGTGAGCAATCTAGCACCGCTTCCCAGACGCCTCACCTTTCGCTGTGGTCTTCCTTTATCCATGTTGTCTCAGCACTGATTATGTTCCACATTCACTCTCCTCCACTCTCATCAATGACCAGGTGTAGCCCATTAATTAACACCGCCAGCTCACCCCTTAGATCCCTCCCCCAATACAAGAGTCATGTCAAAACATTCCTAACACATCACACATAACGTCATTACATTACACTCCCCCCGTCCATAAAGCAGACTCGCCCTCGAGTCTCAATCAAAACATCTCATAGTCCCGAGACCATCCTGGCAGCCTCCTTGGTCGCCCTTGGCGTGTCGCTTCGAGTAAAGGTGCGTCCTGGCGTGTCTCCTCCTCCATCGCCATCTGGTTAGCCGTGGGTATCTGCATGGCCCCCGTTTGTGAAGGTTCTTGACCACCTTGGAGCTGTGTAGTTTGAGCGGGTCGGTCCCCTTGCCGTTGTAATCCAACCGAGATGGCACAGCTTTCTGCGTCACGGCTTGATCCTCCTGTAGGTCTGGCTGGGGGCACCCTGGCTCTGGCTCCTGGCACTACCGCCTCGCCCTCTCGACCGATTATAGAGGATGGAGATCGCAGACGGGTCTCATTAGGTGGTATGGCAGCTGTCAGTGGTCTCGCTGCACCCCCTTGATTGGTAGCCTCTGTCACAGAAGAAAGACATGGTTTGAGTCTGTTGAAGTGCACCACTGTTTCTGTCCCCCCCTCCACTGGCCTTAGTCTATACAGAACTTCTGTTATCCTTTCTATGATCTTATAAGGACCCTTAAACCTTCGTTGTAATTTTGGACAAAGCCCCCTTTTCCTAGCTGTTCCACGGACCCACACCAATTCCCCTTCTGAATAATACTGGAAATGTGCTCTAAAATCATAATCTTCCTTCTGCTTCCTGGAGGCTCTTAACTGATGCCCTTTTACCGCATCTACCACTGTAGACAGTGTCTCCAACAATCTAGCCACATATTCTGAAGCCGAAGAGCCTTTTTCCCCATTACCCAGGTCAAGCATAACGTCCACCGGCAGGACTATCTCTTTCCCAAAAAGAACTTTGTATGGTGTGAACCCTGTACTCGAGTGAACACTACTCCTATAAGCCATCATCACATAAGGCAACAGGATATCCCAGTTAGATTGGTTATCATCTACAAAGAGCGACAACATTGACCCCAGTGTTCTGTTAAACCTTTCAATCATTCCATCCGATTGAGGGTGATAAGGTGTAGTCCTGGTCTTATGAATGTTCAACAACTGGCAAACTTCTTTAAACAACCTAGATTCAAAATTACGGCCCTGATCAGTATGAATTGTGCGGGGGGCTCCAAAGCGGCACACCCACTGTTCAACCAACAACTTTGCCACCGTTTCAGCTTCCTGATTAGGAAGAGGAAACGCCTCCGTCCATTTTGAGAAGTAGTCCCCAATAACTACAATGTATTTGTTTTCTCTGGGGGTTCCAGGGAGAGGTCCTAAGATGTCCAATGCTACACGCTCATAGGGCCTAGAAGTTACCACAGATTGAAGTGGTGCACGCCACTGTTTTCCCGCAGCTTTTCGGGACCCACAATCTTTACACTCCCTTACACACCATTGTTTCACATCCCCAAACCAGCCCATCCAATAGAAACGATCTTTTACTTTTGCTTGTAATTTCTGTATTCCCAGGTGACCACCTGTAGCATCGTTATGCAACTGTCTTAAGACTTTTGGCACCATAGAACTGGGAATAACAATCTGGACCTGGTTTGCAGCATCTGAATTTGATGGGGGAAACCTCACCAATCGGGAGCCCTGCATTTGTATCTGAGCCCACACAGCTACATACTTCTGCAGATCAGCCGGTGGTTGCAAACAATTCGTTCCCTCGGATTTTACAGCAATGATCTTCTGTAGCTCGGCATCCTCTCTCTGAGCCTGAGCCAATTCATCCCCTTCCCACCCCGTGTTTGCATTAGGAGTTATGTTATGTACCGCCGCTATCACTGGCCCCCCTTGTGTCTGTACGACTGGCTGAGAGACCACTGGCGTTGACAGATAAGCAGGCAGCCTAGAGAGGGCATCTGCATTTGTATGCCCTCGTCCAGGACGGTGTACAATTTTATACTGGAAGCTAGCAAGCTGCTCTACCCACCTGGCTAATTGTCCCTCCAACCCTTGGAAATTATGCAGCCACCTCAAGGAGTTATGATCTGTCCGTAGGACAAACTCCTTACCCAGCAGATAGTGTTTAAAATGCTTTATGAAAGTAACCACTCAATAGCTCCTTCTTTGTTGTTGCATATTTTCTCTCCTGTTTGGTTAGAGCCCTACTGGCGTATGCGATCACCTGTTCAAACCCTCCCTCTTCTTGTGACAACACAGCCCCAATACCTGCATCGCTAGCATCCGTATCGAGAACAAATGTTTTGGAGGGATCTGGGTATGCGAGAACTGGGGCTGACATCAAACTCAGTTTCAGTTGTTCAAAGGCTGTTTGACACACCTCTGTCCATTTAAAGCGCCTGCCTTTCTCTGTGAGCTGGTGCAGAGGGCGAGCCATCCCAGCAAACCCCTTTACAAACCTCCTATAATAAGAGGCTAAGCCCACAAAGCTCCTCACCTCTGTCTGATTCTTGGGCACCGGCCACTGACGCACCGCCTCTACTTTTTCTGGATCTGCCTTCACACCCTTGCATGAAATGATATGCCCCAAATACTGTACCTGACTGGCAAACAACTTGCACTTTGTGGGCTTAACTTTAAGGTTAGCCTGACGTAGTTTTGTTAAAACTTCGTCCAGGCGGCCTAAATGCTCTTGAAATGTACGGCCAAAAATAATAATATCGTCCAGGTACACCAGACAGGTGGTCCACTGAAGATCTGCCAGCACCAGATCCATCAGTCGCTGAAATGTACTAGGACTATTACAAAGGCCAAAACTGAGTACATTAAATTCAAACAAGCCTTGCCGTGTGGTACATTTACATTTACATTTAGTCATTTAGCAGACGCTTTTGTCCAAAGCGACGTACAAGGGAGAGAATATTCAAGCTACGAGCAATAGAACCTGGTGTAACAATAAATAAATACTACTTTACATTAGAAATATAACAAAATGAAATAAAAAGAAAGAAAGAGTGCAGAAGTGTAACTGCTGTAGTTGCAAGTTACGCACTAGTCGAAGTGCCAGTTAGGACGGGAAGTGCTCTCTGAAGAGTTGGGTCTTCAAAAGCTTCTTAAAGGTAGAGAGGGACGCCCCTGCTCTGGTAGTGCTGGGCAGCTCATTCCACCAACGTGGAACTACAAATGAGAATAGTCTGGACTGCCGTGCTTGCACAGACGGCAGTGCCAAACGACGCTCACTAGAAGAGCGCAGCATCCTGGGTGTAACATTTGCCCTTACAAGAGCATTTAGGTAGGTGGGAGCAGAACCATCAAGCACTTTGTAGGCAAGCATAAGTGACTTGAACTTAATGCGAGCAGCTACAGGCAGCCAGTGGAGGTCAATGAGTAGCGGGGTGACGTGTGCCCTCTTCGGTTGGTTGAACACCAGACGCGCCGCCGCGTTCTGGATCATTTGTAGTGGTTTCACCACGCAAGCCGGCAGGCCCGTTAGGAGGGCGTTGCAGTAATCAAGGCGGGAATTCACCAAGGTTTGCACCAGCAGCTGGGTGGCATACTGGGTTAGGTACGGCCTGATTTTGCGGATGTTGAATAGCGCAAAGCGGCAGGACCTAGAGACAGAGGCAATGTGGTCCGTGAAAGTCAGTTGGTCATCAATAATGACCCCGAGGTTTCTTGCTGTTTTGGATGGAACAAGAGACAAGGAGTCAATATTGATGCTGATGTTGTGGTGGATGGCCTGTTTGGCTGGAAAGACCATCAGTTCCGTTTTGGCCAGGTTCAGCTGAAGGTGGTGGTTTTTCATCCATGTGGATATATCAGCAAGACAGTCCGAGATCCGCGCCGAGACAGTGGTGTCCTCAGGAGGGAAAGACAGAAACAGTTGAGTATCATCGGCATAGCAATGATAGGAAAAACCATGCGAGCGGATGATAGGGCCCAGCGAAGTGGTGTAAATGGCAAAGAGAAGTGGTCCCATCACCGAGCCTTGGGGCACCCCTGTGGTAAGGTGGTGAGGTACAGACAGCTGACCTTGCCATGACACATTGAACGAGCGCCCAGTGAGGTACGATTCAAACCAGGAGTGCGCCTTGCCAGAAATGCCCATACTTGACAGTATGGACAGAAGGATGCAGTGGTTGACTGTATCAAACGCAGCTGATAAATCAAGCAGGACGAGAGCTGAGGATTGAGCTGCTGCTCTAGCTGTTTTCAAGGCCTCCGTCACAGACAACAGGGCTGTTTCGGTGGAGTGACCACTTTTGAATCCAGACTGGTTTGGATCGAGGAGATTGTTCCTTGCTAGGAACTCTGTGACCTGTTTGGAAGCTGCCCTCTCAATGGTTTTTGATAGGAGCGTGAGAAGTGAGACCGGTCGATAGTTTCCCACCTGAGTGGGATCGAGAGACGGCTTCTTGAGCAGCGGTGTTACCCGAGCCACTTTAAATGAAGAAGGGAATGTTCCAGAATTAAATGAAGCATTAATCACCTGTGTTATTGCCGGTAAGACGGCAGGCGATATGGCTTGAAGGATATTGGATGGGATGGGGTCCAGCGGGCATGTAGTTGGACGGCTACCTGTTAGGATTTTGGAGACCTCACTCTCGCTGAGAGGGGTGAAAGAAGGAAATGATGAGCCATTGACGGTTGCGCCCTTAGGGGGGGAGACAGTTGGTCGAACTGTTTCCCGATGGCTGCCACTTTCTCTGTGAAAAAGGAAGCAAAGTTATCAGCAGTGAGGTTAGTAGCTGGGGGAGGAGGAGGAGGGTAGAGCAGAGTTTTGAAGGTGGAGAATAGTTTCCGAGCGTCAGTTGCACCGTTGATCTTGTCGTTGAAAAAAGTCTTCTTAGCAGCAGTGATGCTGGATGAGAAGGAGGCCAGCAGTGTCTGGTAGCTTGCAAGATCGTCCAGTGCTGCAGATTTGTGCCACTTTCTCTCAGCCGCTCTGAGATTGGAGCGCTGCGTTCGGAGGGTATCACTCAGCCACGAATGAGACTGGGTAGAACGAGCAGGTCTGGTGGAAAGTGGACACAAAGTATCCAAGCATGAGCTCAGAGTGGAGCAGAGTGATTCTGTGGCATCATCGACACCTAGTGAGGAGAAAGTGGATAAAGGTGGAAGAGCAGAAGAAACCAGAGTGGTAAACGCGGTCTTCTGTTTATCTTTCGGATCCATCTCCACTTGCCAGTAACCACTGGCTAAATCAAGTGTTGAGAACCAGCAAGCTTTATTCAAACTGTCAAGGGCATCATCAATACGTGGCAATGGATAGGCATCCTTCCGGGTCAAATCATTTAATTTGCGATAGTCAACACAAAACCGGAGGCCGCCATCGCGCTTGCGTACCAAAACCACTGGTGCTGCCCAAGGACTATGAGAGGGCTGAATAATGTCGTTTGCCAGCATTTGTTTTAAATGTTCAGTCACCTCTTGCTGTAGATGGATGGGAACACGGCGGGGTGGCAACTTCACAGGCTTTGCATCCCCTGTATCAATCTGGTGTAGCGTCAGGTGAGTTCTCCCCAAGTCACCCTCCCCCTCACTAAACACAGGCATATTTCTCTGTAACAAGTCACGGATATCTGTTAAGTCAGATGGAGCAAAACTTTTCTGATGCAACCCAAAATGTGCTATAAGCTTGTCAACAGTCCATGGCTCATTTGAGCAATCCTCATCCTCTCCCATACCTAAATGCTCACCCTTACAGCCCACCTCAATGTCAGTATGTAAAGTGGCCACCCTCATCCCCCCTTCAATGTAATGGAATCCTTAGTTACATTAATCACTCTTATAGGTAGCCTCCCCATTTCCACTCTACAGACCACCCGAGCTATCATGACATCACATTGGTTTGAAAATGTGTCTAATGGTTCCAACATACCCTCAAAGCTGGGTTCGAAGGAATTTTCCACCTTGCCAGCAATGATTATCTCACCACGTGGGGAATAACAGTGTCCTCGGGGATGATTACTGTCCGGGGCTTATCCAGGTCTGCCGGAATGATCAGGGGAAACATTTTACCCATTATTCGGCACTCATTTTTACCAAAATCCACTACCACCCCATATTTACTCAAAAAGTCAAAACCCAAGAGAATATCCTGGGAAGGCACATCAGCCACCAAAAACTCAGCAATTAACGCCAATGAATCAAACTGGCAGACTGTTTGCCATTTCCCCAAAATCTTCATCCTCCCCCCATTAGCTGCAGCAACATCACCATGATGTCCAGACAGTTCCGACCCCCCATTAGTGATTTTGAGCCAAAGTTGTTTTGGGATGACGGATAATGTAGCCCCACTATCTACCAATAGAAGGGAGTCTGACGCACCTATTCTTGCTGTGATGTATCCTGAGCCACCATTGTCGCTTGCAGAGGCCGCATATGTACTGATGCGCCTGGGGGCAGGCAGTGGGCCTACGATACCTGCCCCCTGTAGTTTCCCTGCAAATATGGGCAGTTTCGTTTTATGTGTCTAGAACACCCACACTCCCAACAGCCATCCCCCGCCCCCCTGGCTTGAGTTAAGGGACCTTGTGGTTCAACATTGTTCCGGGAAGCTCGTCCTGACTCCCTAGAAAACATAGTTGAAGTGGCATTTTTACTAGACTGTTGGATATTAGTCACTGTTGTACGAAGATGTTTTAC
Organism: Clupea harengus; assembly: GCF_900700415.2. Lineage (NCBI taxonomy): Eukaryota > Metazoa > Chordata > Actinopteri > Clupeiformes > Clupeidae > Clupea > Clupea harengus. Next base: position 9,171,805 of record NC_045162.1, on the reverse strand, counting down.
TTCCTGCCTCAATTCTTCCACCATCCCTAGCAGTACTTCCATTTGTTGATCACTTTTCGGTTTGTGCTCCACCACTCCCCTAACTTTAGCATCGGGCATCAGATGGGTTTGCTCCAAATTCCTGAGAAGCTCCATCTCAGAGGCAAGATCAATAGCCTCTTCTAACGTTTTAGGTTTTGCACTGCGCAGGCTAATCCGGAATTCACCACTAGAAAAATGGGTAAAAAACTGATCTCTAGCCAACATATCCCGTATGTAGTTATCAGCTGTGGGGTAAGCTTTAGTGGCAAGACGCCGTAAAGCATTGCCAAATTCCCTAGCTGTCTCGTTATGCATATGGCGCCGGGCGGTGAAGCTAGCCCTACTCCAGTCATCACTGTCACAGGGCTCAAAACATCTAGCCATAGCTGCTTTCAACAATGCATAGTTTTCTTTGGCATCACTCGGCAACCCACTATACATGTCTCTGGCACGCCCAGAAAGTAGTAGAGACATAAATTTTAGCTTCAAGGGCTCATTCCAATTATTAACCTCTGCCGCTAGATCGAACTGCTCTGACCAGTCAGACCACTCACGGCCTACACCAGTGAATGTCTCCGGCATGAACACCGGCCTAGCAGTAGCTATAGCCTCCCTTGCTCTCCCTGCGTCGTTAACAGCATCGAGCCTATCTGGCGCATTCTCTTCCCCGTCTGACATTGTTACAACAGTATCTAGGTCAATTAAATTATGAAAATTAGAGAATATCCCACCGCTGCCACCAGTGTAATAAACCTAATTTGTAGTCAGGTTCTTTCGGTTGGGAGAATGCACACAGAACGAGGCTGTACACGGACTTTAGAAATAGTTAACAGTCTTTATTATTATACAAGTTACTCAGTCAATTCATACGGCTACCAGAAATGCCGGATCAGGTCAGGTTACTAAAAGTCAGTAAGCCTCAGTGCTACTCGACTGAACGACTACCCCAAGGCCCTAAACTAGGCGGGTTACACAGCAATATAACACACCACAATAAATATAAAGTTCCAACACACACCACCGCTGTAGGGCACTGCACACACTCCCACGGCACTGCAATAGGCACACACAAGACGCCAGCCGGGCTACACACAAAGCCACCGTCTCTAAACCCTCCCACCTCAGATCATAAACTGGCTACGCCGTCAGGTTAAAACACACACTCATACACGCGCTCACACAAACACACACACACAAAAGAATAGAGATTAAAACTTAACTCTCCCGAGTTACAAGACCCTCCCCCGGGGTCTGAGCTTGGGCACTGATCGGTAAGGGGAGAGACAGAAATCACCGATCCAGCACTCGTGAGGTCTCAGCCAGTAACGCCAGCGGAAAACCCCTAACTGAGAAGCAGCCAACGCACTCCTAATTCTTCCCCAGCTTTAGCTACAGGTATCCCACTCTTCACCGCCGGCAGCCCTAAGCAGCATGCGAACGGCAACCACCCCTACACCTTGAATGCAGCTCGACGTGAGCAATCTAGCACCGCTTCCCAGACGCCTCACCTTTCGCTGTGGTCTTCCTTTATCCATGTTGTCTCAGCACTGATTATGTTCCACGTTCACTCTCCTCCACTCTCATCAATGACCAGGTGTAGCCCATTAATTAACACCGCCAGCTCACCCCTTATATCCCTCCCCCAATACAAGAGTCATGTCAAAACATTCCTAACACATCACACATAACGTCATTACATTACATTATATTATATTATAGTAACTCGGGAGAGGAGATTCCTCCTCTGAGTGCCCATAGAAAAGGAACATTTGCCATTTCATTTGCACAGTTAGAGCTATATCTTGCCTTAAAGGTTACCTTTATTTTTATTCTATATCTTTAATCTAGCATGGTAGTTGTGCGTTGACTGTATACTGTATGTACTGTAAATACAGTGTTTTCTTTATCTACAACATTGTGTGTTTTGTGTAAGTTATGTGAATTGCTGCTGCAACACTGCAATTTCCCTTTAGAGATAAATCAAGTACTCTATCTATCAATCTATCTATCCATCTATCTATGTATCCACCCATCTATCTATCTATCTATCTAACATAATTTTAATATAGCCTAGTATAGCTGGGCTACAGTCGACTGGTGGTAACTCTCTTGTGAGAGATCTTGTTAGTCTACATGCAATCGTGCATGAGGTAGCTCACAATGACGCCAATGGCGTGGGCGCACCTTTATAAAGTCACACTAAAAGGCTAACAAGCATTGTCTGGATTTCTGGAGACGAGTGTGAGGACGTCTGCAACTGGACACAGTAAGTTTACTTTTTAAATATAATTTATTTTGAGTGTGAAGTCAGCGTGTATATTTAACAGAACTAAATGTATCTTATTACTTGGTATTATAAATTGCCGTAGAAATTTAAGATATCCTACACCACACGGATAGCTACTTCCCTTAGAGAGAGAACATGAACTTAACTGTTATCCAAAGCTGTGAGTCATTCCATAATGAGTGAATTGCATACTTTTTTGTTTTGCAGATCACTGTATTTCCTTAGTCATCTTTCTTAATTTTCAAGGTGTCCAATCAACTCTCCCTGATGATGAGATACTTCCGAGTCACATGGCAAAGCACTCTTTTACTGTGTCTGACGCTTATGGCTGCGTCTTCCACTCCGTTGCCGCGGCTCCTCATGATGTCCAGCGGCGCGGGTATCCCAAGCCCCCCGGGCATCAACGGAGAAATCAACACTGAATGCTGGGAGGCGGCATCACGAGCGATCATCCACTCGCGCAAGTTGCGTGTGTCGGAAAGTATCGATAGTCTGTGGGACTTTCTGAGTCACCTGCGATCGTCACATCAGCCAAAGCACAAGGATCTGTTTATAGACCTAGCGCAAAACTTTTGGGGAAAGTATGTGAACTGTGTCCTAGCAAGGGCACACGGAATGGGTAAGCGCCTGTCTACATCAAAGCGAGCCACAACGGGAGCAAACTGAAACATATTTTATTTTTATTCATGACATTTTAGTTTTCCGGACAGCGCTATATTTAAGTATTATCAAAGTAAATATTTTTTGTGCTACATGTTCAAATACTTGTTATTATTGAATCAACCAAGGGAATTTCAGTACAAATGTGTGTTTGAATTTGTATCATTATTGTCAATCATATTATCATTTATCATTATTGTCTACCTGACCTCCTTTCCATCACATCTCAGCAAACACAAAATAGCATATTGCATATCTTATAACATAAGTAATAATGTTGATTACACCTTAATATACCACCTGAAAGATGAAGGTGACATTTCAATGTGCATGAATGACTTGACCAAGAAGAAAAGAGGAGGGCACAACACAGAAATACTTAAATGCTCAGGGCAGGATGGCATCTTGATGTCCCCAGCTCTAAAGATAAGAGGGAGAAGTGAGAGGTAAATATTACAAAGACAAGTTTGAAGCTGCACATAAGAGTAGGGAGGTGCTAATTTAATGTGGAGAATATGAGAAATACGTTTTCTGCTGAAATTATGTTACATAGTTTTGTGGCAATAATTACATTTTGTAATTATTAGGGTGAGTGACATTTTTAGAACTGAAACAAACAGAAACCTATGTTTGTTCAGATTATAGAGCGCTCTCTCTCTCTCTCTCTCTCTCTCTCTCTCTCTCTCTCTGTCATCCAATGTCACAATTGTTCTAGCTCTTTCACTTACAAGCACCATGCTGGAGGTAAAGAAATAAAAGAGGATTTGTAAACATGCCAAGTCTGATGGGCTTGAAGTGATTATTTCCTGCTCTGAATGTAATAAGCAAGTTTTTGAGAGGTGAGTTGCTGGACCTTTTCATACTTGTAGCCTTTTTGTATGGTAGTGATGTTGTAGCCTACCCTGTTAGAGAGTATTGGAGATGGTGATTAGGAGGAATTTGATGTATGTTAAGCTGATAAGTAATAATGACATTTGACAAAGGCATCTTCATAATGAAATTGTTAATATCTGTCAATTCCATTCAAGTAGAACAGAAAAAATGTGTCCTAAATTGCCAGATGGCCTGCTTGCTACTGGAATGTCAAACCTAGTTAAGCAGAGGCTTATAATCAGTAACCTCTGCTGTAATGAAGTAGGCCTATACAACGTACAGATTTTCAACACAATTTTACTCATGCTTATTTTCACTTACTAAGCTAGAATGATTAACACCGTCTATGCAATGTGATAACAAAGGAAACAAGGGGTAGAAGTAGGCTACAATTGGGAGTGGCAGTTTGGATGGAAGAGACATTCACACAAAGGGGTAATTTGTGCCCAATATCTAAATATTGCCACACAAAGCCACATCATCTAATGACCACTGGAGAATGCAGTCAGCTCTTATGAGGAGCCACATCATCTAATGACCACTGGAGATTGCAGTCAGCTCTTATGAGGACCCAAAACACATCATCTAATGACCACTGGAGATTGCAAGGAAGCTGTTATGAGGAGCCAAAACACATCAAAAAACAATCCATGACTGACATGGACTGGGGTGAGGTTACCTGGTGGTAGCTATAACTCACGGAAGTAGTTCAGAGTAATTGCTTCAAAACCCAACGGGTCTCCAGCTGCTACAAACAATAACCACAATCAGTGCCGTCAATCCATATCAACGGCAAGTGAGGCATCTCCACCGACGCTCAAAACCCAACAGGAGGGCCCACCAGGAAAATCAGCGGTTTTGAGTGATTAGTCCAGCAAATAAATAACGATATTTATTTGTCATGGAGAGTTATTAGCTCTATTCTGTTTGATAATGACACCTGTGGTGAGTTGGCGGTGGGGCGGTGGGGCCGTTGGCTGGGTTTATGAAGCCCGGAGGACTGTGGGGTAGGTTATGACATGATGCTTTTGAGTTGCTTGGGAAATCAGCATGGCATTTCACCTGTGCGTCAGAGAGAATATGCTTTTGGTCCGTTGTTTATTTGCCTGGATATTGCTCTGGTGTGCATTGGGAGGGTAGGCCTGGTAATGAACCATCTGTGAACAGCAGTGAGAATGGAAGAAGTGCATTGCCACGAAATAGCCTAGGAATCGTGAGTTAAGGCTGTGAAATAGATATAGAAATAAGCTGTTCAATTCAGCACGCTTCTGAAGAGTGGAATACATTGAATGTATCAAAAGAAAGCAGAAGTCAATTTTGAATGAATTAGACTTTGAGACTGATAATGATTATTAGTTATTATATAATTAAATAATTAGATAATTATTAATAGTAATATTTGTACTACCAAAAACTGTAGTAGTAGAGTAGTTGTAAGTAGTTGTAAGAGTTGTAGTACTAATATTACTAGCATTGGCATTATTGTGACTGATGGTAATGCAGTGTAGCCTTGATCATCATATCATTATTGTTACAAAATGTATTATTTTATAAGTTGTACACTAAATTAGTACATAGATCTTCATCATCAGAACCATGTTTGGTTCTGGTTTGGTCTTTTTTGTTTATAAAGAAAATAATAGTAGCCTTCTATTACACAATGTCACCAAAAAAATCCTGTAGGCTAGGCTCAAAATCCAACCCAATGATTGCCAACAGCATAACTTACCAGTTCAATAATGTTAGTGAGAAAAGAAACTGTGTCTATGTGTGTGTGTGTGTGTGTGTGAGTGAGAGAGAGAGAGAGAGTGTGTGTTTGTGTGAGTGAGAGTGAGAGAGAGAGAGAAAGAGTGTGTGTGTGTGTGTGAGTGAGTGAGTGTGGTTGGCGTTCGCCATCCTATGGAGAAAAACAGTCATTACAAGTTTGGCCTTGCACCTTCTATCCAGTGGAGAATATATTAGTAATTTTAACTTCCTTGTACTAAACCTGGCCTCTGTCAAGAATGAAGGAGGAAAAAAAGGTTTGGAGTGCTTCTTAAAGTAGATAGATAGATAGATGGATACTTTATTAATCCCGAGGGAAGTAGCACTATGCAACAATTTGACACTTTTTTAAGTATGGTTTTATAGGCAACTAGTTTTGGTACCATCCTCAAATTCATTTTGACAGCTGAAGGAATATTTGTAATAGTTGGTAAACATGGATTATTTTATGAGAGTACAAATGGTGTTATTTAGGCAGTCTGTGATAAAGTGGGCGTGGTTCCAAACAGTTAACACGTTCGGTTGAGGGAGTCAGATAGCGGGGGTTAAATCTAATTGGCCATGGAGTCAACCAAACAAAAGATAGATGGGTGTGACTAAATTACTTTTAAAAAGGTGAGCGCGCCATTCATACAGTGGGTATTAGGAATTTAGGGTTTTAGGATATTGGGTTGTTTGGGGTTAGAGAGTAGAATGTGAGATCATCCATGGACATCTTCTGTTGAAAGCTTAGAGCCTTTCAATAAACAAAACCGCAGATACACGTGTTTGGCCTCCTCGTCTTCTGATTGCGAAATATGGAATGAGTTGCACTTTTCTCCGCAACATAGCATATGGTCATGTGAAGGACAGATAAACACCTGTGTCTTTCCCATTAGCCATCCAGGATATGTCCTATATAGTTCTGTGTACCAGGCTGGAATACCCTGCAAAAATGGAAGAAAGGTTTTCACAGCATGACATTGCCAGCTACACTGCCAAAAGACACCAGCTAGTGTGTTGGCAAGCTTCTATCAGTGCCACCTGGGCTGTTGGTGAAGTTTGCAAGGTTTTTGCATCCCTTTTACATAGTTAGCTTACTAGTTTTGGAACAGAACTCCGTATTGCTGCTTTAATGGTGTGAGGACCTGGAGACTGTGTGCTCATGTACAGGCAAATAATACCCTACAACTCATAAGAGACTTAAAAACAGTTTATCCAGGACAATTTTTTGCAAATTGCAAATTGCACAGGCCTATTACAAAAGGTTTAACACAGCATTATGTAATGTCTAGAATACAGCTTTCTGGTTACAATGGGGACACACAGGGCAATAGACTGTTGTAGAATCTGGAGGGTGGCAAATATGCGAGAAGTTATGTAGTGTGGGATCCTGAAAATCACCACGATTTCTGAATGAAGAGTAGTGCTTGTCTCAAACAAGGCTCCATGCAGGGCCGAACAGGCATGACGTGGTTGGCTCTGACCTGAGGTGAGAAGGCAACGTCGAGAAATGATCGATTAAGTTTCCTCTTTGTGGACCAGACGCTCACTGAGTAGCATCTCTGGCTACGAATCTGCACTCGCTTTTCATGCCTGTCGGTGCAGCGCGAGGTGCATGTGATGCAGGAGACTGTATATCAGCCGCGGTTCTCCGGGGCTACACTGCGTGTCCTCAGTCTGGCTGTTATTCAACCATGCGTCTCCTGAGAGGCGGCGAGTCACCAAGACTGCCCTGATCCTTTCTGTTGAAAAGTACCGCCGGTAGCCAGCCTGCATCCTGCAAACCGCCGGCCCGTGTCGTCATGCCTGGCCCACGGACCCTCCCACCGCTGACAACGTCTATTTATACCGCCGAAGCGCTCCGAGGGAGCCAGTGAGACAGGACTGATAGCGCATCACAGAATTCATCAGAAGTGTCTTTTCCACAGAGGTAAGCGAAACACGCCCGCCCGCACACAGACAGAAAGACACACACAATTACTTGAATGTCGTGCCATTTTATCATTCCCGATGCCACCCTCTAATTAAGAGAGGAAGTACTACCGTGACCTAAATTATGCAAGGTTGATGATGACACACACATACACTGGTCGAGAGTCTGTCGCCAACTCAACCCGCGCTGCTTTCTGTACTGTATGTTGAAGAGTGAACATATTAGACGTGTCGTCTGTGCACGCGCGAAACATGCACCGCACGTACATGTTAAACTCACGTGCACACACACATATGATAATTGTCATAGTGCGGTTGGTCGATTGTGGAATCGCCGGTGAGGTTATATGGTCAAGTTAATTTGGTAAGAGGTATTATATTCCAATTATGAGCTCTGAGAGCATACATGGTTATTGATAGTTTTTTTTAACCACTGAGAGGTTCTGAGTTAGTTAGTTAGTTAGTAAGTACCTGCCAAGTTCTTCTTTACTATAAAAACAGAGGATATTGATCAGAAAATAAAAGTGTTCAATGAGAAAGCTTAGATTACTGGAAAGTCATTGTTTGATGCAAGCCAACAGGTTTAATAACACACACACACACACACACACACACACACACACACACACACACTAGCATCCATTCAGCCACACTCCAGTAGACAAAAACATACACACGTGCATGGGCACATACCAAACCATATAGAGTAGATGCTGAAATGGCTAGACACATTGCAATGTTGGCATTAAGTTAGATCTACCATTATGTAAAATGTACAACATACTAATTAACTGCATGTGATTGCAAATTATGCTCTGAACTTACGTCTTATGTGGTGGCCTTTATCAGTAGGTTTAGCTGCTGAGAACTTGTGTGTTTAAAGTATGTTTGTGAAAGGTTATAAAAATCTATCAAACCCTTAATTTTATAGATGTTATTTATAGATTAATTCCTTTAAAAATAAGTTTTGCTTACTTTACTTTAGTTTTACTACCATTACCAGTTCTACTTATTTTATATTTATTTATGGATGCATTTCACTGTCTATATACATTTCTGGTATATTCTTACTTCATTTTTTAAGTGAATATTAATTAAATAAAAAAATAAATGTTTTATTAAAATAAAAAAGTGAATGTTCTTTATTTAAAAAGTAAAAATATATTTATATATTGAAAAGCCTCAGTATCTTCCGTTGTTCAACTACCTTAAAATGAAAGGTTACTTAACATGTTATAGACAAGTTTATAACAGGGTCCCCTCCTGTTATAACCACTGCCATTTTACATTAGATTGGCTGTTTGTGTACCATTCCGCCAACCTACTCACCATCCCGCCTCTTCATCTCTCTTTATTTCTTCCCTTCTTTTTTTCTCTCTATCTTTTCATGTGAGCGGGTGATAGACGGATAAGGGCAAATGTGTTTGAATATGGAGCTGGAGTGTGTAGCCAGAGTGAATGTGGTCAGGCGACTGTTAAATGGGCGACCAGTGGAGCGCAAATGCCAGCCTGGGCCCTGCCAACCCAACCCCCAACCCCTCCCGCCACTCCCACCACCATCACCATCACCCCCACCCGAGACCCCATGGTCGCCCCTCGGAGGCTGGAAGGGGGCTTTGGTGCTGCGGAAGGTAAACAGGCAGAGCGGGTCAGAGGCGGTCCGTTGGCGGGCTGGCGGGTGTCTGACTGTCAGCATGCCAGAGGGTACGGGGCGGCGCTGGGTGGCGCGGCGTGGCGCGGAACGACATAAACACGGCGGGGGCCGGATTACGCGCCACACGGAGGTGTGATCAGGGGGGATTTAGACCGGCCGGGATGAAAACAATGAGCGCGCTCACAAAAACACACACACACACACACACACACGGGTCTCCCGCCCATGCAAGCTCGCTCAATGGCTGTGGCGGAAAGCTGCAACACCCCGCTAGCGACGGTTAGTGCAGGGGGCGTGTGTTTGTGTATGTATATGTCTGCCTGTGTGTGGGGGGGATTTTTCTAGACATACGTTTGTGTGTTTGTGTATGTATGTCTGCGTGTGTGTGGGGGGGATTTTTGTAGACATATGTGTATGTGTCTTTTTGTATGTTTGTATATGTCTGTGTATGCATGTATGTATGTGTGTATGTGCGTATGCGCGTGTGTGTGTGTGTTGTTGTTGGAGGCCGGCTAATGGGTGTGTGGTCATGCATTTGGTACAGTGAGTAGATCTGACCCAACATTGTTTTTGTTGCCAGAAAACTATGTGGCAGAGAGAGTGAGAGATAAAAAAGTAGAACAAGAGATGGTTTGTTTTGGACTTTGATCCCTTCTTCTCCCAAACTTTACCCTCTCCCTCTCCCTCTCTTTCGCTCCCTCGCTCTCCCATGTCCGTCACCGTGTTTACCCCGACTGTCTCCCTCTGTCTGTCGGCATGCTATGAGCGTCAGCTGGGCCATTCAAAGAGCTGATATCAAACAGCACGATGACGCGCAGATGTGAAAAACAACACGCCGCTCACACAATGAGACCCCGGCCCGAAAAAAACACTCCCTCGGCCACTCTTTGTCCTCGGCCTGTTGTGACACACAGGCCACTGGTCACAAACAGGTGGTTGGCCCAAAAGGCCATGTGATGCACACATGGTGGTAGGCTGTGAGGGGGTGGGGGAGGGTGGAGGCCCGTGTCTGTGTGGGTCGTCTGTATTTTGTTTGACGGAGAGAGCAGGGGCCTCCTTCACAACAGGACGTCATGCTCCATAGGAGCTTGGCTGAGGGTGCATGAAGAGTGCTGACTGTCCTCCGATTCCATCAGGCTGTGGCACACGCTGTGACTTTGTGCCGCGTTGTGCTTGACCGATGCCCAGTAATTCCAAGTGTGCAGGTGTGCAACAGGCCTGTGAGAAACCCCTCCGAAATATGCCAGCGAGGATCAGGTGCTTACTTTTTATAGAGGTCAAATGCAGCTGAGAACCGAAGTCATGCCATCATATCATGAACACAAGATCATAAGACATGCAGATTATCACTATGCTGTCTCGCAGCAGGTCTCGCTCCGACATGGAAACAGCCAAGCACACATCACAAGCCCCATTAAAGTACATGTTAACACTTACGGATAGCAGAGTGTACCATTATAATGTTCTTAGGACAGCACACATACTGTACCAAACATTCTTAGTTCTTTTGCCTTTATTTGCACAGCTGTTGTAGCGTAGCTATGTCAGTTATCGGACAGTGTCAAACATCGGCCATTCTGGTAAACAATCAAAATGCTAAGTTTAATAATGGATCAACAATCGATATGCTCAGTTTAATAATGGATTCACATGATAATGCGAACGTTTGCCGATAACACACGCCGTCCGATAATTAACACCGTTACGATATGTCGTTGTAGGTCTTTGTTATCACTTGCATGCATCAAGGTGTCCATGTATTCATGACCCAATATGGTAGTGAGTATGTGACATCCTTTACATTCCATGACAGAGCCACAGGTAGCGTGTCCACTCTCCTCTCTGATGAGTGATCCTACGGAGAGAGCCACATGTTACTGTAGGCTGTCTCTGTGGCCACATGGGGACAGATCTTCACTGCTCTCCCATTTGACCCTGAGACAGCGTGACTGCACTCGAGCCCTCTTGTCTTTGACTTTATTGATGAAGTCTTGCTGTTCTCTAAATAGCTTGACCTCAGATTCACATGTTGTGGTGTCTTGAGTTTGCAGCTGCGGCTGATCTTGAGAGCGATGAGCGATTCTCATCAGCTTGTTTACTCAAGTCTTACTGAGAATTCAGTCACCTATGGACTTGATACATTGGATGGCGTTCCAGGGGTTCACAAGAAAGCTAGGATTTTAAACACATTTTGAGAGAGTTTACTTGAAAACCGTCGAGCTGCCCACATTGTAAAGCACAAAGACCTGCAGATAAATTCATGTCACATTTTTAGAGATGGGTATTAAGTGTCAGAATGTATCAGGGTTGCTGTGGGGGTGGGGATAGCCAGCAGTTAATGCATCGATCGGTACAGAGTACAGAGTTGGACCAGAAGGTTGAAAAAGAATGAAAAGACAATGTAAGATTTGAGACAAAAAGTTATGTCCTATTTTTATTATTTCCATAACCCCCAGCTGTTTGTGGGTCAGATGAGGTCACAAATACACATTCCTACCCATGAACACTTTTGATCTGATTCTGTTCTCAGTTTAGGGCCATATCCACTAAGACCCGCCAGTACAATCATAAGAGTTTTCATCCTAGTGTTTAACTCTGTTAAATCAAGCTTATGTTCAATAAAATCCCTCAACAAACAGAATAAAAATTACTTCATAGCTTTCATATCTAAAATTAGATAAAGCTTAAAGTATGTCTTTACCGAGTGACTCACACAGTCACATTATTTATCATTTGTCAATAACTAAATTTTATTATGTGTAACATATGCATGAAAAAAAGCATGTTACGATGATATCTATGTTATGCAGACAAAGTAGGTATGTCAGCTGTGGAGGATGTGTGATGAGTTACACATGTATGTGTGTGTGTGTGTGTTTACACGGCAGTGCCAGCTCTGGCTCTGGCTGCCACCATGCCTCTACTGGAAGAAAGCTCTCTACCCAGGGACTGCCCTCCTACCGTGCCAGTGGTCATCATCGGTGAGCCCTGCCAACCACAGCACCACAACAGTGTGAGGGAAGTTATTTAGTTGTGTGCCAGAGACAGAAGAGATGTGTTCAGAAGCCCTCACAGAGACCATGAGGTCACATAAGCCAGCCTAACCTACTGGACAGCTTCAGTCATCTGTGTCACCATAGAAACCAGTGACACAAACGCTGCTGCCTCAGAAAATGTCATGGCCACCACAAATCAATCTGCTGAAATTCTTGGCTCACCAGTTTCCTTACTGTCGAAATGTTACTGTAAGTACAATAGGAGCTGTACAACATTCTGAAAACTGGATCTGTTGGCACATTGTCTGAAATAAAACAAAATCACAAGATCAAATCCTGTGGTTAATTTCAGTTTCTCCTTTCTCCAAACTCACACTTCAGTCCTATATACTGTATGTGTTCAGACAAATAGGAATGAAAAACAGATCAACTCCCACTGCTGGGATGTTAGGCATTGTTTTCACCTCAGGTGTTTCTGTGACGGCCGCCTCTCCCAGGTAACGGCCCCTCAGGTATCTGCCTGTCATACCTGCTGAGTGGGTACACCCCCTACCTGGATCCCGCCACAGTGCACCCAAACCCAGTGCTGTACCGCAAACTGCAGGAGAGCAAGCACCTGCCTATCACTGAGCAGGTAACACACACACACACACACCAAACACGCACATGCCCACAAATACACTTCATATTGCAAACAATGCAAACCTGTACTAGAGACCACTAGCCCATTAGAGAATATATCTTTCATCCTCAACCTCACATATGCACAGACACGTGCACACAGACACACACACACACACACACACATGCACAATCTTAAAATGAGCCTCAGCTTCAGTGCACAGAAACAAGCTTGCTGCTGAAGTATGTGTGTAAATGAGTCACATCTTGTTGAAGAGGTTTTAGAGTGAGTCTTAAAAGCTGTTTGTGTATGTCTGTTGTGTGTGTGCGCGCGCGCGTGTGTGTGTGTGTGTATGTCTGTTGTGCTTTTGTGTGTGTATGTGTAGGACCTGGAGCTCCTGTGTGAGGGTCTGGAGGGCCGCTCGGCCAACCCAGTGGCGGTGCTGTTTGACACCCTGCTGCACCCCAATGCAGACATGGGCTTTGAGCTGCCCCCCGTGCTCCAGTGGAGGCTGGAGCCCCAACGCCACATCCCCCACCTGGTGCTGGGCAGGGCCACCCCAGGGGGTGCCTGGCACGTGAGTCACACACCCCCTGCCCCCCGTCACCCCCTCCCAGACACACACACACACACACCCCAGGGGGCGCCTGGCACGTGAGTCACACCCCCCGTCACCCCCCCCCCCCCCCCCACACACACACACCCCAGGTGGTGACATCCATCACACTTTCACAACTGACAGAAAGGATGCTCGGAGACACAGATAGACGTGTCAGTGCTCTTGTCCTGCTACTACTTAGTACTTCTGCTAGTTTGCTATCCTGTATTTACGGAGCTATTTTTTGTCATATTCTGTACATTCATTGCATACATGCACACCACAATATAGCTTTTCAGTTATTCAGTAAATAGTTCAGTAAACACTGTATCGGAAGTCTCATGACAACATTCCACCCCCACCCCCCAACCATCACCTTTGACCTCTCAAATCTTTAACTGCCTAAAGCCAGGCTTACCCCCACAAGGTCTGTCAGCTGATGGCTTCTCACACCACACAGCTGTATTGTCACATAGCGCATGTCACTAAAAGTTCAAACATGGCACACATTGATCAAAATGTTTCATAGGTTGTCCAATACATGCATTACACCTTAGCCAGGGTTCTGAACATTGGTTTACCACTGAAAACTCATACATTAGTATTGTGTAAGCCCGACATAAGATGTAAGCCTCTTTGCTCGCTGTGTTGTGTGCGAGTCTGATGATGCTGTGCTCCTCCAGGCCATGGAGGGGTCCATGCTGACCATCAGTCTGGGCATCTGGATGGAGCTGCCAGGGGTCAACTACAGGGACATGTGCCCCAGCAAACGCAGGTGAGACAGGACTTTTACTGCATTTCAATGACTAATCTAATCTGTTGAGGGTGCGTGAGATTGAAATTAATACAGAGATGAATGAAAGAGATTGAGGGCTTTGGGGGAGAGATGGAAAAAGAGAACAATCGGGATACAAAAGCTGAGGTTCTTATCAAGTCAAGTCTTGGCTGGGGTTCCTCAAGTTTCAGTGGGAGTTGCAGTTTGCTATTAATAGCCAACATGCAGGAAGGCTTTAAAGGAACTGTACATTTTCAACCCTGAAAAAGGTAGTGAAGTCAGATGATCAAGGAAGAATAGTCAGGAACTAAGGAAAATTGGGGAGGTAAGAACTAAGGAACTAAGGAAAATTAAGGAAATATGCCAGTGTGTTGTGGCCATTTGTCTCCAGGGGGGTGGCCAGTGACCGTGCCTCACCGGAGGAGATCTCCTCATACTACAAGAACTACGTGAAGCTGATGGGGTTGCAGAAGAACTTCGTGGACAACACCTACATCACCTCCGTGCAGAGACTCCACCGCGGTCGCCACAGCGACGACCTGACCAACAGCCACGCCAAGGACGGAGGCCTGGCGAATGGTGTGAAGAGAAACGGCATCAAGAATGGCGTGGAGAGCAACGGGAGCAGCGACGGCGAGGAGAAGAGGGCCGACGAGGTGGACCAGGGGAAGAAGGCGGTGAACAGCGGGGGCAGCAGCGTTGGGGTTACCCCCGGGCTAGGGCAGGGGCTCTGGGAGGTCCGAGGCTACCAGCGTGTCCAAGGCGACACCCACGTGCCCTTCAGCCTGTTTGCAGAGAATGTCGTCCTTGCAACAGGGGCGACCGACTCTCCAGCCCGCCTTGGCGTGGAAGGGGAAGACCTCCCCTTCGTCTTCCACAGCGTGCGCGACCTGGGCGTGGCCGTGAGCAACCGCGCCAAACTCGGGCCCTCCTCCGAGCCGGTGCTGGTGGTGGGGGCTGGTCTGTGTGCGGCCGACGCCGTCCTGTGTGCCCGAAACCACGGCATCTCCGTGCTTCATGCCTTCCGCAAACACACCGACGACCCGCAGCTCATCTTCAAGCAGCTGCCCAAGACCCTCTACCCCGAGTACCACCGCGTCTACAACATGATGTGTTCCCATAGCAACCTGGCCCCCGGGGGGGGGGCTGCTCCCAACTCCGCACCCCCCCCTAACGGGGCTACCACCTCAGCCACCCTCGGTGGCGCCCCACCGAAGCCCGGCTACATCAGCTTCCCCGAGCACTGCGTGGTCTCCTTCCAGCCGGACATGCGCTGCGTGCTGCAGGGCCCCGGGACCTCGCTCCGAGCCTTCAAGGTCTCCATGGCGCTGGTTCTGATCAGCTCGCTCCCTAACCTGTTTTTCCTCAAGGAGCAGGGCCGCTATTTGAGCCTAGACCCTAGTCGGCCCGTCTCGTGCAAGCAGAACCCGCTGGAAATCCACCCCTACACCTTTGAGTGCTGCGCCGAGCCGGGCTTGTTCGCTATGGGCCCACTGGTGGGTGACAACTTTGTGCGCTTCCTGACGGGCGGTGCTCTGGGCATCGCCAGCTGCTTGATGAAGAGACTCAAGGAGAAGAAGAAGAGAGAGAAGCTCATCACCAATGGTAGCATGGGGAGAGGGGAGGGGGGAGGCCTGGGAGGAGGAGGTGGAGGGTTTGTTTAAGAAGTGTGAAGACAGAGAGAGAGAGAGCGAGAGAGATAAAGATAGAGGGAATAATAAAAGGTGGTGGAAGGTGAGGGCTACTTTCGTGTTGGTTTGTTAGGGTGGTATCTTTTTTCTTTTTAAATCTCATGTATGCAGTGGATATCTCTATTTTAACCTGAAAGCTTTCTTACCATTTTTAAAGATGAAAGTGAGTAGAGGCTAGAGGAGTAAATAGAATTCCCTTCTCCTGTTTTGTTTCGTGTTGACAGTAAGCCTTCTACACAGGTTAATGTTCTCAGAGGCCAAAACGCACCGTTATTTCCTCGTCTCGTTGGATCTACATGTATTCAGGTTTTTTTTTTATCGTCACTCACACTTTGACATTCATTTTCAGACAAACAACCATGTTTTGTTGATTTTGTGGCATCTAAAAATGCACAGATGATCCTCCTCCACACACCTAATCTGACCTTAGTTAAATGCACAGTAGTTAACTTTCTTCATCATGTCCAGATGAGGGTCAAGGCACATATCTTTAAACCACACTGAAATGCACGTCAGCTAAATGCTTTCTGGTCAAATACCCAAATATTCCTTCCAACTCATCTGAAGTTTTAAATGATCATTCAGACAAAAATCCAACACTACACCAAATCTTTCAGCCAGTTAGTGCCAAAATATATAACTGCATTGGTGATACTTGAAATAGCTTTCAAACTTAGTGACTGAACTAATTATTATTTTTTTTAACAATAATACTAAACTTAAGACAGTGGTCTTTAATTTGACATAATAGATGTGTATTTGGATGTAAGGACCTCAAACAAAAAGACTGCATGCAAATATATAAATATATATATATAGGCTTACGTAGATACATTGCCTAGGTATTGCTGTTCTCATGCTTTAAGAGGTATTCATGTTTGGGCATAGTGGATAGGACTGTAATACCACATACACTTTCCAAAATGCTAAAAATAAAGACCTGGATCTTCAGCCCACTCAAGTGGGTTGTGATCTATTTGAGTAGTGCCCACAATCAAGTAGCTATGGCTGTGTTCTGCTATGCAATGACCTGAATGATAAGCAACATAAGTCTTATCTCTATAGGGCTTGGATGGCTGTTGGTTTGGATGCAGCCTAGCTCTAGTGCACCTACAATAAATGAATCGCTTGAAGTTCGTGACAAATCGGTTAGACCCTGCAGAGTAGAATGCAAACCTGAAGGCATGTTGTCCATTTGAGGGCTAGACTGCCTATCCCTGACCTCATTGTCTCCCCTTCGATGTGTAACTGAATGTAAGGCATTACCTCCTGGACAATAGACAGGTGCACTGTCTCCATTCCCTCAACATAACAAGTGCCGTTGTTTTCACGTTCCTGACAACTGTCGCCTCAGTTACTGTGTACTTTGGAAGGTACCAAACATCTCACGTTGCAGCTCTTTGTTGTGGGTGAAAGGCAACTCCTTAACTGTTTTCTACTGTGCCAAACTATGTCTCTTGCAAGCAGAGCCAATAGAGAATGGGTTAAAAAGCTTGTGGAGTAGGGCCTGTCTAGCCTCATTCACGGGACTGGGTCAGTCATGCGCGGTCCTCCGGACAGTCCCGCCGAAACAATGGCTGGAATTCAAACATGACGGACGGCAAATGGAAACACAGACGGACGCATCCCCCGGCGAGCTCACAATGCCAATCGACCAGAATTCACCCCTGCAAGACCCCAGACTTGCCAGGACCGGGGCAGGAGCAGACATGGGCTGTTGTTTTCACGCCAAGACAGCCAATCCTATTTAGCTATCCAGCCTGTCTGTGGTTCGTCTGTTTGACGTCAGTACTGGTAGGCTCGTAGTGAATTCCGCCCAAATACTCTACTCTGGCTTGATCTCTGGGACTCCCGTGTGTAGCATATACAGGAGTACTGCTTATAATGATGATACATGCTAACCATCCCATTATAATGTAGCCACATGGCTAAGTTGAGAACCCAGTCAACTGTGAAGTGTGGGGGAGAAGGGGAGAATGAAACGAATGTGTGAGGTCTAGACACACGAGCAGGTATATATTCAATGTTCTCTCTCAGCCCAGAGGCGCAGAAATGCAATCTGATGTGCCGAAGGTCAAAGCGTGACTTATCCTTCTGATTAAACACATAAAGGAAGGTTTTAATATGTTTTGTATACAATATTTTTTATTAAGAACAAATAAATCTTTTCAAAATATTCCAATAACAACTGAAGTTGTGTGTGTGTGTGTTACATTGCATGCCATCAGTGAAATGCTAACAAAAATGCTAAACCCATACATCAGAAAACATTATTTTTTCGGTATCTGAATCAAACTGGTTTCCAATGTCATCCCAACAAACTATCAGGCTGCTTCCAACAGGCTTCATCTCATGGAGCAGTTCAGAATGCGAACACGTTCCTCTTGGTTTTCTTTTCTTTGTGCACCTGTCACTATTTCCATAACTTCTTCACAGGTTTGGGGTTGTACCTGTTAAAACAACATGGTTTGATTAATTGATCATCAATAACAAAGCAACCTGGATACACAAGCAGAAAGACAAATAAAGAGGAATGGGATTTTAACCGGACCAGACATAAACCATCAGAGTGATAAAATATGGACCCATAAAAGTCGTCCGGCCAAGCTTTTAACATTCCTGCAGGAGGCTGAGGATGCCTTACGCTCAATGGAAAGTTCGGCTGGCATAAAGATATCACTGTTGACCTTCCCCATCAGACAGCGTCCTCCACTCAGCAAACCAAACATGCCCACAATAAATTATGTCTGGCGCCTTTTTTACCCCTGCACCTCTCTTTCGCTAGGGAGAGGTGGGGGCAAGGGAGCTGTTTTCTTTGCCGTCTATCTTTGCCGTCTATCTCCCTCACTCTTTCCCTCTTTTCTTCCTCTCCTCCACCCCCCTTCCCTCTCCACTCTTCTTTTTCTGCATGATTGACGATAGAGGCATGGGCTGAGCGGTCCATTTCTGCTCAGGCAGAGGAGACACCTCTCTTAGCTCTGGTTACATCAGGGGCCTGCCACTGTTTCCTGGCAACACCTCTATTTTTTTTGGTATGTGCTTCTTTCCACCTGCCACTCCTGCTCGGTCATGTCTCTGCTGGATGATTCAGTTCCAACTCTATCAGCTTCCCTCAACAAGACGTATCTATATCTGATTATGTTGGGTTTTAATCCAGTCCTCTCAATTATACACAGACCCCCTTCCCCTTCACACACACACACACACCACACACACACACACACACCTACAACAACCTAACAAGGTATAACCTGATCAAAACCTACTAGATCCCTACTCCCCAAACACTGTCTATTGCCTTGCTATTGTGTAATCTTCAAGATTCTAGAATATTCCGCACCACAGACACTGGCGTCTGTGATGGTCATTTTCTGACATTCCAAGGGCTTACGAGGACACACTTGCTTCTGTTTTGTTGGAGGAGTTCTCATGACCCTTCTAACATGGACAGTATCTGTGTTTACTTAATAAGCTGCAGTGAATAAATTGAACAGCTACTCGAAGAAAACAAATGTAAATAAAAAAAAAAATGGATGTGTAAACAAGAAATGCACTTAGACAGACATCAACTTTGATGTGTTTGAGTTGGATAGTATTCATGAGTTATTTGAGAGAGGAAGGTGTGTGTCTGTGTGCCTGTATGTGTGCGTTTGTGTGCCTGTATGTGTGCGTTTGAGCAAATTATCCAAGTCAGCATTTCTTTTGCCAGGATTAGCTGATAGTAGAGATAGCTCTGAGAGCTAGTGGGAAAGAGAGAGACAGAGAGAGAGAGGGAGAGAGAAAGAGAGACAGAGAGAGAGAGAGGGAGAGAGAAAGAGAGACAGAGGGAGGGAGAGAGAGAGATAGAGAGGGAGGGAGAGAGTATACCCCTAGAGTGTGAGAGTGTGAGTGAGTGTGTGTGTGTGTGTGTGTGTGTGTGTGTGTGTGTGTGTGTGTGTAGAAGGGATGTACAGTCATAAAGGCCAAAATGTGCAAAATCAGAGTTCCGTTTTTCATCAGTTCACTCCTGTCTAATACTGTCTAATATCTCTGGGAGTTGGCAACAAAAAACAAACAAAGAGGGAGGGAAAGAGAGGGTAAGAGAATAGGGGGAGGGTAAGGGAAAGAGAGGGAGAGAATAAAGAGAGGGTAAGAGAAAGAAAGGAAGAGAATAAAAGAGGGTAAGAGGGAGAGAGAATAGAGGGAGGGTAAGAGAAAGAGAGGGAGGGTAAGGGAAAGAGAGGGAGAGATAAGCATAACTGAGTGTGTTTACCTGAACAGCTCGTCTCCCACTGCCTGTTCAATTTCGTGTTGCTTCTCCTCCTACAAAACACACACACAATATCAATATAATTTATTTCCATAGCACCATTAGCAATTAGCATCATCTCCAGGTTCTTTATCACACTGCACTTCATCATGCTTATAGTCTATACAGTATATATCTGAGATATATATTTATGAGATCTACAACACTCTACAATCCTGCCCTCTTTTCCTTCCCTTTACCCTCCTCTCTCCATCTCAATCTCCCCTCTCCCCATCTCTCAATCTCAATTTCCCCTCTCCCCATCTCAATCTCCCCTCTCCCCATCTCCCCATCTCTCCATCTCAATCTCCCCATCTCTCCATCTCACTCTCCCCTCTCCCCATCTCTTCTTCTCCCCCCTCACCTCTGCAGCCTCTTTCAGCCACTCCTCCAGCTCCGTGTTCTTCCCCCTGCTGTGGGCCACCAGATCAGAGCCGCCAATGATCTGAGGAAGACCCTGCGAGCCTGGGACAGGGACCTACACACACACACACACAAAGCACGCGCGCAAACGCACACACACACACACACACACACACACACACAAAGGTAAAACAAATTGTGGAAAAGTGCCAAAACCAGAGATAATAAGGGATAGAAGCTCTGAAGACAATTAGACCAGAATTCACACACCAAATACAGAGATGGTAATGGATCAGAACCCTTGTCTCAAATCCATAGTCCAACACTACCCCAACACAGAAACAACATGTACTAGAAATGTTCACAAAAAAAGCATGTTCTAGAAATGTTCACACTAGGGCTGTCAATAGATTAAAACAAATTAACTAATTAATCGCACATTTTGAAATGTATTAATCGCGATTAAAAGTTTGTTTTTCTTCTTAAAACTAAATCTTATGAATTAACGAGTAATCACTTCATACAGCGTGAATTTTAGACACTGTTGTTTAATTGTATTTTTTATTTTTTTTTTAAACACAATGGTGCCCCTCGACGATAAATCGTAAGATCGTTAATGTGCTTTACATTAAGGTGATAACTTAAAGACGAGCTGCTTCTGTGATAGCTAAATTCAGCTTGACAAATACTACATACAACTTTAGTTGTGTCGATTGTTCCGTCATTTTGGCTTTTAAACAGAGACTTTCCGCCCAACAATCCCTCAGCTCTCTCCATCTTCAATTACCACAGTGGTTCTCAAACTTTTTCTGTCATTCCTCACTTTTCAAGCCCCACCTGTCCCTTAACGCTCCCATAACATGGTAGGCCAAGCTTAAAATTGTCAATTATTGAAATAACCTCAAGTAAAAACAAATAGCATCTTATTTAGGTCAGCAAATGTATATTGCTTGGAGTGATTTAATGTTTCATGTTGTAGTGTTTTGTTGCTATGGACACGCACACATGGACGGATTATGAAACCATTGGTCAGGACGTGTAACAAAATACACCGCTTCCAACCACAAATAAGAGATACATTTAAGCCACTTCTGATATTAACAAATACAAAGTCTAAAAACAATTGACAGCAAGCAAAGTTAATAACAGCGACTTCACGCAGAGGCTCTGGTTTAGGGCCCCCCTAAGTTCAGGGGCCCTTGGGCCTGGGCCCGTTCAGCCCGTTTGGTAATCCATCCCTGCACGCACACACTATTGTATTTATTTCTGTTGACAGACTTTTACTTTGCCAACTGTGACAGTTAGTAACGCACATGTCTAGTAAGCCACTATTAAATGATGCTTTCCCTTGCACGCTCAAAA
The DNA here is from genome assembly GCF_900700415.2 of Clupea harengus. Lineage (NCBI taxonomy): Eukaryota > Metazoa > Chordata > Actinopteri > Clupeiformes > Clupeidae > Clupea > Clupea harengus. Next base: position 9,149,937 of record NC_045162.1, on the reverse strand, counting down.
ACAATGACTAAGTTATTTAGCTGTCTCACACTGTGATAAATATGTTTAAGTGACCTATGTTTAAATTCTATGAACTGTGTTAGTTTGTTGTAACGTAAAATGTAATTATTATTAATTTAGATACGTTACGTTCTAATATGTGACCGTTAGCACACCATTCATTCATTACCCAGTTGGTGGCAGACGTTAGCACTTATTAGCCAGCTGTGTTGTAATCTGTTGTTGCTCTGATTCTTGGTGTAATGAATCTAATAGTAACTTGCTGTGTTTCGTTTCTTGTGTATTATTGTTTCACTCATAAGTTTTCACCTGACATCAATATAGGAGCAAGGCAAGTTAACCGTAGCCTACACAGCCCTAACTAAACTAAACTAAAGTTAAAAAAAAAAAAAAAAAAAAAAAAAATATTTAAATTATTTTTTTTTTTTTAAAGTTGCGTTAACTGCGTTAAAATATTTTATCGCGTTAATCGCGGCCGCATTAATCGCATAGATTAACGCGTTAACGCTGACAGCCCTAGTTCACACACATCGATTGTGTCTGAGCACATAAACAGTAGTCACAGGTGCGCCCTCCAGTGCCCTGAAGGAATATGACCTGTTATAGAGGCAGATGTCACACCCCCAGGAATCTGACCGCCATGCAGAGAACACAACTACTCTCAGTCCACGTGCACGAGCACGAACACGTGCACACGCACACACGCACACACACACACACACACAGACACCTGACCTAGTGGTTAGATCAGCAGAAGATGTCATGTGACTGACCTTGCGGAACTTTTTGAAGTTCTTGTCATTTTGGTTGCGGCTCTGCAGGGGTTCCGGTCGGGTCCTGGAGGGCCCGCTCACCACCAGAGACTTGAACTCCACCAGCAGCAGTCCCCGCGGCAGGTCCTGATCCGTCTCAGAGCGCACCTCTGGCTTGGACTCCTGTGGATGCAAACACACACACAGGCATGAACAAAGACATGGACACGCGAGCACACACACACACACATGTAGGCAAGCACACACATAAACAAACACGCAAGCCACCTTTACATTTCTGTGTGGTTTCAGCTCAGATTTTCACCAACCTACTACTACTACTACTACAAAAAAAAATGGCAGACAAGATGGAGCGTCTAATTTTATCTGCGTTAACATTAGTATTAACAGATAATGCAGGATTTGTAATGTCTGTAATGTTATCACAGCATAACCATAGCGATGGACGACTTTTAGTCATTTCTGAGCCAAAACTACGCAACAGTGTAAAGGCGGCTTTGAGCATAGCGACAGCCTGGATCTCCCATCCGCTGCCAGTCACAAACCGCTTTGTTTTCACCCAAAAAGGGGCGTGGCCACTGAACTATCTCAGTTGACATCATATTGCTCTGGTCTATGTCGAATTAGCTAGTCAATGTGGGCAACAACGTTTTTAATAACATAAGCAACTTTTGACAAATTGACTATTACATTAGTTGGTAACTATTTTTATAGTCGACTAAGTCGATTAGTTGTTGCTACTAGTGGGTATGTAAGATTGTCTGTCACCTTCTGTTCTTCTTTTACTGAGCTGTTCTTGACAGAAGCTTTGCCTTCCTCAGACGAAGTGTTTCCATTAGGCTCTGCAACCTGCAGCACAAAACAAACACACACACAAACACACAAACGTCAAATACATTCATGATTCAACAGAACATAACTTTGCTATAAGAGAGGTGTTGCTGACTCAATAAATGTACTTGTTAGTCCTCATATACAGTAGTTGCACAACAGGAACAAAATCAAAATATAGCCACAGTTACCCTACCCTGGCCAGACAGTGGGAATATAGAACAGTTACCACAAAAGACACTTCCTCTTCTTTGACACCTTCCTTCGGCTCCACCTTCTGTTTCTGATTGGCGGAGACTGTTTTGTCACATTCCAGGGACACCTTCTGATTGGCAGGACTGCCCTTGCCCCGTTCTGATTTCTGGTTTTTAGTGTTTTCTTTCAGAGCCTCTGAGGACTTCTGCCAACTAGCATTGCCATTATCTTTCTTTGTTGTTTGTTTCCAACTGGCTGAGCTCTGCTCTTCTTGGTCCAGTCGCTGTTTCTTATTGGCTGTTGGCTCCGGGGGTATGTCCATGTCATCACTCATAAGGGACTCCAGTTCCTCCAGAGAGAGGTCTAGATCTGGATCTACAGTCTCCTCCTGAGCCATCTCCTTCCTCTTCTTGGTCTCCTGTCCAAGACTAAATTCACTGGAGACTCCATCTAGAATTCCCCTGGATGGTCCCCTGGATGATCCCAAACCAAACCCAGAGCTTAAACCAGGCCCCAGACCCAGACTAGGACTAGCACTTAACCCTGCACCCAGACCAGAACTTCTGTCCTGGTTGCTGTCCAATGTTCTGTGCTGGTTCTGGGCTGCAGGCGTGGTCGTTGTGGAGTGTGTGAGGGTGTGTTTGCGCGCAGTCGCATGTGTCTTGTTGAGAGCGGCAGTGTGGGTTGCAGCAGGAGTGGAGTTCATCTTACTGAGCTCGTCGTCTTCGCTGTCCAACCGGAAAAGCTTAGACTCCGACTGGCTAGTTTCCGTGCTGCCATCTCGAGCTCTGAAACAAAGAATTATGGGTCAGCTGCACAGAAAATGAAGTACAGGTTTAATATTCTTTTGCTTACAGGGTGAGCTGATGATATAAATTTGACATATCTATACCGCAAGATTAATATGTATATCACGACAAATGTTCTTATATACAGCAGATCATCATTTCACGGCATACACAGCAACCAAGGACAGGAACGACCTCATCATGTTCTCGTCAACAGTAAGTGTTTACCTTTTTTTGTTGGCAGGCAGGAAGAAGTTGGTGAGGGATGACTGTTTCTGGGGGGACTTATTGGATGAACTCTGTGGAGCCTTGAATTTTGCTGAGTCACTGCCACTGGGCCACTTGCTCGACCGAGCAATCTCTGCCTTCCTGGTTTTCTCCGATTGGCCAGCTTGAGCAGCACTAAGCGGTGACATCATAGTCTCTGTGATGGTGGTACAGGATGCTGGCCGGTCCCTGGTGACGGCAGGTTTCTGGAAGGAAGAGGAGGAGGAGGAAGAGGAGGATGCTGTCCTGGGATGTGAGGTTGATCGAGCCCGACTGGGTTGTTTCTCCGGGGTCTCTCCAACTGAGGTGACCTCACTGACCTTTGGGCTAGAGGAAGAAAAAACCAAAGTGCGTTGAACAAGGAGCTGCTCAATAAAAATGCTATGGGTCGGGCAATAGCCCACTTAATACCATTACTGAACAGGCAAATGGGTCCAAACCTTGATGATCAAAAATCTTTTTCCTCAAATACAACTGTAACCTTGCAGCATCACTATTAGGCTATGAGAGAGAGAGTGTGTGTGTGTGTGTGTGTGTGTGTGTGTGTGTGCACAAGCAAGTATTAATGTGAGCGTGTGTTGTCAGCATCTCATCCATACCAGCTGATGCCCTGTGAAGGTTCTGTGTTGAAAGCATAGGCCGTGATGTTCTGCGACGCTGCGGGGAGAACCGTCTCGTCCACGCCTGTGCTCTGGGACAGTGAGGGCCCGGGAATAACCGGCTTCATCCTGACTGTCTCTGCAGAACACACACCGCACAGAGGAACCACAAACAGTGAGCATTCTTTATGTGTGACTGTGTGTGTGTGTGTGTGTGTGTGTGTGTGTGTGGAGATGTAAGTATAGGTGTGTGTGTGAATAAGTGACTAAGAGAAACAGGCTGCAGCATTGCCCACCCACCTGTCTCTGTCGAAGCGCAAGGATTGCAGTAGGTGGAGTTACTGACATAGATGGCGGCCAATCCAATTTCAGACTCAGTGATCCACCGCAGGCCTCGCCTGTTTCACACAGAAAGAAGAGTGTCAATGACGACTACAAGCACCCATCTTCCCACTCCTCCATACACAGCCAGTTTCCCAAAAGCCACACACAAACGTTGTCCAGCAGTGCATGTCCACACACACAATCACACACACACACACACACACACACACACACACACACACACACACACACACACACACACACACACACACACACACACACACACACACACACACACACACACACACACACACACAATCTAGCTGTTTCCATTTATAGTAGGACCTCCAGAGCAAGTGAAAGCTACCTCACTGTAGTAGAGACAGAAACCAGATCTAGTCAGTCATGCTGCCATTTTGGATATAACCTTTTATTTGTCTATAGGCAAAATCTATATAGTTCATTGTTTAAAGGGTGATTTGATTTTTTCTATAAAATTCGAAGATACCAAAACAGCACTATTACCGTGGCACAAAAACCATGATACATACAGAGCTGTGGGCCCACTGTATTGTTGCATCTGTGACACACTCACACACGCACGCAGGCAGGCTCGCACAACAAACCTGTGCACCCATCCATCAGTTCGACAGAGAAGTAAATGTTTAAAAGAAGAGGTTTGGAAGACTAGCAAGAGTACATGTCATTCATTCCATGTATAATGGATATTATATGAATGTGCCCACACTCACCTGTGGAGAACCAGATCCACAGCATCTATCCACTTCCTGGTAGAGGTGGAGATTAGCGTCTGAGAGCTGCCTGATGCCATGTCTATCACACAGCTCCCTGACGTTTCCAGGAGTGACACAGGGACAGACCCCTCCTCCAGGAGCTGGCTCTGCCCACCTCCGCAAGTTACTGCCTGACTCAAGCGTTTCATCTAGAGGAAACGCATGCAGACAGACAGACAGACAGACAGACAGACAGACAGGTCAGAGACACACACATCTATTATTCGTGTGATTTGTGTTAGAGTCTAATCTCCAATCTGCTTAAAGGGGCTAAATATAGTCAATATACAAATACATTCTAGAATTATTCTGAGCAATAGGAAGACTCATCTATAGAAACACTGGAATGTAAACTATAATATACAAGTTTTATAAAACATGGCACTTAAATAAAGGTACCATTACAACCTGGTATCTGTGCAGAGTGTCCTGCCCCAATAATTACCCTCACCATTTACAACTAGACTCTACAATAAAACACAGTGGCTCTCCCTAACAGCTATAGACATGAGGGAGTGGGGCTGCAGAGATGAATGTGTGTTTGTGAGGCATGATATGTGTGTGTGTGTGTGTGTGTGTTTGTGCGTGCGTGTGTGTGTCTTATGTAAGGTGCCCAGTCAGGTGTAAAACTCACACTCCTCAGCTCTGCACAAATACTAGGGGTGGGAATCTCTTGGCACCTCACGATTCGATTCGATTCCGATTCAGAGGTCAACGATTCGATTCTAAACCGATTCTCGATTCTAAACCGATTATCGATTCTAAACCGATTATCGATTATCAATTCTAAACCGATAAAACGATTATTGATGCATCTCGATTTTTAAAACATTTGAGTTTGCTACTCAGAGTCTCAAATCACTTCCTACTTTGTGTTTGATAATTAAAGAAAATCAACAGATCTATTTTTTTATTAGAGAAAAAGTGTGTCCTTGTCACAATTATGACTTTCTATGAACAATGCAATAATCGATGCAGCTTGCATTTCAACACAAAATGAATGTGTAAAAAAAAAAATATATATATTCATTTTTTATATTTTTATTTTATTAAAAAATCGATTATGAACTTTTCTGAATCGAGACATAATCGTTCTAGAGAGAAATCGAAAAATCGATTTTTTTCCCCACCCCTAACAAATACGCAGGAATGCAGACCAATACAGAAACACACACACAGCTATGCACACAACATCAGGGAGGGCCGTTGAGTTGAGATCAAGATGTATTAGATGAGATAGATAGAATAAAATAGAATACACATACCCGATCTTTTTCAAATAAACCTAATCAATTTTATCTTTTACATATATTAATTTCTGCTGTCAGCAGGCTAGTGACCGACCTGTTTAGAGTTGAGGAAGATGAAGGTCTTTTCAGCAAAGACTCGCTGCCGCTCGGGACGAGAGCTCAGATCCACATCCTCCTTGGTCAGGCTGGGCTCATCAATCTCAGGGTAATAGCTAATACACACACATACACACACACAACTTCATGTACTTTGTATTACAAATATGCATCATTAAATCCTCTGAGGTACTCCAAGATGGCTGCAACTGTGCAGTATGCTACCAAGCAATCCCCTTCATCCTGACTGTTATCTGAAAACACTGAGCACGTATTAGCACCTTCTCTCTCTCACACACACACACACACACACACACACACACACACACACACACACACACACACACACACACACACACACACACACACACACACACACACACACACACACACACACACACACACACACACACACACACACACACACACTATGCTGCCCATAGGTGCAGTGTTGATTGCTCTTGCTCTAGGTTTGGGCCTGGTATGTATATGTAATGGTGTCTGTATGGCAGGTTAAGAAGTCTATATGTAGCTGGTGGCCAGGAGTACCTTTTTGCCTGTGGGGGGCTCTGCTTTTCCCTCAAGGCCGCGCTGAAGACGGTGAAAAACTCCAGCTTCACTATGGGCCGACCGCAGAGCAGAGCGCAGATGGTCTGAGGGGGGAAGAGAGGGAGAGGAGCCGAGGAAGAGAGAGAGAGGGGACAGGGAGAGGCGGAGTAAGAGCGACACGGAGAAGGAGACAGAGACAGAGAGAGAAGGACAGAAGGAAGGGTCCATCAGATTGACAATGCACTCAGTTCTGTCACAATCAACATTGTAAGATTTGTTTTCCTCTTAATCATTTTTCATTGATGGATCTATAATACAATGCTCTTTATGTCAGTTTGTTATTTTTTAACGCTTTTGGCATGTACTGTGCAGTGCTATTGCTGAGCAGACCGTCCAGGTGGAATGAATGGATGAATGAATGAATGAATGAATGAATGAACGAACGAACGAATGAATGAATGAATGAATGAATGAATGAATGAATGAAGAGGCCATGCGCTCTAGAACTGACCTTAATGGTGACCTTCACAGAAGGCATAACAAGGTGGGTGCACTCCTGGTCCCATGAGCTCACCAACCGGCCGCCCAATGAGGAGAGGGCCTGGGCTAACTCCGCCTTGCGTTCGTTGTCCAAACATGAGGAACACACCTTCAGACTCACCACCTCAACCCTGATGGAGGGGGAAACCGTTTCAGTCTTGCTCTTTTTTTAATACATGTGCCTTATTGTCCACTGTTACACCACTGTCTGTCTGTCTGTCTGTCTGTCTGTCTACCTGATCTTTTTCTCCTCTTTCTCTCTCCCATGAAAACACACAAACACAAACACATACGCACACAATCACACTTACTTGAATTTGCTTTGGTAGACCCCAAATGTCAACCTGTCTCCAGAATTCAGTGTCTGAACAGTGCCGGTGGCCAGTTGTGCATCGTTGATAAAAGTGCCATACTTAGAGTTGTCCTTCAATGTCAGAGCCTGTACGGGAAAGTAGCACAGAGTTATTGTTGTAGAACAGGCAATGAGGACACACAGACACACACACACTTTTGAGGGAATGGATGTTTGTGTCAGGAAAATGTTTTTTAACTCATTCTCTCCAAACACAATTACACACCGTCCTCCACAACTATCCATTTCATGCTCAAGAGTATTAACCATGCCCTCTCTATACTGCCCATGGATATATGTCAGCAAAAAAATAAATGACCAACGCCTGACAGATGTCACCGTGTGGAACTGCATGCACCACACAGCATGGGTATCACAAAAAAACAATAACTACTTTAGCAACATGTGTGACTGTACAAATTAAACAAGCTGACCGGCAAGGCTTCAGACCCCTCGCCATGACAAGCTGACGTCACTTACCTGGTTGCTGAGGGATAGTTGAGCGTGAGCACGGCTGATGGACTGGTCATTGCCAAGTAGGATGTCACAGTTCTTGCGACCCACAACATACTCGTTTCCAGGCAGTAAGTAGAGGGGTTCCCCTGAAAACCAACGGATGTATGAAACTCCACTGGTTTCGTTGCCATCAAACATCTGAGCATTTGTACAGGGCGATTTAGCTGGCTGACTGGATAAGTACGAAGCAACGGCCTATATTATCACAAATAGCAGCTCATACTATTGCCACGTTAGCCACTTTGTAACGTTAAGTTAACTGAAGGCAAAGTCACCCTGTGATTAAGATCTGCGAGTCAAGAGGAAAATTAGCTTTATTTAGCATATTGGGTTGACGGAAATCCACTGTTTGAAAGGGTATCTTGATCAGACAAACGACTGAGCTGAAACAAGAAACGAAACCACAACCTAACCTACCTCCAGATTGAAGGGGTACCAGCTTCCACATTGCGACCGCAGCTCTGTCTTGACAGTTGACGCGTTCAGTGGTTTCCACACGTATACTACTCCATGTTTGATCTTGCCGTGAACTTTATTGTGTCACTCTACATTGCAGTTTTGTAACGTTATCTACGTACAATACCAATGGGCGGAAAGAAAGAAGAGAAACTAACTAGCCAGGGACATTTTCGGCGAACTTTGCCAGCGCCAAATCTTATCATAGTTTCCTGTTCATTAACGTATTTCAAAATAAAAGTCCGAGTTCATCATTGAAGTAACCGCAGCCACAGCAAAGGTCTCCAAGGTCACACCGAATTTAAAGAGTTCGGAGTTCTGTTCCAAAACTAGTAAGCCAACTACTTAAAAGGCCTGCAAATACCACCACCACCTAACAAAAAATATATATATTTGCACTATCCACACCAGCAGCACAAGAACACTTTCCTCCTGGACATCGACACTGTCACAATCATTGCATTCTGTACCATAGGGACAGACCCATTCTTGTATCTGTAAACACCCCCACTCCGTGTGAATATGTTCTCCCTATGTATATGTGATTTATGTATGTATGTCGGTGAGGTGTATAAGTGTATAAGTGTATAAGCTACTGGATGACCTATGATCTATCTAACAGCCCAGCTGACACCGATAGCTTGCCAACACACTAGCTGGTGTCTTTTGGCAGTATAGCTGGCAATGTCATTCGTGTGAAAGTTTTTTTTTTTTCATTTTTGCAGGGAGCTTCAGCCCGGTACACAGAACTACATAGGGCATATCCTGGATGGCTAGTGGAGAAGACAGACACAGGTGTTTATCTGTACTTCACATGACCATATGCTATCAAAATTAATTTGAGGATGGTACCAAAACTAGTTGCCTACAAAACCATCCCTCAAAAAGTGTGAAATGGTTTCATAGTGTTACTTTAAAGTCAAACCACCTGTTAAAAAAAGACACTTTAGATAGCCTACAATATCTAGCGTACCTTTGATTTTGTTATTATTTTACACATCCAAGAATTGTATAAACAAATAAACATGAAAAACCACACACTAGGTAGGCCTATATTTATATTTTTTCATCTCATCTGCACGTGTCATTTTACATTTATTCAGTACATATTTAAATACATAACTTGCATTAAAAGTTCCTGATTTAGAAACCTATTTTGAAACCTTCATTAACATAAATTCTCAGTAATGTCCCTTTGTCCAGGCTTCATATCAACTATCCACAGTCTTATATTCACTCATTACCATCAATGTACAAGAAAGGAGGTAGAACCTTGGGCTCCTGTTCAAAGTCAGTTCAGTGCTTTGGAAAGAAAGAGTCTTAATTGCCCATGTGTGACTTTGCGCGCGCATTGGCAAGAGGTTAGGGTGGGGGTTTGTGAGTGGTTTGTGTTGTGCATTACAACGTCATTTATTTACACCAATTCTGTGTGTGTGTGTGTGTGTGTGTGTGTGTGTGTGTGTGTGTGTGTGTGTGTGTGTGTGTGTGTGCATGCCTATTTTAAATCAGAATGTGATACAACCCTGGTTCTACCCAGTGTGTGTGTGCAGAGCAGTGCACTGCAATGGAAGACTGTGGGCCAAATTCCTTCCTTAACACAAGAGGGCGCTATTTAAAAACAACTCTTTAACACAAAAAAACCTCCATTCTGTCCAGAAACATATAAGCTCTAAGGTCATTTTTTTTGCACACCTCAGTGAGCAGTAAACTTCAAAAGTTCATGGCCTTGTCCTTGGTTTTCATAAATGAAAAAGAAAAAGCCAAAACCAACAGCGTACAGACAGTTATATTATGAAATGGCCGGTGGGGTGAGGCTCCCTCAGTGCACAAAGGAATCAAGCCTATGAGTTCACATTTAGGAGCAAATTCTGGAAGGAAAGGAGCTTGCTGCTGATCATATTGTAAAGATAAATGTAGGCAAATGTAGTCATACAGCACCATCAATATTATCCATTATATGCATTTGAAAAGACGTAAAAAATGTTGCAAAGAGCAACACTGCAGGTCCTACCTAAATCCATGTCAAAGTAATTTGGCCCTTGTTACAATATGTGGATTTAGATAATAATATCTGCATTCATTATTACATATTAAACCAGGGGCATTGTGTGGGTTGCATCATCGTGTCAGAGCATAATTGTCAATTTCTTTACATATTTGCTCAAATAAAGCCTACTTTCTACACTAGCTCTAAGTTTAAGGAGACATATTTTACACCAAATAATTCAAATGGTCTCTGAAATCATTATAAAGTCTACTACAACAACTCTTTAAATCAATATGCTTTTTACAATATGCTTTTTACAATATGCAGACTTTTTGAGGGAACTTGTGTTGCATTAGGGCTGATGAACCACTACTCTCCAGTGTATAGACAGAGGGCTCAACATTATTCAGTTCTTAATGGTGTTCTGATTCATTCGGTAGCCATTAAGAACAATGTGGGCCCTTAGTGCTGTCACAGGAGACTCCAAATGAAATTGGATTTGTTACAGCTAGCCTACAATCATATTTTCCTAAAATGGAAAATGATTGCAGAAATGTAGAAACTTTGACATGTTCCCACGTTCTCAGCCTATGGATAGAACCACTACCCACACACATATGGACTGGCGTTCTGACAAGGGAAAAAATGATTCTGTACAATATGTCTCCTTTCACTTTAGGTGGGGGGCAACAAAGAGGAGGAGAAAGCAGCACAGAAAGAAAGAGAAACTGGCTCAAATAGGCTTCAGCAGAGCATGCAGCCTCATTCAGAGGACAGATAGGTATAGCTGGAGCAGTGTGGCTCAGGTGCATATAAACATACAGACAGCCTTAAACTCCCTCCTTCTACCACTGTAGCAGTTTCTTTCTTTTTTTTGTTCATAAAAAGACATGCACTTGTAGAAAGCTAACATAGGTATTTAAAACGGCCGGTTGGGAGATTAATGTGGCTGACGGCCGAGGTGTGCTATGTTTTCTTTTGGATGTGATGCTTTTAGACAGACCTACCGGAAACTAGGGCGAGTGATGCACCAATGGTGAAGCTAGCTGCTGGTTCCATGATGACAAACATTCAGTAGAAGCTACCACGTTTCCTGTCTGGGTCAATGTATAGATCAGTTACATGTGAGGTTGTGTACAATCAACTGAAAGAATGATGCACAGCCATAAGCAGCAGTGGAGATGGGAATGGGTGATGCGTGGCATCAGGACTGCACACTGAACTATAGAAACAATGATCAGGTCATACACCTTCATTGTTACTTCATTGAGAGTAGGTAGCTATGACAATTTTAATTGAATTAAGACAGGGCCCAGATGTATTCAACAGCAAATTACCTGTGTGTGTGTGTGTGTGTACATGTGTGTGTGTGTGCGTGTGCGTGTGCGTGTGTGTGTGTGTGTGCGTTTGCGTGTGATTCACCTAGGACATTATCTCTAGAAACCTGCTTTTTCTCTCAGTCCTGAATGAAAACAAAGGCCCCGAGGTAGGACTGATGAACAGATGATGAACAGGAGAAGGACGAGACGGACAGATGGGAGTGGAGGAGTGTATAGTTGTGGGTCAGCACCAGAGGATGGCGACTAGTAGGGCTGCCTGTGCTCTCACACAGGCTCTGTCCCAAAGTCCACTCCCTTGTCCACTGCCTAGTCTCCCATTCGCAGGGGTGGCGTGGACGGTGGCGGTCCAGGCGTGGTGTGGATTTGAAGACGTCCACTGAGTCTTGTGATGTTGCCGGACTCCAGAGGAGTTACGGGAGGGTGGATGAAGAACATTAGCTAGTTTTATTTTCTGTTCTTTTTTTTGCCATCATAATAGTCTAATAGTTTAATGAATCAAGCCTCGTCACTGTCACATCATCCCCTGTGGGCCTGTTTTTGACACTGCTTGTTCAGTCACCGTGGTTACAGTTCTGCTCCCAGTCTATCAGTCCAGAATCTTCTCTTTTAGTTGTTTGCTCTCCCCACTCCCCTACTTCCTCCATTGGTTCTCTTTAAACTCAGTCCTCCCTTCCCTCTCCCTTCTCTCCTTTTTACCTCCCCTAAACTTCTACTTTATATAAGTTTGTTCTCCGATTCCAGACACCACTTCAGTACAATGTGCCACCAAAATATCTTTATCCAAGCGAGCACACAAAGTTAAATAGTTTGGCTATCTTTCCTCAGTTTTCTCTGCAAACCATGACAAACCATTGTCTTTGCTTCTTTCCTTTTCTGTGCGTATCTCAGACTTATTTTTCTCTTTGTCCCTATCCCCCTTTTTTCTCCATCTCTTCCTGCACCCCCTTCGTTTCTTCTTCTCTCCCTTTCTCTCTCTCCATCTCCTTCTTCCTCCCTCTCTCTCTCTCTTTCTCTCTCTCTCTCTACAGTGCTGATTCAGAGTGCAGGGCTCCTGAGGAGCCATGAGTTTGTTGGAGGAGTCTGCGTAGTGATGCAGCGGAGGAGGAGCTTAGGTCGCCGCAGCTCCGCAGGTGGATGCCCTCCACACACACAGCCGGGTCGTCGTTCCGCCGCTGGGCGTCATGGCGACTGTCGCTGTGGGAATGGTGGTGACGATTGCGGTGAACGTGTTGCTGGTACTGCTGCCCTCTGCTGGCACCCCAGGAGTTCCGCAGCACCTGGATTAACACACACATACACACACACACACACACACAACAAAATACATATTAAATACTAATTTTGAGACTCTTTGGCCAAATAGTAAAATTCATGCTATTCTCTGAGCATCTTCATAGCCATTCGAAATGTTAGTTGTAAACATACCCTTGATACACTGCAGCCATACACAACAATGCGTACATAGTACTTTTTACTTTTAATTTTTTTATATATTTTATTGTATATTGTTTTTCTTATGTTCTGTAGTATATGCAAAAAACAAATTCCTGGTAGGCGTAAACTTACTAAAAAAAATTCTGATTCTGATTCTGATAGACACACCTGCTCGAGGGGTAGATTGCCTTCAGTTCCTGCACGCCTCTTCGGCCCCTGACTACAGCTCCCAGAGTGCTCAGCGGCGGGAGCCAGGTTCCTCCTGGAGCGCTGCAGGAAGCGTGCCACCAGCACCCGAGTCACCTGAGGGAAACACAAGAGTTCAGCGAAAGTTATCAGAAAAAAGGAGTGTCATCAAATGTTTGCTTAGAAACAATAGCCTGACATAGCTTGTGTGCACAGACACGCCTCAACAAATACGAAGACATACAACTTAGATTTAGAGCTACATCATGCTCCAGTTTGTTTTAAAGGTTCTTATTTAGACGAAGAATGAAAGAAAGTCCTTAAAAATAGTTAAGACTGGATGATTGATCGGGTGTTGGCTTAATGTTTGTGTTAAGCGTTAATGCTTGAGGAGTAGCAAAAAAAGCCATTAGTCATTCACAAATAATACAGAATGCAGCAGCACGAGCCCTCACCAAAACAAGACAGAGGGCGCTCATCACACCAGTCTTAACTTCATGTACTGGTTACCTGTTAGTTTCAGAAGATTTCAAGATTCTTTTACTTGTCTATAAATCAAGCCATAGTCATGCACCTGAATAAATGTCAGACATGTTCTCAAGGCACACCCAGTAGATCCCTGATGTCTTCTGGCACTGAACTTTCTAACAGTTCCAAAGGCCAGGACAACGGGACATGGAGAGGCAGCTTTTAGTTTCTATGCTCTATGGAATACTCTGCCAGAAAGACCTAAGAATGGCTGAAACGGTGAACTTAAGACATACCTCTTTAATCTCGCCTATCATTCTCTGTAATATTTACCTGTTCTCAGTGGTCTGTAGTGGGTCTGCTGTACATGTCTATGTGCGTGCTTTGTAATATGTTTGCACTTACATAATATGTTTTTTTCATCCCTCTGAAAAATCAGTGTCAAATACCAAATGTTTGTACTAAAAAAATCAGTGAGAGAGGGTTTTGGGTTAATATTAGTGTTAAGCGTTTGTGTTTTAGGAGTATGTATTAAAGAGTTAGTGAGAGAGGGTTTGGGGTAAGTGTTAAGTGTTAGTGTTTGAGGGCTTGGCTGGAGCTGGTGAGAGAGAGAGAGGTGTGAAGAGACCTTGAGGTCAGTGAGGGAGCGGGCGCAGTCTTTGGGCAGACGCAGCGGAGTGCCAGGGGGCAGCTTGGAGGGCGTGTGCCCAGCGAGGGCTTTCACACTGCCCTTCCGTGGGAGAGAGAGAGGGGGCACCATTGAGCTACGCTGAAGTAGACACGCCTCAGATCCAGGACCTACAGGAAACCACACACACAAAGAGTGATAGTGATTCAAAGAGTGGTAGTGATTCAAGGAGTGATAGTGATTCAAAGAGTGATAGTGATTCAAAGAGTTATAGTGATTCAAAGAGTGGTAGTGATTCAAGGAGTGATAGTGATTCAAAGAGAGATAGTGATTGAAGAGTGATAGTGACTCAAAGGAAGTCCAAAGCTAAAAATGACATAGGTAACAAGGAATTTTGAACTCCATATGCCATGATGTGCTTCGTTTTTCTGTTTAGTTTTAAGTGACAAGTAAATTGTACTTGTCAATCAAAACAATCAACTGTACGATTCTACTATGAAATAACAATATAACTTCACTGCCTTCAGTGATGTAACACCACATCCACCTGTGCGGTACGTGGTTCCTCTCACCTGTGTCCGTAGACGTCTGAGACTCTACACTCACACCTTTACTGCCAATAGAACCACTCAGTTCACCTGCAGGAGAAAGCAGTTTGTAGTGAATCAGGGTGTACACTGTCATGCATGCATACAAAGTATATACATGCACAAAATATGACAAACCATACACACAGAATGCACTGAACTGCACACACTCCACGAACATTTTTGTATGTGTGTGTGTGTACACAAAAAGCAGTACACACTCCAACTCCAACTCCAACCAGACAAACTTGTTCACATCAGCATGCAAATGCATATATACTTACACTATATACACATACATTACTACATATTCGCATACTAACAGGCTTAACCTTGATCAGAGATGCTCACACACACACACACACACACACACACACACACACACACACACACACACACACACTACCTGTGTCAGTTGAGGAGCTGAGTCCAGGTTCGCTGTGGGACCTCACCAGCTGGAGGGGGCCATCGCTGTCTCGCCGAGCGCGGCCACTGGTGTGCCACAGCCGCTGGAGCGGTATCATAGGAGGGGTGCCACGGCGATCTGAAGCATCAGTCTGAGCCGCAGCAGATGCGGGGGCGTGGCTGTGGGAGGAGTCGTGCCGTGATGGCGTGGACGGGTGGAGTCTGATCTCTGGGATGGAGGAGCACTGGGAGGCTCTGGTGGCGACACTGAGCTGCTCCAACTGGGAACAGCTACTGGCCAGCAGAGCCTGCCTGTGCAAGATGGGAGACCTGGAGAGGAGAGGAGAGGTGAAGAAATCAGGAGAGAGCAATACTACATCAACATGTAGATAGACAGACAGATAGATAGATAGATAGATAGATAGATAGATAGTCAGAGTGACAGGTAGATCGATAGATAGATAGATTAGATAGATAGATAGATAGATAGATAGATAGATAGACAGACAGACACAGGCAGAACTATGGATAGATAGATCAACAGACTGGATATATAGGAAGAAGGATAGTTGATAGATTTTTGCCTTCTGGTTAAACATATCATCACTACATTAACCCATCATCAATAAGGAGAATGGATATGTGCCATATCTCCTCCTGACCTGTAGGTGGAGGTGTTGTAGGTGCTGGGGGAGGAGCAGGAGTTTGACCTCTCCCCGCGGAAGCAGTGTCTGGGCTGGGGCATAACTGGCGAGCCCTCGGATGGCTGGGGCGTGGGGCAACGGAAGCTCACGTACTCTCCGCCGCCGTCCGTCCCCTCGCTCGTGCCCCGCCGGCGCACCAGGCCCACCCCCACCTCCAGCAGGCACGAGTCCTCAGAGGGCGAGCTGTCGTCAGGGATGTCCACGATCTCAGACATGAGGAGGGAGCCACTGTCCATCGATACTGGAAGAGAGAGAAAGACAGAGAGAGAGAGAGAGAGAGAGAGAGAGAGAGGGGGAGAGAGAGGGGGAGAGAGAGGGAGGGAGAGAGGGAGAAAGCAAGACAGATAGAGAATGAGACAAGGAAAGAGAGAGAGAGAGACACAGAAAGAGGGACAGAGGAAGAGAGAGAAAAACAGAGAGGGAGTAACAGAGAGAGAGAGAGAGACACACACAGAAAGAGGGACAGAGGAAGAGAGAGAAAAACAGAGAGGGATTACCAGACAGAGGGAGAGAGAGAGGGAGAGAGAAAGGAGGGGTGTTAGAGTACATCATTAGATTATGTTGATAGCAAAGGATCTTCAAAGCACATCAGGCCATTCTGACTAATCTCAATCTCGTTTGACATCACAATTCCACTCAAACCACACAGGGAGATATCATTAGCCACACAGCCAGGAAATGGCGTCAGGTTACTAAATGTGTTTGATGTCATCTCCCTTTCTGCACGGGTATAGGACCAAACCTTCTCTGTTTTTAGCATATGAAGTAAGACGTAAGTGTGTAAGAAATATTTAGATTTTACCACACGCTTCCCGAAAACATTTCAATCAGAAACAGAAACTGAGAGAGAGAAAGAGAGAGAGATAAAAGAAGAACAAGAAGAAGAAAAGAAGAAGAAGAAGAAGAAGAAGAAGAAGAAGAAGAAGCAAGAGATAAATGCCCACTGTAAATAAATCCATCTCTACTCACCCTCACCACTGAAGCCTGTGGATGTTCCTCTTTCTCCAGAGTGTTCTGTGGCATGGGTATCAAAGACTGTGGCCTACAAGACGAGATGGGATAGCAGACAGTCTCTTACATCTCTCAGAGGTATTACAGTGGAGTGTCTACAGTCTCTCACTACATTTGGCCCTTCGGCCACAGCCCATTGGTTGCATAGTAAAGCACCGTGTGAGAGAAACATTCTGTGAGACACCAGAACACGGAGGAAAATGTTCATCTCTGAACTGAAAATATGTCTTTTATCAAAAAGCTATTGAAATAGGATATCTTATTGTGCGAGCAAGAAACAACTTTAACGTCTGCGGGCGGTCAGTGGAACAGTAGCCTTCGACTATGAGTTCCTCTGCTTGCTCGCTGAAAGTAGTTGCTTTCCACAGTTTTTCAAGGGTGTCCACTGAATGCCTAAACGACCCTGGCTCTCCAAGAAGGTGCAGCAGGAGAGCTGAGATGCCAAAGGCGACGGGAGTCTTGCTGGCCATAAAGTGCTGAAGCTGGCGTTTGCGTGCCAGGCTGCAGAATATGGCTTTTGTTAGTAGTGGAGCGCCCATCTGCAACCCAGGGCCACTGGCCATCAGGAGAAACATTATGTTGCAGATTTTCTATACTGCCAGTGTGTGGAGTTTGATACACACACACACACACACACACCACACACACACACACACACACACACACACACAGACTGACAAAATACACAATCCCAGAACAAGAACACACACACATACACGCTAACAAATGCTGTTAGTGTTCACAAACATTCACATTCACATGTACAGTAGGTGTACGAAAAATGCACACAAAAACACACCCAAATACACATTCACACACACAAACACACATACACACACGCACACACACACACACACACAAACACACATAAACACACACACACACAAACACACATAAACACACACACACACCTGGCTGGCTGCTCTTTGGCCCATCACTGCTTCATAGGGGGGAGGGCAATCTGTGGGGTAAAGTGGCACCGGACTCTCCATTGACCCATTATACGTAATACTGCAGAGAGGGGGAGAGAGGGGGCAGAAAGAGAGACGGGGAGGGAGAAAAAAAAGCATGGAGGGCAAGAAAGAATCTGAATCAGTTCGGAAATAACAGACAGGTTTGTGAGCATGGGCTGATTGATTGACAGGTGCTGGCCCCACCTCTGGGCGTCGGTCTCAGAGCTGCAGGTGTACTCAGGTGGGTAGTAGGGGGGCGGGGGTATAGGCGGGACAAACTCCTCAAAGTCCACCATGTTGGTAAGGAAGGCATCCTGAGGAGTGGTGCATTCTGGGTTAACGGACCGCGAGCGGTGAGGAGCCAGCTATAGAGAGGGAATGAGAGAGAGAGAGAGAGACAGGGAGAGAGAGAGAGAGAGAGAGAGAGAGAGAGAGAGAGACAGAGAGAGAAGAAGATACATTTCCAAGTCAGTTTTCTCTGTAGCTCTGTAAAGTAAGTGTGTATGTTTACATTTTCAAATAATGCAAACACATAGATAGTTGTGCGCATGCATGTGTCTGTCTGTGTTTGTGTCTGAATGTCTGTGTCTGCATGTCCATGTGTACAGCACACACCAGGTGCATCAGGTCCAAAGAGAAGATGTGTATACTGCAGGTGACTGTAGACAGGGTGCAGATGATAGTAGAGAGAATGCTGAGGCCACAGGCACTGAACAACAGGTCCTACAAACACACACACACACACACAGACGTGGAGGAGAAAGAGAGAGAAAGAGAGAGAGAGAGAGAGAGAGAGGGGGAGAGAGTTAAGAACATACGGGAAAAATATCCCAGACTAAGCAAAGAGAACAAATACACGTTCAGATCTTAGACACACCACTGAAGGTCCAAACTCACACATGTTAAGAGAGTAACTCACACATGTTAAGAGACTAACTCACACATGTTAAGAGACTAACTCACACATCTTAAGAGACTAACTCACACATCTTAATAGACAGAAGTGACATAATGTGTCCATCCATGGTGAGTCATGTGTTTACTTGGCAACAAACCGTATTTTATCAGAGGCTAAACAAGAGAATCATGAGGCAGTGCCGTAACATGTGCAACACATTCACTTTTACATCTCTATCTTCTGTATGAAGAGAATAGATGGGACTGAAGCATCAACAGGCTATGCTTGCTATCTCCTTCATATCCACATCCACATAGAACACACACTCTTTTACCCTCACTACAGTCCCTCTCTCTCTTTCTCTCACACACACACACACACACACACACACACACACACACACACACACACACACACACACACACACACACACACACCTTAAGTTGGTGTCGCACAGAGTGACAGTCTGCATGCAGGTAGAGGACCAAGGTATCGTCCTCTGACAGAGAACACGTGTCCTTAGGATCACAGCAAACACACAGGCCATTCTCCACCTGTGCAAGGAGAGAGACATATACGCACAAGTCTATATTGAGAGATAATGTAGGGACAGATAAAATACAATTCCTGTTGAATAACACAGAAGAAAGAGGAGAGAGGAGAAGAAAAGAGAAGACAAGACAAGACAAAAGAAGAGAAGAGAAGAGAAGAGAAGAGAAGAGAAGAGAAGAGAAGAGAAGAGAAGAGAAGAGCTTACCTGACAAGTGAGGAGGGATTTGACCATCTGAGCATTCTGACATGAGAGCATGGAGCCAGCTAGACTGAGTATCACACACACCGCTGACAGCAGCATGAAAAGAGAGACCTGTGGAATACACACATACAGTATTTATGTGATGAATTCCCGTGAGTTAATACTTTAACACATATGGAACAACTGATGTGGCTATTGTGCTATCACATTGAATAACACACAGTTATATACCACTAAAGTCAGAGGCCTTCTCCAGGAAACCACACCGGCCACTCCAGACGCCACCACCTGAGGACACAGTTTTAAGATCAGTGACAGACAGACAGACAGACACACACATCCTCACAGACAGACAGACAGACAGACACACACCCTCACAGACAGAAAGACAGAAAGACACACCCTCACAGACGGACAGAGTATATGTCAAAATCTGGACACTCCGTTGCTGAGAAGGGTTTTCCCTCTAATTTTTGTATTTCCTGTATTTAACAATGGCAATGAAGACGTTCAAGTTAGGAATAATGTAATTACACAGTAAAAGAAAAAGGTAAGTTGAAAGTTGATTTGAAAGCTAAGTTGAATCACAACAATATAATTTTTTAAAGTAGCCACATTTTTGTCTTGATGACAGCTTTGTACATTCTTGGAATTCGGCCACCCGGGCCACTTTTCCAACAGTCTAGAATATATGCTGAGCACTTGTCTATTTTCTCAACACTCCAGTCCCAGTTTTCCTGGACCGTCTTGCTAGAACCAAGAAGGACAGCCAAGCCATTAGAAACGGCATGTAGCCACAGAATGCTCTACTAGCCCTGCTAGTTAAGAGTGCTGCATTACTAAACACATGTCTTACAGTGTCACAGGCAAAGCCTCCCCATCCTCCTGCCCCATACATCACACTGAGTGCCACACACATACACGCACACACACACACACACACACACACACACACACACACACACACACACACACACACACACACACACACACACACACACACACACACACACAATATATGCTCCCTCTCTCTTCATCTCAAAAGCAGCTGGAACCAAAAATATAATTTGAACAGACATGGACATAAGACCAAAGGACAGATGCCCATTGGTCTGATATGTCCACTACCTGTGTCTCTTGTCCAATGCATGTCTATTCTTTGTATCTGTCCCATTTAGCCGAGGCCTCCACAGTACATCTACCTGTTTATTATACAATGGCCTCTGAGCAGGTGACAGAGAGATATGACTACAGCTTGAAATTTATGAGACATTCATTTGTTCTCTCAGGTGCAGTGAATAGGGGATTTCTGATGACTGTGTCCTCTCCGGCACAGGCAACCATGCCGAGCTGTTTTCATCAAAATGCCTGATGGGTTTTGTGACAGCACTTTTAAAGACACTTTCAAACTTCTTCAGTTGTTTTGGACTGACTGACGTTCATGATATAAAGTTATGATTAGCTGCTATTTCTCTTTGCTAATAGTTGAGCTGTTCCATATCTGACACTTACAACCTATCTTTACAAAAACACAAACACACTCAAGGGGCATTCAGTTATGGTATGATGTTTAACACTACACTACCCTTTCACTACAGTTCAACCTGGAAACTACCCTTTTAGAATTCCATTGAATGGCAGAATGTTTCTGAGATTACTAGAGCATATCGAGAGTGTCCAGATTTTGAACTGTGGACAGAGAAACAGACAGACAGACAGACAGACAGACTGATTAACTGATAAACCAGTTAAATAACCAGCACAGATATATAAAAAAAAAATCCAATCAGTTCCCAATCAGCCTATACTGCACGTTCACAGAATAACTCAAAACAGGCACGAGACTAAATGGGTATAAAAAAAACAGCTGGGCAAGTGCAACTTACAAAGAAGCCAGCCCAGAAGGGGCAGGACTGGCGGACCCGCGCAGAGGAGGTGAATGCCAAGCTGGTGAAGCTGAACGCCAAGACCATGGCCCCCAGACCTAGGTGACAGAGTCCCAGGTACAACAGCAGCCGAGCGCTCCCGCGTCGCCCTCCAGTCAGAGCCCGGGATCCCGATATGGACACCACGCTGCTGGATTCCGACGGTGATGGCATCGTTGTCAGGTTTTCAGAGCGCGCCGCGGAGGATGTTAAAGAGCAAGTAATGGGTAAGGAGATGCGGAGGACAAGTGGGATGGCACACCGCTTGGGGTTACCTCAGTTGTTTCCAAGGCAATTCTATGCAAAGTCCAGTTCAATAATCCGGCACTTATCTAATAACCATTTTAATACACAGGGGGGCTGGCGGAAGGATGTCATTTCGCAGCAATGAATCTCTTGAAAGTACCGTTTGAGTGAACCGATGTGTGTATACTCATAAACACACGCCGCAGCACGAGACAACGCAGTCTCCGCGCGCATCGGTACGAGTTCAGCAGTTTAAGCCTTTTCCCATCTTCTCAGCACAAGCTTCCAGCACGAGTACAAATACACAACGCATCAAATATGCGCTATGATATTTATGTTGTGTTTTCATCTGTCGGTGAATAATGGATCGCAACATCCCGCCTCGGCCCTTCGTCTTCCAAACCCTTCTCCGCTCTTGCTTTCAGGCTGAGCAGCATTGCGGTAACGGGAGCCTTCAGCAGGCCGAGCACTTGCAATTGCCTACACTATCAACGGACAGTATTGTAAGGGCCTGCCACCGGAGCCCACATGCACTCCTTTTTTCCGGTGGGTATCTCACTGACACTTGGCAATGTACCCTGCGAGCGGGGAGGGACCGAACACTGCGCAAAGCACTCCACTCTAGGCTCCACTGTCCTCCGGGACTTAGGTGCGGAATCACCAAGGTCCTATTTGACAGACGCTAAAGGACTGAGGACATGAGCACAGACGATAGCCAAATTGAGAGATGCTAAAACACTCACACTCCTGCACACAACCAGCTCTGACCAGAATTCACCTCACGCCGATGACGACAAATTTTAGCCTAGTGGAAGGGTGGTTCTATTTTGAAAACGTAATTTATAAATATGACATCTCACATTTCTTCGGGGGCGTTTCACGATGCTCCGTGCTGCTGCCCCCTCTCTCCTCCCCGCAGTCACGCGGACCCCCGTCCTGTCGGTAAAGATCCCGGACATATGCCTCACTGCGTCGCTGGCTACGTCATCATCGCCAGACTTCGAGCATCACGTTTTGCTCGCTGTATTAGTAACTGGCTCATCAGTTATACACTCATAAACCCAGACAGTAACCCAAACATAAACACATGCGCGCGCTTTTTAAGCATTCATTGGGATACAACACAAGAGACTCGGTGAAGTGTGTGCTTATTTGTGTGCTCATGTGAGGAATGTATGCATTCAACCATGCAGCCCTACAACAAATGCTGATCAACAAACATAAATCGCGGGAGCCCACACACGGGTGCTTTTCTGCCGCAGAGTCTTTGGGCAAGCGCAAGGTGCTGATGTAGCACGGGAGGACCGGTAACCTAGCAACGAGCTCCATGGACCGTGGTAGTCCAATCAGATCTTGTTTTACTGTGACAACGCTGAGTCCGGACAATATTATCTAAATCAATCTATCTCCTTTTGCATGTGTATTTCTGGACACGGAGAATACCCTATAAACGCCAAATTATTTTAATAAAACAAATTCCTGTAAAGAAAAATGTATTATGCTGACAACTTTTTAAAGCTGACAGAACACCTACTGTAGACTAAACCTGAAGACTACAAATCGCCCATTTATTCCATTTAAGCTAAACAGTGTATTATATCAATACAGAAAATCCATACAAAAGCACAGCGATTCCAGCCACAAAGCCGACACGTTTAAAATGACGTGATATCAAAAGCGAGTAGAGGACATCGCATTGCTGATCACTACACTTGCACATCACCACGCAAACACACGGGGGCTGTGCAGTTTTTAATTGGGTAATGCTGGTCTAAACATAGGAATGGTGGTTTGACCAAAACCCATTCAGCACAGGCTCATAAATCACATCACAGTGCTGGTCTGTGCCGTTTGCTTTGTCCCAGCATTGATACATGGCCTCTGTGTACACAACACAGCAAACACGAATCAAGGACCAGAATTGTTCAACAAGTTTTCAGCATATAATAAATAAATACAATCACTACATATTATAACATATTTTTTTATTCAAAGCGCCATAAAAGATTCAGAGACAGGGTGTTTCATTGACCGCCTGAGAAAGATTCATAAGTTCAATAAGAGTCAAGGAAAAATGGTTTCACACACACGAACACACACAAACATACACGCACACTCACATACACAAACAAACATACCGCTCACATACACAAACACACATACACACGAAAGACGGTACAGTGTGTCAAAAATCAAGCAGAAAATAGCAGTGCTGGTGTCATAACAGAATGTTGTACAGCTGAAACCCAGGTCATTGAAGACCAATTATTTTCTTCCTCGACATCGTCAATTTCATTTCTCTGACATACTTTTTTCTTCTTTTACACTTTTCCCTTCTTGCATCCTTTGTCTTTTTTCATTCATATCCACCTTCGCTTGTTCATTGATCTAACCTATTTTTTCTAGACAAGTTTGTAAACAGAAAGTAAAGAAAATTATAAATCTCTGATCTCTGTGCTATGTGTACAAAGGTGACATTGGTTCATTTATAAACTTTGAGTCACCTCAAAGGTCCCATCAGTAAGTTAGCTGTACCAAAAACTGGGATGCAGTCACAGCAGGTGAAATGATTTAGTGGCAGGTGATGAGATAAGGTAAGGACATCTTTATTATCCCCAAGGAGCAATTTGTTGCACAGCCAGCAGTAAAATAATCCTCAACAACCAACCACCCCACCCCACACTCATAAACATGGCAGTCTACAGGCATCAGTCATGCTGTCAGGTAAAAGTATTTGTATAGATCTCTCTGTAACACCTGATTTGGAGATACATGACGAGTCGCATGTTCAGGGTTACGTCATCATGACGGGCAACCTACTCCAGCCATACTGTTACTGCTGTTGCAGCCTCTCTCTGTCACACGCCCTCACATGCATACACACACACACACAAACTAAAAACAGGGGATGTGAACTGTGTCTGAGAGGACTATGTGTGTGTGTGTGTGTGTGTGTGTGTGTGTGTGTGTGTGTGTGTGTATGTGTCTTTCACAGGTGCCCACTGTTGTAGTTATTCTCAATGCCAACAGGAACTCTTCACTCAGAGACATAATGAACCTACTGTGACCATCCCTATTGTCAATACAGCCACTGGACCAAAACTTTTTACAATTCAAAACAAAAAGTAAACATGTTGCAAAAATGTTCCTCTAAACCTCTCTACACCACATACTGCATCATAAAGGCACTTTCTCTTCCATCCCCTACCTAACTTTACAATTCACCTACTAATACTTTAAATCCTAGCCTGGCACTGCCAGTCTATATCCTGAAAGTTCTGTTTTCACTGCAAAATGTAGTCTGGAACCTCTCTCTGGCTAAGCCCAGCAGATTTTCCTGCCATGCCAATTAGTGAGTTTCATGGAGTATTGGTTGTGCATTATTGCATTATCAAAAGTTGCACAGACACATTTGTGGAGCAGAAAGTTGAACGGAGTGCTTATCTTCACAGAACAGGCATCATGCCTCCCCTTCCTGTTGTCTTATTCCAGGAATGTGATTTCCCTGCTAACACTGCTTAGCATACCCTGATCTGCTAGCATCGCTTGGCTTAGCACAGACAGTCCAAATATTACACGATCTGTTGTCACTAAGATATATGATCCTTGGAGCTGATCTAATTGCTTCAAATGTAATTTTGCGCCATTAGCATTGACCTGACCCCAGACAAATCCCCATGGACAGCTTCCAGACCACAATGAAGGCAGTGAAAACACTTGGCTAGTACATTTCTACAATACTGCTGAAAGTATGGTACTTTCTTTCTTTCTGTCATCTTTCCATTTCTCCCACTTTCTACTCTTTTATGCCACCCCCTCGTATTTCTCCATTCCCCCAAAGAGCTCCAAACTGACAACATAACAGTGTAACAAACCCAATGTTGTCTTCCTTTTCTCTGTCTAGGAATGTCAAGGTATGGTGTAGAGCTGTGCTCACAAGGGAAAAGGCGACATAGAGAAGATGTTGATGGCACTGACAAGAACTCCTGACATGGCTTATCTGATCTACACTGCAGTCTGTATGTATGTGCAGTGTTTTCCACAGCATACCTTTCACATGTTAACCATGCATTCCCCATGGTTCCTACTGCAAGTGTTTGTTTTTCAAGGGATGTGACTTGGAATGTTACACAGCATTCATCAAAAAATTGGCAGTAATCCAGACAATGTTATCCACTGCAGAACAGGCCCTGCAACCAAAGCCTGCACCAGGCCAGATATACACGCACTCCTACTCTCTCAGGACTTTCTCTTCCCCATCTCCTTCCATCTCCTTTCATTCTTCAACTTATCATCATCTTCCACCCCCTCGCTCTCTCCCTCTCTCTGTCCATCTCTCGGTCTTTTAAATGAGTAGGCACTTGGAGGAGGACTTGGTTTTGGCTTCTGGCGTTGTCAACTTCACCTCCCTTCCTGTTGGTCCCTGGAATGAACAGAATTAGAATACACTGTGTCAGTGGTATGAGTCTACATTCACGTGAGGACCTTTCAACCGTCCCTGTACATACATTTTAAAATAAACTAGACATTTCATGGTCAGTATTGTTCGTGCATAATGTACCACTGAAAATAAACAGCTATAAATGATCTCCTTTGTAGACATTTATAATAGGTAAACAGGTAAAGTATTAGAGGCAAATAGTGATGTAATCTATACTCCATTCACTTCACTGATGACCTAACCAGCATACGGCACTGAATTATAAGGTAGTCACATGAGGTGCTTTGCATGTTAGATTGCAAGGACAACAAAGTCATTTTTCTGCAAAACATACAATACCTAGAAATATATATATATATATATATATATTTATATAAATCATAAACAGAGTGCAAAACACAGAGAAACCTGATGAAAACAAACTAAATTGCTGAATTTGGTGAGTCCCTGTTGTGCTTACTGACCGGTTTCTTGCTTGACTTCAGCAAAATGTCACGAGCCAGTGAAAGAAAGGACTGGAGAGGGGGATGAAGATGAAAAGAGAGAGAGAGAGAGGGGGATTAATTACATGGTGTCATACATTTCGTTTTTACATAAGCAGAAAAATACTACTGCTGTTGGTAACATTTCTGTCCACTTTTAACCATTTGAGTGTATGATCCAGCATAGGTTACGGACATTTGAGAAGGAGAAGGTCTGAGGGAGTGAGAGAAAGAAAAGGTGAGGTAGAGACAGAGAGAGAGAGAGAGCGAGAGAGAGTCGTTCTCACCTCCTCCACATTAATGCTGGCCTTGGCACTTGTCTCAAAGAACCGAATCCCATGATCCTTCGCCAGCTGCATAGAAAGACCATGTGACATGAGACCTGTTTTCTTCCACTGTTCACATCTGTGAAGGTACGTTTGTAACACACGTGTGATTGATGTACTACATCAACCCAGCTTATCTGATCAATGACAGACACATTCAAAACTTGTCAACAAGTTAAACTGACATTTACACAAACCTTTGACCGTGTCAGGAGATAAACCACACACAAACAACAGAACAGTACATGCAATTGTGCATACTGACTTTTTCGCCCACTTCCTTGGACACCTTCCGCTTGGCCTCAATATCACACTTGTTGCCCAGCAGCATGCGGCTCACCCCTGCTGATGCATTCTGGATAATAAAAAAACAAAAATAGAGATCAAGCTTCAGTTCCTCCTCCTCATCCACTGCACACAGAGAGCTCCTCTGTGTGGGAGCCAGCCCTGGTTACCTGCCCTACTGCTGTA
This sequence comes from Clupea harengus, assembly GCF_900700415.2. Classification (NCBI taxonomy): domain Eukaryota; kingdom Metazoa; phylum Chordata; class Actinopteri; order Clupeiformes; family Clupeidae; genus Clupea; species Clupea harengus. Next base: position 9,122,361 of record NC_045162.1, on the reverse strand, counting down.
CTGAGTGAACATCAGCACAGTCAGGGGCCCTGAGCAACTGAGCAGCGCAGGAATGCTGATTTGGGATCAGTCAGGCCTTTTAAACACTGATGGGTTGAGTTAAGGGTAAACAAGGGAATGTTTGATCCAGGAGCAGCATCTTTGTCAGGCAAAGTAACGGAAGGGAACACGACACACATGCATAAAGAAGAGAGAGACTATGAGAGGGAGAGTCCCCTGGACAGGAACCATATACACATATGCTGATTGAGTTAGACATGGTTATCAGTTTAACTAATTTAAGGTTCATAAACCTACCCTAAAACAAACACTAACTGAACATGTTCACCAAATAAAAATAAGGGTGTCTCTCTCTCTCTCCCACCTCTTTGATGCTCTTCATCCAGTTCTGAATGTTCTCGTAAGATTTCTCGTCAGTGATGTCATAGACCAGGATGATGCCCTGGAAAGGAAAGATTAGGCATTAGATCCTGAGTGTGTGTGTGTGTGTGTGTGTGTGTGTGTGTGTGTGTGTGTCAGAAAAAGAGGATGTATCTGCTTGTGGCCACTGAGTCATGGTTTTGTGATCACAGTGAACAGAGAGTGTTCTGGATCCCCTTTGTGTGTGCATGTGTATGTGTGTCTGTGTGTATTTGTGTGTGTGTGTGTGTGTGTGTGTGTCAGTCACTCACCATCGCTCCTCTGTAGTAGGCTGTGGTTATGGTCTTAAACCTCTCTTGTCCCGCTGTGTCCCTGAAAGCAATGTGACGTAACACAGTCAGAATGACCCCCTCAAGGACAGCATATGGAGTATAACAATATTCAAAGTTCCAAAGAGCAGGTCCTTCACTTTGAGACATCTTTGAACAGTATTTTTTCATTCAGTTAGTCATGTTCTGATGAATTTGTGGTTGTAGAATGCGGTCTTAACTATGGCTTCAGTTGAAGGCTCAGATGATGTGATGTGATGTGGTGTGGTATGTGCGTGTGCTGAAATTTGAAATCTCACAGACATGAGCACTCTGACATTCCTTGACATCACACACACTCACACAACCATGACTAAGCCTATTGGCAAGACACTGCTCATTCCTGTCAGTCCAATGTCCAACTGTACTGCTGTTCTTGTCAAATAAAAGTTAGATAAGTGTGTTTATGTCTGTGTGTGTATGTGTTCAGAACAATGGCTGTAAATAGAGTTTATATAGAGTTGAGGGTTCAGGAGCACTACACAACACTGTAATGCTGACACAGCTGACAAACACGCTACTTGTATACTGTATATGTGTCATTTGGGATCCTGTGTTACTCAAGCTGTTTCAATTAGATTTTGTATATCATTGTCCTCTATACAACAATGCCAGGAGTCCTGTTTCATGACTGTCCTAAAGCATTTTTCTCCCCACATACACATAAAACATATGCTTGCGCGGCATAGACAGTGTACATCATAATTTATAAACGTATGAATAACCATAATGAGCATTTTTTAAAGGACATCAAATTTAGAACGCACAAGTCGGGGCCTGTGGAAACAGACAGTTAGCATTACAAAGAAAAGAATAGAATAGAAAAGAACAGTATTCTGTGACTACATGTATATTAAAAAAAGATAAAAGGACCAATGTGAAAATCCCCAAATGACTTTATTCCCATAATCACAGGCATAAAAGTGTTACCAGTGAGTATATATCCCTCTGTGAGCACTGCAATGGAACTGCCACTGAAACCAGGTTGAAGGAGAATTATCATCTTACCACACTTGCAGTTTGACTTTTTTTCCATCCACATCTATGGTCTTTACTTTGAAGTCAATGCCTGGTTGGGTACAGGGGAAAAGAGAAGATTGAGGGACACAAGAAACGGCAAGTGTAATGCACAAGAAAAATGAGAGAAAACAAAACAAATGGAATGCACACAGGAAGAACAGAGGAAAGTCTGTGAGTGAGAGAGAGAGAGAGATAGAGAGGGAGGGAGGGAGAACAGGAAGGAAGGACAGAGGGTTAACTCCTCGAATGGCTCAGATTTAGGTCATGCCAATTAAAATGTCCTGGTCTGCTCTCCAGACCAAGGAAACACATGGCAAAATATTGTAGCAAAGCTCTCAGCAGTTTAGCTGCGACAAAGTTGACGTCCTGCATAGTTTCTGTGACTTTCCAGCAGGACAGAGACAGCGGACAGGGAGGAAAAGGAGAGAGGGAAAGAGGGGGGAGGAAGACAGCAGAGGGAAGGGGTGTGGGGTCTTTTTGAAGATCTGGGTGAATGCACTGAATGCCAGTGTGTTCTGACATGATTTGAAGCAGGGAGGAAGCGGGTTATAGAGAGAGAAGAGAGATCTTAGTAGTGATATATGAGGGTAGGGGTGAATGAGCTGGAACGCAGTATGTGAGAGGAAGGGGGAATGAGGGATGGAGGAGGAGAAGAGACAAACAGAACCATAACAAAACAAAAAAAAGAGGATGAATTGTAGGTCAGACAGAGATCTGCGCATAAATAGGGCCAGGGTTGGAATGAAGTGACGTGACAACCAGCTAGTGCTGACATGAACAAGAGAGAAAACAATCAAAGAATCCGTTAATCTTCTGGTTTAACCTGATGTTTACCTGGCACAAATACAACTGTACAGTCAAAAAGCCTTCACTCTTTAAAACACAAATTCCAATTTTGCAATGAGCCTACCGATTGTCGATATGTATGTTGAATTGAAATTATCTTCAGCAAATCGGATGATGAGGCAGGTTTTCCCAACTCCACTATCTCCTATGAGTAATAATTTAAAGAGGAAGTCGTATTTCTTCGCCATAACTTCAACGTCAGATGTTCGAAGCAACGAAATTTATGATGAAACAAAATTCAGATTAAAATGCTCTTCCTTGAAATTGACAAGTGGCCTGGTCGTGAATAAAGCTTCTCTCTGGTTATGTCTCTTTAGAAGTGCTGTCCTCTTGCAGATCCTTTCTTACACCGCTAAAGCCGTTCCTCTAAGAAACTTGTCCAAGAAAGATAATCAGCCGGAAAAGTACTACTTCAAAGCTGGACGCAATCCAGGCTCTCTGTCAAGTCCGCATTTCAGAGTTAAAATGAATGGTGATGACAAGTATCCTAGACAAAATAAGAGATGTTCTCTTTGGTCGGCCTTTAAACGCCTATCCATGCACGACCTGTTTGCCAAAAACTTTTCTTGTCCCAAGTTTCTGAGGGCTACGTAGAACAAGCGACGTTGGAGTTTTGTATACGCTCTGCCTGAATACTAGTGGGAGTGGGAGAGAGAAAGCTACCAAAATATGTGTCACTAGAGGGCGTGCATTTACACTAACGATCCTGGGAAAAGTATGAGGTGTATAGCTGTTCTACAATGTTGCAGTTTTGATGATCTGAGTTCCGATCTGAGTTCCGAACGTGGTTTGATATATACAATGAATGAATTGAAGAATGAAAGATGTAATCGCGAGGTTATATTGAGTGATTTTTCTGGAAGCTTGTTTAACGATGTCTCATGATTCTCTTTATTAAATAAAGTTATGTGTGATAATTTAACGCTGTAGCCTAGGTGTTATTCGTAATAAAACAGAATAGCTGCACACTACATGTGTTTTTTTTGTCTGCTTATGCAGCAATCTGTGGGAGGTTAGACCTTAATTTACTAAAAATTCTCATACTGTGGACCTCACACACATGGAAACCAGCTCCTCCTGCTTTCAGCCACGACGCGTAAACATGGCTTCTAAATCACTTCCTGCCCCTGCGAATGGACCCCGTTCATATTAGCTATCTGTTTCCGGTTTGCCTTCCTTTTCGGCTACGGCTCCAAACTCGCCAACATGCCTGTAAGTACGGCCCAGAAACTATTAAATGAATTTAACTACCAACGAAGTTACAAACCCAGAGATCGCATACATAGAAGGGTGTGTCAGAATTTAGCGGACAAGTTTGTGTATTTGCAACGGGTACAATTCGCGGAGAGACCGTTCTAAATTGAAATAATTTCACTGAGCGCGTGGTGTTATGAGTGCTGACTGTTCTGACAAGATGGCGGCGCACAGGCAAACAGAAAGCATGAGGATGGACATTCAGTGGGATAGCGAAGTTTTAGTTGGCTGCTTTCCTGTGGATGTTCGGTGGTCTCAACATGTATTTGCCAGCTAACGATTGAGGACAACGAGTGTGCTGAGCGGTTTAAATAGATATTTCAAACCCGGCTAGATATGCTAGCAAGCTAATGCTAAAGTGGCTCGGACGCTCTATGTCTTACTAACGCTAGACAGATTTAAGTAAGATTGGCTGTGGTGTATAATTCATATGCATTAACTAGGTAACTTAATATTGATTCATGAAATGGATGATCTAGCGTTTTCGTTTTACGAGAAGTACATGACTGAACGTGGTCTGTCATTAATCGTGCCCGCGAGAAACTTGTTATTGGTCTGTGGGGCATTGACATGGCCAGGCGATGCTATCGGTCACATAACGTTTAGCGGTCCTCGACAGTCCATTGAAATACTCTTTTCAAGCCATTGTCAGATACTGTACTACTGGCTGTGTTGCGTAACATTATCAATACGTTTCACATGTACCTTCTGTCTTTTACAGCTTGCTAAAGACCTTTTGCATCCAACCCCCGAGGAGGAGAAGAGGAGACACAAGAAAAAACGTCTCGTCCAGAGCCCTAACTCCTACTTTATGGATGTCAAATGTCCAGGTGAGTCTAAGCCTTTGTACTCTCTTGTGTGTGTGCAATATTTCAATGTAGGGCTCGATTGCCTTGTTGTTGGTTGGCCAGTGTTGCCAGGTTTGTCTCTTGAAAGCAAATAGGGCCACATTTCTGACTTGTCATTTATGTTTTTCTATGATATTCTACTTGTGTGCATTTGGAGAATTAACGGCATGAGCAAATTCAGTATTTCAATTTTAGCTTCATACGTTTAGGCCTTGGTTCCTAGAGTTACAGGGAAACTCCATTGGTCCCCAGGATTTTTGGGTGAAAGTTACTGTGTACCCTGGTGGTGGTGATTATTGGAATATGCAAATAGCGGCACAGCTCCTCTGATGGCTTTGATGTGTTGTTTGTTGTAGTGGTAGCACCTGATTGATTTTGCAGATAGTATGTTGGTTGATCTGGCAGCCGACACTGGTCAGGATTACCTTCAGAGTGGACAGGGCGGGCTGCATTAAGGGCTTAGCGTAGCGCCAGCCAAAGTGCCTGTTACTGTACTTGTCATGAATGTCATGACGAGCGGTGTGGCTGTTGCTGCCAGACATCACACCATGCAGCATTGTGTTGGGTCTGCTGATCTACTTGCCACTGTCTTTCCCTGCTTTTTCTTCAGCCTATGAAGTGCTTGCAGTACGCACTGGGAAGATTTGATGGTGTGGCATATCAACTTCCCACTTTTCTGATATTTGTTAGTGTCTGCTCATGTTGCAGTTGGTACTTGATGGGCTATCAGCTGGAAGATGTGGCTAAGGATTTTGTTGAGTGTTGTCATAGGCTATAAGGTGTCATCACTGCTTTATTAGACAGGATTTGGTTCATATGGCGCTGGCAGCTCATGTGTGGAACAGCCATTTCTGCGTGTGATTGCCAGTAATGCTCAAAAGTGCTAGTTGACCTAGTGACACTTGATGCTTTTTCCATCTGTATTTTATCCATAACATATCTGCCTGTGGATTGTCAACTCACAAGTTCAGCCTTTTTAATGGATAGAATAACATGGAGCATTTAAAGTATCTCTCTTTGTGACTTGTGGTATCAAGATCACAACATTCCCTTTGCTAGTCTAATGTTTATTACTAATCCATTATGTGCTGAAGTGTGTCACTTTAGCAGAAATGCACACAAAAACAATACTGGAGATGGCAAGAGGTGTGGCTGCACTTCTCGTCAGCACATGCCTCTGGGAGCCGGATTTCCAGGAATAATTAGACTACTACTACTAATAGGGCTGAACGATTTGGGAAAATAATCTAATTGCGATCCCCCCCCCCCCCCCCCACAATATTGCGATTTAATATGTAATTTTTTTTATTTTACCCCCCCCCCCCCCCCCCAAAACCGTAATGCATGATTTAAATATGACCAACACAATATTAGATACATTTAGTGTAAAGTATTCTTTCCCACATTTTACATTTTTATTGAACTGCTCATTACAGAAACAAGAACAACAAATTGGTGTTTTGCCACTGTCCATTTAAGTAATTTAAACAGTCATTGTAAGTATAAACACAAGGCATACCCTTTTTAAACACTGTGTGCAAAATTTACCATCTTAAGAAATTATTATTATTTATTTATTTTTAGACCACGTTGTAATCGCGCACGTTGCGGTTAGAAAATCGCGTTTTTATCATATCACGATTTTATCGCAAATGCAATTAATCGTTCAGCCCTAACTACTAATTAGAATTACTCCTTCTGTCTTAAGAATCTCTGAGGCTGTGCTCTGTGTGGAATTAAAGAGCCTGTTCGGTTATGGATTTGTGATTCATTAACAGGCCCTCTGTGGGAAGGAGTAGAGAACCGTTTTCTTTGTATGTGACCAACGTGTAACTCGTAAGAACTTCTCCTCAGATTTAAGAGGATGTGCACATGCCTTTGTAAAGAGCGCTCCTTATCTTGCTGTTTTGCTTTTCGAAAGTGACTTACTGGGAAATCTCAAAAGGACTCGAAAGAGGTCTCTTCTGTCTGGATGAAATTCGGTGCCACATTTCAAAGCCCATTATCTCCAGTGCGCTAAGAGCAAGCAATAACTCAAATGTAGGTTTCCGTCTGAAATGACTTTGTTTACAGTATGCCTCTCCTCTCCCTCTAACCGTCCCTCTCCTCTCCTCCCTGCAGGTTGCTATAAAATCACTACGGTGTTTAGCCATGCTCAGACAGTAGTGCTGTGTGTGGGGTGCTCCACGGTGCTCTGCCAGCCAACTGGAGGAAAGGCACGTCTTACAGAGGGTAAGAGAGACACACACACACACTCACACACCCATACACACAGGCAACGAGCAGGAGTTGTTATGCATAGGATGCAGGGGTGTTTCCCCACCCATCTCCCTAGTGGCCTCGCTCGTGTTGTTTGTGCCAACTGCCTCCGCGGGTGAAATCTAATTGTCTTAAAAATGTATTTGAGGAACCACAGTGCTCATCCTGCTCGACCATTTTGAGAACCTCGTCATTTGTTTATAACTGGGAGCGTTCTACTAGATTCAAATTTAGAAAGCGATCACCGTTGCTTTAAGTTATACACAGAATTCTACTGTACTATAAAACCAGTTGGCTTAAGGATACGTTTCTCCTTTAAGGCGTGTCATGTCAAATGGATTCACATGACTTGTATTCCTGATGGTCATATCTTGATTTATGCAATATTAGACTAAATAGCTGAAAGCATGTCATTGGTACAGAAAGGGAAGCTTGAGGCTGTTATGATTCAAGTCTGTTTTGGAGGGGAAACATGACACCAATTCTACTAGAGAACCAGGTGAAAATTATGGCAATACTCCATAAGATGTCAAATGCAGTTACTCTTAAGGTTTAGTTAAAGTCTAGTGTATGGGATTCGTTGTGAAGGTTTTAGTTTTTTTCCCTTCCTGTATTATAAGGCCACACTTTGTTAACTCTTGTTTCCTTCCTACAGGATGCTCATTCAGGAGAAAGCAGCACTAGTCTCACCAACAATTCTGATAGGATGAGAGATCGAGGGTGGAGAGACCGGATTGGACGATGAGAGGTTCAGTGTCTTCGCCCTGGATGAGACCAGAACTCTTAGCTGAGGCGTGGTGGTGAGGCCAAGTGCAAGGAAAAGACAAACATGAAATGAAATGATATCTATTGCTCCCTGTGAACCAGGCTGTTCAGGGTAGAAGAGACTGAAAAAGATTCACTGGAACATCACATCTCCAACCCTGCCTCTTTAAAATAAAGTTATGTCTTTCGTTACATTATGGCTTGAGTGGTTGTTTGTTCAAAACGTCTTGTTGCATGACCTGTGACTTGGATATTTTCCATTACTCTAATTTTATAGTGTCAATCACCCTCTAACAAGTTTGCAGATGGCTTGGAGACTATATGTTAAAACACTATTACGTGTATAACATAGCTAGGTATGTAGGTGGCTGACACATTGCATCAAATCCTCAAGGGATAATATGCAGTCAGTAATGACACATGCAATACAAATTGAGTAAAACTCATTAGACATGGAGAATATTTTTGAATTGATCTGCTTTATTATGTCCTCAGAAAGTAGGTTGTGTGTGTGTGTGATGGCATTTCATGTGCGTGCGCTCCAGAGCCACTGCCTGCGTCGCACTGGCTTGGCCGTCTGAGGAGAGGGTCGTATCCACGGCGATAGGGTCACCTGTCTACCATCAACTGGGGAAAACACGGGGCAGTGTCTTCATAAACATCATCTAAACTCAGCGTCACAAACATTCAGATTTGATCAGGGTGGTTTTATGCCAAGACCACATCAGGGAAGGAACCTCCACCAGAAACCAGTGTGGCAGCAGCTCTTCACCCAACAAGATCATTCCTGACACTACTAGTGAAAGGGGTTGAATCCTATACCTAAGTTGCATGAATACTTAGAATAGTTAATTTAATGCATTCAAACCTATGTACAGTTCTGCTATGATGACATGCCAACGGTTTGCAGACCACACCCTGCAGTCTTAAGGGCTCTTTGTGGCCAGGGTGATTACATGATTGATTGCAGAGAATTGCTACAGTAAGCTCCAGTTAGGGCCTGGTAGGCCAAGATCCTCACCTCTGACTGGGGTTGACGGGTTGACCGAAGGTGAAGCCAGCATGGTGTTGTAAACTACACAAGAAGGGAATTAATTAGTGTTTTTAAAAAAAAAAAGCGTTTTAGTCGTTAAAAATATACCTAAGACGGCAAAGGCACCTTAACTGTATGATATTGTATTATTCCATTTATTATACTATAGCTCTTCAGTGCCACTGATTCATAACAAGAGGTTTATAGTATAAAAGGCGGATGCAAATGCTTCACTGGTCACCAAATGTTTGACCAGATTCAGCTACACTCTGACCTGTCCAGCTCTAGTGTGAGGTGTGAAGGGGGAATGGTTGCACAGGTTCAGCTAAATAAAGTGTGCACAGTAAATGCTGACCGTACCTATGAACAGAGTAGCAGTTACGGCCAGAATGGCGAACATAGCAAATGTCAGGAGAAGCTGGAAATCCAACAGCCTAGAGAAGGCACCAGCATCTGTCTGGGATTCCTCCGCTGCACCTAGACACACACACAGACACAGACAGACTTAAGTATCAGAACCACATAAAATAATGTGCACAGCTCTGTGTGCACTACAGTGACGTCAGAGCATACACTTAACCAGATTCAACCGGACATTTTTGAATGACAGCATCTGCAATGTACTCATGTGCTCTGGAATGATGTGTGTACACTCGTCTATTTCCTTACGTTCACAAGCTACTAGTCTATTACACAACACCGAATCCACTGTGTTTTAGTAGCAAGCCTGGCTGTTAGAAAACCTACATATATATCTTCATGCACCGATGGGTACATGGCAACTTACCCGAGCCAGCGCGTCTGTCGGGTAGGATGGCGACTGTGAGGGTGTATGTCTGGGGGGAGAGGCTGCTGTAGATGGTGACGTTGGCCGACAGTGGATCCCCGTCTGACGGGTAGTACCAGTGGGAGGTGCGCAGAGACACCAGCAGCTGGGTTGGGTCCTGCTCCGACACGGAGGGCCCAGACAGCAAGATGGCCGGGTTGTCTGAGTAGAACTGAAGCAAAGAAGAGAAGGAGGGAACAGAGGTGTGAGGAACTGTGAAACACAGAGCACACACAAATATAAGCCCTTGATACTAAGCTTAGACCACGTGTGGGGTAAACAGCAGTATTTTAGCATACGGGCGGTACGTCAGTGGCATTGTAATGAACACACATTTCAGCATGCGCTATCTGTAAGTGTTAATATCTGTTTTCAGCTTACTCATATTTTCCATATGTTCGTCTTCAAATGTGTTGACTTGTGCATATGTGCAGGTGTGTGTGTGTGTAGGCTACCTTCAGTGTGCTGAGCATGTGCTGTACTCCCTGCACAGAGAGCTCGGCCACAGGCTGCCGTGGGGAGAGGCTGACGTGTGTTTGGGGGCAGTGGAATGCTGGGACATACGGGAGGGCTACAGTGACAGAGGAGGAGGAGGAGGGGGAGGAGGAGGAGAGGAAGGAGGGAGAGAGGTCTGGGATGGCCGACTGACCCCGCAGGCCAGCCGAGAGCGAGACGAAGAGGGGGAGCGTGGAGAGGAGGGGGAGGGCAGAGTCTGACTGGGGATGCACAGAGATCCTGCAGCTATACTGGCCTAGACAGAGGGAGAGATGGGGGGATTTTGACTTTTAAAAATCTTTATTAAAAAACAAAACCTTTAAAAAAAAGAAAAATCAGTCCATATCAACAAACACAGTGAAGGAGAGAGAGAGAGAGATACACAAAGAAAAAAAATATAGAAAGAAAATCATATAAAGACATAAGCATTACATGAATATGAATAAGGGCCTATTGACATACTTTGTGCCAGCAAAACACATAACATTAGCCTACTTCCATTATTTTTAGCTGAATGCACATTCTCCATATTAAACTGGTAAATGAATTTGCACAATAACCTACCCGTTCCCCTATTGTACTGGGGAGTGGTGGTGAAGACTGACTGCAGTAAGTTGGCCTGCTGGTAGGGGGCGCTGAAGTGCAGCGAGCAGAGCAGCTCCTCCTCTGGCCGAAGCCTCTTCTGTATGAACTCGCTCTGGTCTAGAGAACACTGGGCTAACAGACAACACAGAGACAGCACCGCACAGCTTTAATAGTTTCTACCGCACACACAAGAGCTTTGGGAAGCTCCACAGATTGACGAGGAGTAGGGAAGGTTAATGGCGTTCAATACAATTTCACACAGTTTTTAGTTAAATGTTTTATCAATAAAGTGATCTTTCTCGAACTACGGGTTCTGTTGGAGTCTGATTCTTAAGACCTACACAGGTAAAATGAAAAGCTAGTTCCAACAGGAATATGTTGTGAAATTCTGGAAGATTTACATACTCGTAGTGACAGTGAAGCCAGTGCTGTGTCATAGTCGTGTAGTAATATGAGACTCCAAATAACAGTTTTGTCCCCTTGGACACATTCTCTTGTCTTTTTGTCCTCTCCCCTTTGTCTTCTTTCTTGTTACATTTTCTCAAGTTTTCTCAACGTTTAAAAAAAATACTTTCCCCAACTGTCACAATGGCTCTCCGGAATAAACATCTCTTGGCACCCTCATGTGTGTATGTGTGTGTGTGTGTGTGTGGTCTCACCCGAGTTGGCCATAGAGGTGTTGAGGTTCACGTTGATGTCGTAGTCAGGGGCTTGGGGCCAGTTGGTGAGGTGCGTGTTCTCAGGAGGGTTAAGGGTTGGGACGGCCAGAGGATCTACTGTCACCTGGGAACCACCGCAAAAAAACACGACAAAATTATGAAAAGGGGTTATGTGCAGTTGTATTAGAAATCCACACAGGGAGAGACTGCCACAAACAGTATGTAAAATGCATTAGTAGAGTGTCTTGAAAATCCATGGGATTGCTTGCAGTTTCCGTCCTACCTCTTTGAGAGCTTGCTGCTCCACGCCCAGCCAGTAGTAGACCACCACTGTCCCAGCATGCTTTGCCAGCGCCACCCCAGTGCTAGCGTCTATCTGAAGTATTCGGCTGGACGACACATTCCACGTGCCTGGCTGGCCTGGATTGAACCAAGAGGGTGACAGGATGTTTTATAGGTACATACTCCAATACGAAATATACTAAACACTATATTAAATATACTATACTATATATATATATACAGTACTATATACTAAAAATGGCTTTTGTTGCCTTCACATGAATGTCTCATCTCTAGTTCATCAACAGTTCTACTGGTTGATGATTGAATCAGTTGATGACTGAGCCAGTGAGTCAGTGGGGACTGATGATGATTGATGGATTGAATGTAGCACTTTGTTTTTCTTCCTAAAACACTCAAAAGTGTGGATCCAAATTGCGTCAGTTCTGTGTCATTACACTCATGATATAATGATGGTGTCACTGGGTGTCTTCACTGTGACAAACCCTGCTTATTGGTGAGTGGGGAGCTGAAGCAGATGACGTCTCCGGGCCGGATGTTTGCCGGGGGGTCAGAGATGGCAGGCAGCACGGGCAGGGGGGTGTAGTCACTGAGAGAGGGGTTAGTGGCGTCTCCCTGGACCCCCAAAACGGTCAGACCGGCCGACACCGTCTGCACCACAAACGAGTGACTATCTGAGCCCGAAGTTATCTGAACCAAATCATCTCTGACCGAGGATGGGAGGAAGGGATGGGGGGAAAGATGGACAAGAAGGAGAAACGTGGAGAGAAACAGGTACAGTCAAGGTGTGAGTTCACACATTGACTGTGAAATGTAATGGAGCACAAACGTGGTGTTACCTGTTTGTTGTGATGCGTATGGGTATATCGTGGGCATGGAACTCTTGGCCCAGGTTGTCGTAGCAGCGCGCCCGGATGTGGATGCTCCACCCCAGGGGAAAGGCCGACAGAGACGCCCCTCCCTCACTGTACAGAGTCGAGTCCGAAAACACCCGCACAAACCACACTGCTGCTATCTAGGGGTTAGAGGTCAAATGGGATCAGGGATCACAAACCAAACCAGGAAGAGATCCTGTTGTCAGTCTCAGGATGGGAGCAGCCTGAGAGCGATGATACATTGACCTGTGGGATAATAAGCACAGGAGCCTCATAACAGCAAGGCCACTGAAATCAATTACATGGAATCTCACTTTGACACTGATGAGAAGGGTTTGGTTGACCCCACATGTTTCCGTGGCGATGACCTCCAGGAGCGCAGCGCCGGTCTTAGACCCCGCCCTCAGCACCCCCTGATCATCCACGGTGACGAGACCATGCCCCTGGACACTCTGATGGAGGGTGTAACGCATCAGGCAGATGGAGTCTCTGCAACGCACACACACACACACACGTGTGTACACAAACACTATGTCAAAAACATATTTCAAAGACAAATCAGTCACGGCTCTATCTTCCCAAACTTCAAAGGCAGGCATACTGAAATAAACAAACCAGACAGAAACCCGTCCAGGCAACCATATCCACACACACACACACACACACACACACACACACACACACACACACACACACACACACACACACACACACACACACACACACACACACACACACACGCACACGCACACACATACACACACAAACACTCACACACACACACACATTTGCACACATGCACACACACACACTTGTTGCTCTGAAGGGGATATGTAGAGTGAGGTGACATGAGAATGGACTGTGGGCTTCCTGCAGCCAACTTCATTTCTTCAAACACCTAAAACAGAGAGACAGAGCAGGAACAAAACAGAGAATGAAAATATAAGTTTACACTGTCCCCACTTTCCTCTCACCACTAAATGTGAGAGAAGTCTTCACCCTTCAAACGCCCTTTACTGCTGTAGTCAGGAGCTCAGTTATAAATACTAAAACCACAAATACCATTAAACAATAGCTAATGCTGTTGGCTTTTTTTATATTAGTGCACTGTGCAGTGCGTTATTGTGCTGTGGGTGTGCGTTATGTTATTACCAGTATGTGTATCTCATCTGAGAAGGGACAGTAAGCGTGTTCGTCCTCAGCTGAAGAGTCTGTGGGTGCAGGTCGCACACACACTCGCAGAGAGGTCCTACCGGCAGCCCACGCTTTTACCAGGACGGAGA